>NC_092340.1:342978928-343317500 GCF_046630445.1 Rutidosis leptorrhynchoides
TTGCCTGAATAATAATGCAAGGTAAGAGATAAAAGAAGTCAGTTTTCCAAGCTTATAGAAGAATCTACAATTTAAAACTACAAGGAGCAAACCCATAAAAATTAAGACTTTTTAGGTTCAGCACTTGCCCGCTTATACTTCTCCAAGGCATCACTAAACCTTCCCTGACTGTGAAATTCATTCCCCTGCCAGAATGAAAGCGAAAGCTCATTTTCATAGCAGTAATTAGAAAAAAGCAATCACTACATAGACAACTTTTAATCATTGTTCAGGATATATACAAACAAAAAACTACCACAGAAAACATTAACAACAAATTTTAAGATATATCAAGATTTTAAGAAAACATTCAAGATAACCTACTTGCATCCATCTAGTGGTCTAAAGTCAGTTTTCATGTTCCAACTTTAAAAAACAATAACTAACAACTATAGACTGTTATATAAAGCATTTACCCACCCCACTTTTTGGCTAAGTAACACCAATGAGAAAATCACACATCATCCCACCAATAATAACGATATCATCACCCTCTTTTCCACATCATCATTAAAAATGAGAAATCACTAGTAACCAATGCATCCATCTAGTGGTCGAAATTATTCTCTGATGCCCCTTTGCACGGGTACAAGACTACTCGAATATCATACATTTATCACAACTTACAAGAATGCGACAACTGAAGTACAAAACCACTTTAGAAGAACCCGGCGTCATAAGTAGAAACAGTGACTTAATGAAAGTGTATCAACACAAATGGTCTATAAATGTATGTTCACATATCCATGCATCGAGTATATACCACTTAGAAACAGAATAGAACAGTTCCAAGACTTCCGACTTACCTGTTTTTTTAGCATCTGAGCTGCATTCAATTCATAGTTAACTTGTGCATCCACTCGAGACCGCATAGCAGCTAGCTCCTCAGGTGTTGCATTTGCCATCTTTTCACCAATCTCTGCCATCTCATCAGGTCTAGTAGACTTTAATTGTTCTGCAGCATGCCTAAAATCTTCAGGTTTCATATGCTTCATGCTATCAGTTGCCATTCTCACTAAATCAGGATTCGACATCATCTGCAATTGCATATCATTAATATTATACACCTCTTAGCATTAATCAGTATTAAAACAATCACATCAATACTATTACTTCAAAACCTAAGTAAACATACATCAATCTAACAATCAATCATGTGAACTAGCAAATCAGATAAAAACTAATGAACCTGTTGTTGAATTCTGGCCAAATCGGCAGGCGACATACGACTCATTTGCTCTTGAGCAAGTCGCATCATCTCCGGATCCATCATACCTGGAAACATCGCTGATCAATCAAGTGAAATCGATGAAAATAAGTACGAAATTTATTTCGATCGGTCGATTAGAAAGAGGAAATTGAAGAATTGGAGGGTATAGTTGAGATGATTAGCGAAATTCAATTCGATTCGATTAGTTTGAAATTTAGGGTTTGGTTGGATCGATGTTTATGTGAATTTTGGTATTACGAAATAGACGTCTACGATATATTTTTTTTTTTTTTTTTTTTTGTTATATAGATGAGGCGAGATGAGAATACATTCAACAGATGCCGATTATTGACTTTATTTGTTGTTTTTATTTGGAATGGACATGTGGATATGATGTTCTTTGTTTGTTACTTCGCCACAACATACCCATTTTTTATTGAATACCCAATATATGAAAAAGAAAAAAAAAAAAAAAAAAATTGTGTCGTTGGTCCCTCCATTTTACCCAAAAAAGCTAACAGCGTCTCTCAAGTTTTTTTTTTTTTTGCTTTCAGCGTCCCACTATTATCACCTTTTTTGATTACGCGTCCCTCCGTCAACATTCTGTTAAAACAGTCCGTTAAATCATGTCATGTGACTTGCATGTAAGGTTGGAGAATTCGGATCTCGGGGAGATCTCGTTTAAACTTTTTTAGGGAGATCTCGGCATCTCGGAATAATCTCGGGGAGGTCTCGGACGTTGACTTACGTTAACTTTATAGGGTTTTTAATAAAAATATACATAAAACAATAAATATATGTATATTTATATACGTTTTTACGAGATCTTACAAAAATATCCGAGAAATGAGCGAGAAAATATTAGAAATTATGAATTTTACAAGAAAATCTTACAAATTAGCAAGAAAATCCGAGAAATCGTGACTTTGACTAAGTTTGACCTCGTTGACCGAGAAATCTAGGGAGATGAACATCTCGTCTCGGTTGCCTTCTAAAAACGAGATCTCGGGAGAGATTTCGGGAAGATCTCGGGAGATTTACAACACTGCTTGCATGTGGGGGTAAATTTTTTACACTTATTCTTAAGCTGAATCCTTGGCATTTCCTCAACTTTTTCTTCCCCAAAATTACAAACCCTAATTTTTTTTAAAAAATAAACCAAAAACTAGATGGCGGATCTGAAGGACGAGTTAATGGGTTTATTCTCTGTTCGGAGAGATGAACATAACCCACCATAAAGATCAAATTGCATATCTTATGTTTTAATTCTAGATCAAATTGAAATAAGCAGCAACCTATGAAGCAACAATATGAAAATTATATTATATTGATATATTAATCTTATCATGTGATTTTGAAAATTATTCAACATCTTCGATTCATCATCACGCTATTTATTTATTTATCATCTTCATTATAGACTGGGTATCTTCGATTCATCATCACAGTATAACCATGTATACCTGATCTAGGTACCTTCGAAGTTCAGACCATCGGAAAAACAGAACCATTGCAACCCTAACGGCGATGGGTAAACTCCGACGGTAGACACAACAAAAATGGTGAACGATTTTTCAGATCTCAAGATCTTTTTTCAGATTTCATATTTTGTTTGTTTCGTTTGAATTGTTTATCAATTGAAGAATATGTTCCAATCGTAATTGATATGTTCCAATCGTTATGTATAACTCAGATCTTGTTTGTTGAGGATATGTATAACTCAAATTAAATAATGAAGAAGAATCCAGTAAACTTTTTTTCTGTTGATTATTATTTTTCAGTCAACTCCAATCGTTATGTCTACTCAGATCTTGCAAGTTAGTTTACATCATTATGTTGATTATTGTTGATGTTGATTAAATGATGAAGATGCAGTGGAGGTGGGTTTTCAAATTGGATGAGAATAATTTATGTGATCGTACTAATGTATCAGTATATGGAAATCAAATTGTCAAACATTAGTACTCGTTGCATCCAAAATTTGAAGTACACGTATTGATTCTTTTCAATGAAGCTTAGTTAGTGTAAAAAGTCACATTACCATTTATCATTTGATACAAAATATGAGTCAAATAAAAAGAGGGGAAAAAGACGATTTTACCCTCTCATGTTAGGCACATGACAAGGGTTAACGAAATTTTTTAACAGAATTTAGACGGAGGGACTCGGTATGTTTAAATGTGATAATGGAAGGATGTTGTTAGCCAAAAAAAAATCGGAGGGACACTGTTAGCTTTTTGGTATATAATGGAGAGACCAACGGCACAATTATTTCAAAAAAAAATGAAAAAGATAAAAAGAAAAGAAAATTTATAAAAAGAGAAAAAGAAAAAAAAATTGAAAAAGAAAAAAAAAATTGAAAAAGATAAAAAGAAAATAAAATTTATGACAAAATTGTAGTGACCCGAACTTTTTCATGTTTATATATATTAATTGAATTTAATAATTGCATGATTAAGTGTTTCCAACATGTTAAGCAATCAAACTTGTTAAGACGTGATTAATTGAAATAGGTTTCATATAGACAATTGACCACCCAAGTTGACCGGTGATTCACGAACGTTAAAACTTGTAAAAACTATATGATGACATATATATGGTTATATATATAGTTAACATGATATTATGATAAGTAAGTATCTCATTAGGTATTTTAACAATGATTTATATACATAAAAATGAGACTATTGAATTAAGAAACTCGAAAACGATATATATAACGATTATCGTTATAACAACGTCTTACTAAATACATATGAATCATAATAAGATATTGATACACTATGTTTAATCATGATAAATGATAAGTAAACATGTCATTAAGTGTATTAACAATGAACTACATATGTAAAAACAAGACTACTAACTTAATGATTTCGAAACGAGACATATATGTAACGATTATCGTTGTAACAATATTTAACTGTATATATATCATATTAAGATATATTAATACATCATATTATACATTTAACAAGATCGTTAACCTAAAGGTTTCAAAACAACACTTACATGTAACGACTAACGATGACTTAACGACTCAGTTAAAATGTATATACATGTAGTGTCTTAATATGTATTCATACACTTTTGAAAGACTTCTAGACACTTATCAAAGTACTTCTACTTAACAAAAATGCTTACAATTACATCCTCATTCAGTTTCATCAACAATTCTACTCGTATGCACTCGTATTTGTACTCGTACAATACACAGCTTCTAAATATATTTACTATTGGTATATACACTCCAATGATCAGCTCTTAACAGCCCTTGTGAGTCACCTAACCATGTAGGAACCATCATTTAACATCTAGTATGAAATATCTCACAAAATAACAAACTAATAGAGCCTATATGACTCATGCATATTCACGTGAATGAAGGTGTCCACAAACACTTTCATTTTGCAACTTACATGCATCAAACTACTCTCTCTCAAGTGTTCTTCCATTGTTCTAAGTGTTCTTCATCATCTTCATCAAAATCTAGCTCAATCTAGTTCATAAATCCATACATAAACCAAGTTATAAAACAACTACTAAAGAACACACCAACAACACTTCCAAGTTTGCTAGCTAACTTCCAATCTTGCAAATCTACTTTGAGTGATCATCCAATCTCAAGAAATCTTTCTTATTTACAGTAAGATATCTTTCTAATACAAGGTAATACTCATATTCAAACTTTGATTCAATTTCTATAACTTTAACAATCTTATTTCGAGTGGAAATCTTACTTGAACTTGTTTTCGTGTCATGATTTTGCTTCAAGAACTTTCAAGCCATCCAAGGATCCTTTGAAGCTAGATCTATTTTTCTCATTTTCAGTAGGTTTATCCACAAAACTTGAGGTAGTAATGATGTTCATAACATCATTCGATTCATATATATAAAGCTACCTTATTCGAAGGTTTAAACTTGTAATCACTAGAACATAGTTTAGTTAATTCTAAACTTGTTCGCAAACAAAAGTTAATCCTTCTAACTTGACTTTTAAAATCAACTAAACACATGTTCTATATCTATATGATATGCTAACTTAATGATTTAAAACCTGAAAACACGAAAAACACTGTAAAACTGGATATACGCCGTCGTAGTAACACCGCGGGCTGTTTTGGATTAGTTAATTAAAAACTATGATAAACTTTGACTTAAAAGTTGTTCTTCTGAGAAAATGGTTTTTCTTATGAACATGAAACTATATCCAAAAATCATGGTTAAACTCAAAGTGGAAGTATGTTTTCCAAAATGGTCATCTAGACGTCGTTCTTTCGACTGAAATGACTACCTTTACAAAAATGACTTGTAACCTGTATTTCCAACTATAAATTTATACTTTTTCTGTTTAGATTCATAAACTTAAGTTCAATATAAAACCATAGCAACTTGAATCACTCAAAACGGATTTAAAACGAAGAAGTTATGGGTAAAACAAGATTGGATAATTTTTCTTGTTGTAGCTACGTGAAAATTGGTAACAAATCTATATTAATCATATCCTAGCTAACTCATATTGTATTATACATGTATTCTAATATATTATGTAATCTTAGGATACCATAGACACGAATACAATGTTTTGACATATCATATCGACCCATCTATATATATATTTTGGAACAACCATAGACACTCTATATGCAGTAATGTTGGAGTTAGCTATACAGGGTTGAGGTTGATTTCAAAATATTATATATACTTTGAGTTGTGATCTAACATGAGGCTTGTATACACGAGGTCGTGGATTGATTCGAGATAATATATATTGCTTTATTTCTGTACATCTAACTATGGACAACTAGTTGTAGGTTACTAACGAGGACAGCTGACTTAATAAACTTAAAACATTAAAACGTATTAAAAATGTTGTAATTATATTTTGAACATACTTTGATATATATGTACATATTTGTTATAGTTTCGTGAATCGACAGTGGCCAAGTCTTATTTCCCGACGAAGTAAAAATCTGTGAAAGTGAGTTATAGTCCCACTTTTAAAATCTAATATTTTTGGGATGAGAATACATGCAGCTTTATAAATGTTTTACAAAATAGACACAAGTACATGAAACTACTTTCTATGGTTGAACGATCGAAGCCGAATATGCCCCTTTTACTTGGTAACCTAAGAATTAGTAAACCAGTCTACTAATTGAAGCGAATTCTAAAGATAGATCTATTGGGCCCAACAAACCCCATCCGTTGTAGCAGATGCTTTAGTACTTCGAGTTTTTATATCATGTCCGATGAATGTCCCGGAATGATTGGGATATTCTTATATGCATCTTGTTAATGTCGGTTACCAGGTGTTCACCATATGAATGATTTTTATCTCTATGTATGGGGTGTATATTGAAATATGAAATCTTGTGGTATATTATTACGATTTGATAAATATATAGGATAAACCTATAACTCACCAACATTTATGTTGACGTTTAAAGCATGTTTATTCTCAGGTGATTATTAAGAGCTTCCACTATTGCATGCTAATATATGGACAAGATTTAGAGTCAGCATGCTTGTATAATATTGTTTAAAACTGCATTCGAAATTTACTTTGTTGTAACATATTAATATTGTAAACCATTATGTATTGGTAGTGTGTAAGTGTGATATTTTTAGATTATCATTTCTGATAATCTAGGTGGTGTCCTTTTAACCTTGTCGATAAAATAAAGGTTATGGTTTGTTTTAAAAATGAATGCAGTCTTTGAAAAACGTCTCATATAGAGGTCAAAACCTCGCAATGAAATCAATTAATATGGAACGTTTATAATCAATATGAACGAGACATTTCAGTTGGTATCCGAGCGTTGGTCTTAGAGAACCAGAAATTTGCATTAGTGTGTCTTATCGAGTTTGTTAGGATATATTAGTGAGTCTGGACTTCGACCGTGTTTTCTTTAAAAATGATTGCTTAACACTTTTGTTGGAAACTATATATTATTAACATGTAAATATTATGTGATATATTAACCTCTTAATGTGTTTGATACTGTGTGATAGATGTCTACCATTAGTACAAATTCCATCGACTCACCTAATAATAATGAAGAGTCGAATATACTTTGGAAAGATTCACAAATTCCGGAAGAGGAGGAACCGGAAGAGGAGGAACCGGAAGAAGAGGAACCGGAAGAGGAGGAACCGGAAGAGGAAGAACCAGAAGAAGAAGAGGTTCCGGAGGAAGAAATATTGATACCTACAGTAAATCGGTTAAATAAAAGAAAATTCTCAACCAACGGACCAAAGTCAATAATGGTCAATGGTGTTTCCGCCGAGGAAGCAAAATATTGGGAAGATTACCAATTTTTCGATGAATCGGATCCCGATGAGGATTCCGATGATGTTATAGAAATTACCTCGACCCAATTCAATATAGCAAAAGAAAATAATAAGGGAAAAGCGTAAAAATAGAGAAACCTGATTCCAACCCCGATGAACTTTATATGTATCGGCAACATCCGTATCTCTCAAATTGTAACAATAACCCGGGAACTTCTAAACCACCAGGTTTTTCTAAACCATTGTGGAAAATGACGGCTCGTATTAGAGGAGCACCATATATCTCTAGAAAATTAGGAAAACGAACCAAGTCCGAAGAAGAAGAAACCAGTGATTCAGATTAGAGGGTTGTAATCATGTTGTGTATTATATGTATTGTAATGTGCTTGTACTTTTATGATCTATGTAAAAATTGCTTGTATTGTTTGTTAATTATCTTTTACGAATCTAATCCTTGTCTATTTTACAGTATAAAAACAAAATGGACGTTAAGGGTAGACAACCGAATATTTTAGAAGACCTACCAGAGGATATGATTGAGGAAATCTTGTCTAGAGTCGGTCAGAATTCATCAGCACAATTTATTATGGCGAAATTAACTTGTCAAACATTTGAAAGACTTTCTAGAAATGCCTTAGTTTATAAAAGGCTTTCCTTTGATAGGTAGGGTATATCACATTGGGGAGACCGTAAGTTACGCCGTGTTTTCTTTAAACCGTTAAATGCGGGGAACCCAAATACAATTTTACGCTACGGGTTAAGAACCTATTTTGACTCAACATATCCCAACATAGGATTTCGTGAGTTAGAAAGAGCTTCTAACATGGAACATAAAGAAGCATGTTATACTTACGGGTTAGTGATGTTCGCTTCTTACCAAGGTGAGAAAAAGAACATCGGATTACAACTTTTAAATAAAACCTTCCCACAAGTGACGGATTCAGTAGTTGGGGTGAGAAACAAGGTTTTTAGATTATTACGGGGCTGTTGGACATTACGAAATCCTGGTCCTTTTGACGACATTACAACATGCTGCCTAGCCAATGGTCATAACGGTTACTTTCCACAAGACCAAGGATGGGAAGTCGTCTTAGTAAAACCAGAATGCATGTCTTGTTTCTGGACTTATGAATTACGTGTCTTTATTTCTTTTGCTGAACAACTTGCGTATTAACTAGAAATGCATTTATAGCTGCCGAGTAGCAATGTTATTATGTGCTATATTTCATCCTATATGTATAATAGCGGTATTGTAAGTTTGTAATATTTTGTATAAAGTTTGAACGCGAAATATTATTGTAATAAGTTTTTCATATAGAAGCGTAGTAGTTGAGTTGTATAATAGCTAGTAAGTATGAACTTAACGGGTAGGTACTACCCGAATTAAAACTATAAAATGCTAATATGAAGAAAAAGCTTTTATAAATAAGTTCATATAATGCTACGGAATACTATTGACTACTCTTAAATTCTATATGATTAACTCAATTCTTTTGGCTATTTTTGAAGGAAATGGCACCGGCGACTCGTCAGAACTTGAACATGAGTGAGGAAGACTTCCGTGTTTTCCTTGCTGCAAACATAGCCGCAGTGCAGGCTGCGATGCAAAATAACAATAAATCTGGATCTAGCAGTGGAACTAATTCCGCAAGAAATCGTGTAGGATGCTCCTACAAAGAATTCACTGCCTGCAAACCTTTGGAATTTGATGGAACCGAAGGACCAATTGGATTGAAACGGTGGACCGAGAAGGTCGAATCGGTGTTTTCCATAAGTAAGTGTACTGAATAGGACAAAGTTAAGTACGCTACGCATACCTTCACAGGTACGGCGTTAACATGGTGGAATACCTATCTCGAGCAGGTAGGACAAGATGCTGCTTACGCACTACCATGGTCAGCATTCAAGCAATTGATGAACGAGCAGTATCGTCCCAGAAATGAGGTCAATAAGCTCAAGGTAGAGCTTAGAGGATTACGAACGCAAGGTTTCGATATCACCACGTACGAACGACGATTCATAGAATTATTCCTATTGTGTCCCAGAACGTTCGAAGACGAAAAAGAGAAGATTGACGCATTTGTAAAAGGGTTACTGGAAAGAATTCAAGAAGATGTGAGTTCACACGAGCCCGCCTCCATACAAAAGGCAAGTCGAATGGCTCACAAATTAGTGAACCAGATCGAAGGAAGGATTAAAGAGTAGGCGACCGAAGAGGCTAACATGAAACAAGTCAAGAGAAAGTGGGAAGAAACCAATGACAAGAGTCACCAATACAACAATCACAACCACAATCGCAATAAATATCCCAATAACTGCAACATCAATCGTAACAACAACTTCAACAAACGTCCCAACAACAACTACAATAACCGTCCCAACAACAATAACAACAACAATAATAACAATCCCAACAACAATCTCAATAACAACAATGGCAACAAAAACCAAAAACAGCCATGCCAAAGATGTGAAGAGCATCACCTGGGGTTCTGCATGACATTTTGCAACAAGTGTAAAAGAAATGGTCATAGCGTGAAGAAGTGCGAAATCTACGGACCAATGCATAACAGAACTAAAAGAACAAACAATGTCGGAACAAATAACACCGCCATAGTTTGTTTTGGATGTGGAAAACCGGGCCACTTTAGTAGAAATTGCCCAAATCAGGGGAATACTAATGGGCAGGGCCGCGAAAGAGTTTTCAATATTAATACGGCAGAAGCGCAGGAAGACTCGGAGCTTGTTACGGGTACGTTTCTCATTGACAATAAATCTGCTTATATTTTATTTGATTCGGGTGCGGATAGAAGCTATATGAGTAGAGATTTTTGTGCTAAACTAAGTTGCTCACCGACGCCCTTGGATAATAAATTTTTACTCGAATTAGCAAACGGTAAATTAATTACAGCAGATAATATATGTCAGAATCGAGAAATTAAACTGGTTAGCGAAACATTTAAGATTGACTTGATACCTGTAGAGTTAGGGAGTTTTGATGTGATAATCGGTATGGACTGGTTGAAAGAAGTGAAAGCAGAGATCGTTTGTTACAAAAATGTAATTCGCATTATACGAGAAAAAGGAAAACCTTTAATGGTGTACGTAGAAAAGAGCAACGCGAAGTTAAATCTTATTAGTAACCTGAAGGCACAAAAACTAATAAGAAAAGGTTGCTATGCTGTGCTAGCACACGTTGAGAAAGTCAATTTCGAAGAAAAGAACATCAATGATGTTCCCGTCGCAAAAGAATTTCCCGATGTATTTCCGAAAGAATTACCGGGACTACCTCCACACCGATCCGTTGAATTTCAAATAGACCTTGTACCAGGAGCTGCACCAATAGCTCATGCTCCATACAGACTCGCACCTAGCGAAATGAAGGAACTTCAGAGCCAATTACAAGAACTTTTAGAGCGTGGTTTCATTCGACCAAGCACATCACCGTGGGGAGCTCCTGTTTTGTTTGTCAAGAAGAAGGATGGTACATTTAGGTTATGTATCGACTACCGAGAGTTGAACAAACTTACCATCAAGAACCGCTACCCACTACCGAGAATCGACGACTTATTTGATCAACTATAAGGCTCGTCGGTTTATTCAAAGATTGATTTACGTTCTGGGTATCATCAAATGTGGGTGAAGGAGGATGATATTACAAAGACTGCTTTTAGGACGCGTTACGGTCATTACGAGTTTATGGTTATGCCGTTTGGATTGACGAACGCACCAGCTATGTTCATGGACCTCATGAACCGAGTGTGTGGGCCATATCTTGACAAGTTTGTCATTGTTTTCATCGATGACATACTTATTTACTCGAAGAATGATCAAGAGCATGAAGAACATTTAAGAAAAGTGCTAGAGTTGCTGAGAAAAGAAAAACTGTACGCTAAGTTTTCAAAGTGTGCATTTTGGTTGGAAGAAGTTCAATTCCTCGGTCACATAGTGAACAAGGAAGGTATTCAGGTGGATCCAGCAAAGATTGAAACCGTTGAAAAATGGGAAACCCCGAAAACTCCGAAGCATATACGCCAATTTTTAGGACTAGCTGGTTACTACAGAAGGTTCATCCAAGATTTTTTCAGAATAGCAAAACCCTTGACTGCATTAATGCATAAAGAGAGGAAATTTGAATGGAAGGATGAACAAGAGAAAGCGTTTCAATTGTTGAAGAAAAAGTTAACTACGGCACCTATATTGTCATTACCTGAAGGGAATGATGATTTTGTGATATATTGTGACGCCTCAAAGCAAGGTATCGGTTGTGTATTAATGCAACGAACGAAAGTAATTGCTTATGCGTCTAGACAATTGAAGATTCACGAGCAGAATTATACGATGCATGATTTGGAATTAGGCGCGGTTGTTTTTGCATTAAAGACTTGGAGGCACTACTTATATGGGGTCAAAAGTATTATATATACCGACCACAAAAGTCTTCAACACATATTTAATCAGAAACAACTGAACATGAGGCAGCGCAGGTGGATTGAATTGTTAAATAATTACGACTCTGAGATTCGTTACCACCCGGGGAAGGCGAATGTGGCAGCCGACGCTTTGAGCAGAAAGGACAGAGAACCAATTCGAGTAAAAGCTATGAATATAATGATTCACAATAACCTTACTACTCAAATAAAGGAGGCGCAACAAGGAGTTTTAAAAGAGAGAAATTTAAAGGATGAAATACCCAAAGGATCGGAGAAACATCTTAATATTCGGGAAGACGGAACCCGGTATAGGGCTGAAAGAATTTGGCTACCAAAATTTGGAGATATGAGAAAAATGGTACTTAGAGAAGCTCATAAAACCAGATACTCAATACATCCTGGAACGGGGAAGATGTACAAGGATCTCAAGAAACATTTTTGGTGGCCGGGTATGAAAGTCAATGTTGCTAAATACGTAGGAGAATGTTTGACGTGTTCTAAGGTCAAAGCGGAGCATCAGAAACCATCAGGTCTACTTCAACAACCCGAAATCCCGGAATGGAAATGGGAAAACATTACCATGGATTTCATCACTAAATTTTCAAGGACTGCAAGTGGTTTTGATACTATTTGGGTAATAGTTGATCGTCTCACCAAATCAGCACACTTCCTGCCAATAAGAGAAGATGACAAGATGGAGAAGTTAGCACGATTGTATTTGAAGGAAGTTGTCTCCAGACATGGAATACCAATCTCTATTATCTCTGATAGGGATGACAGATTTATTTCAAGATTCTGGCAGACATTACAGCAAGCATTAGGAACTCGTCTAGACATGAGTACTGCTTATCATCTATAAACTGATGGGTAGAGTAAAAGGACGATACAAACACTTGAAGATATTCTACGAGCATGTGTTATTGATTTCGAAAACAGTTGGGATCGACACCTTCCGTTAGCAGAATTTTCCTACAACAATAGCTACCATTCAAGCATTGAGATGGCGCCGTTTGAAGCACTCTATGGTAGAAAGTGCAGGTCTCCGATTTATTGAAGTGAAGTGGGGGATAGACAGATTACGGGTCCGGAGATAATACAAGAAACTACCGAGAAGATCATCCAAATTCAACAACGGTTGAAAACCGCCCAAAGTAGACAAAAGAGCTACGCTGACATTAAAAGAAAAGATATAGAATTTGAAATTGGAGAGATGGTCATGTTTAAGGTTGCACCTTGGAAAGACGTTGTTCGATTTGGTAAACGAGGGAAATTAAACCCAAGGTATATTGGACCATTCATGGTTATTGATCGCGTCGGACTAGTAGCTTACCGACTTGAATTACCTTAACAACTCGCGGCTATACACAACACTTTCCACGTCTCGAATTTGAAGAAATATTTTGCTAAAGAAGATCTCACTATTCCATTCGACAAAATCCAAATCAACGAAAAACTTCAATTCATCGAAGAACCCGTCGAAATAATGGATCGTGAGGTTAAAAGACTTAAGCAAAACAAGATAACAATTGTTAAGGTTCGATGGAATGCTCGTAGAGGACCTGAGTTCACCTGGAAACGAGAAGATCAGATGACGAAGAAATACCCGCACTTATTTCCAGAAGATACGTCAACACCTCCAACTGCTTAAAATTTTGGGACGAAATTTATTTAACGGGTAGGTACTGTAGTGACCCGAACTTTTCCATGTTTATATATATTAATTGAATTTAATAATTACATGATTAAGTGTTTCCAACATATTAAGCAATCAAACTTGTTAAGACGTGATTAATTGAAATAGGTTTCATATAGACAATTGACCACCCAAGTTGACCGGTGATTCACGAACGTTAAAACTTGTAAAAACTATATGATGACATATATATGGTTATATATATAGTTAATATGATATTATGATAAGTAAGTATCTCATTAGGTATTTTAACAATGAGTAATATACATAAAAATGAGACTATTGAATTAAGAAACTCGAAAACGATATATATAACGATTATCGTTATAACAACGTCTTACTAAATACATATGAATCATAATAAGATATTGATACACTATGTTTAATCATGATAAATGATAAGTAAACATGTCATTAAGTGTATTAACAATGAACTACATATGTAAAAACAAGACTACTAACTTAATAATTTCGAAACGAGACATATATGTAACGATTATCGTTGTAACAATATTTAACTGTATATATATCATATTACGATATATTAATACATCATATTATCATGATAATATAATAACTTAACATCTCATTTGATATAATAAACAATGGGTTAACAATATTTAACAAGATCGTTAACCTAAAGGTTTCAAAACAACACTTACATGTAACGACTAACGATGTCTTAACGACTCAGTTAAAATGTATATACATGTAGTGTTTTAATATGTATTCATACACTTTTGAAAGACTTCAAGACACTTATCAAAGTACTTCTACTTAACAAAAATGCTTACAATTACATCCACATTCATTTTCATCAACAATTCTACTCGTATGCACTCGTATTTGTACTCGTACAATACACAGCTTCTAAATGTATTTACTATTAGTATATACACTCTAATGATCAGATCTTAGCAGTCCATGTGAGTCACCTAACCATGTGGGAACCATCATTTAACATCTAGTATGAAATATCTCACAAAATAACAAACTAATGGAGCCTATATGACTCATGCATATTCACGTGAATGAAGGTGTCCACAAACACTTTCATTTTGCAACTTACATGCATCAAACTACTCTCTCTCAAGTGTTCTTCCATTGTTCTAAGTGTTCTTCATCATCTTCATCAAAATCTAGCTCAATCTAGTTCATAAATCCATACATAAACCAAGTTATAAAACAACTACTCAAGAACACACCAATAACACTTCCGAGTTTGCTAGCTTACTTCCAATCTTGCAAATCCACTTTGAGTGATCATCCAATCTCAAGAAATCTTTCTTATTTACAGTAAGATATCTTTCTAATATAAGGTAATACTCATATTCAAACTTTGATTCAATTTCTATAACTTTAACAATCTTATTTCGAGTGGAAATCTTACTTGAACTTGCTTTCGTGTCATGATTTTGCTTCAAGAACTTTCAAGCCATCCAAGGATCCTTTGAAGCTAGATATATTTTTCTCATTTCCAGTGGGTTTATCCACAAAACCTGAGATAGTAATGATGTTCATAACATCATTCGATTCATATATATAAAGCTACCATATTCGAAGGTTTAAATTTGTAATCACTAGAACATAGTTTAGTTAATTCTAAACTTGTTCGCAAACAAAAGTTAATCCTTCTAACTTGACTTTTAAAATCAACTAAACACATGTTCTATATCTATATGATATGCTAACTTAATGATTTAAAACCTTGAAACACGAAAAACACCGTAAAACCGGATATACGCCGTCGTAGTAACACCGCGGGCTGTTTTGGGTTAGTTAATTAAAAACTATGATAAACTTTGATTTAAAAGTTTTTCTTCTGGGAAAATGATTTTTCTTATGAACATGAAACTATATCCAAAAATCATGGTTAAACTCAAAGTGGAAGTATATTTTCCAAAATGGTCATCTAGACGTCGTTCTTTCGACTGAAATGACTACCTTTACAAAAACGACTTGTAACCTGTATTTCTGACTCTAAACTTATACTTTTTCTGTTTTTTTTCATAAACTTAAGTTCAATATGAAATCATAGCAACTTGAATCACTTAAAACGGATTTAAAACGAAGAAGTTATGGGTAAAACAAGATTGGATAATTTTTCTTGTTGTAGCTACGTGAAAGTTGGTAACAAATCTATATTAATCATATCCTAGCTAACTCATATTGTATTATACATGTATTCTAATATATTATATAATCTTGGGATACCATAGACACGAATACAATGTTTTGACATATCATATCGACCCATATATATATATATTTCGGAACAACCATAGACACTCTATATGCAGTAATGTTGGAGTTACTATACAGGGTTGAGGTTGATTCCAAAATATTATATATACTTTGAGTTGTGATCTAGCCTGAGGCTTGTATACACGAGGTAGTGGATTGATTCGAGATAATATATATTGCTTTATTTTTGTACATCTAACTATGAACAACTAGTTGTAGGTTACTAACGAGGACAGCTGACTTAATAAACTTAAAACATTAAAACGTATTTAAAATGTTGTAATTATATTTTGAACATACTTTGATATATATGTACATATTTGTTATAGGTTCGTGAATCGACCAGTGACCAAGTCTTACTTCCCGACGAAGTAAAAATATGTGAAAGTGAGTTATAGTCCCACTTTTAAAATCTAATATTTTTGGGATGAGAATACATGCAGCTTTATAAATGTTTTACAAAATAGACACAAGTACATGAAACTACTTTCTATGGTTGAACGATCGAAGCTGAATATGCCCCTTTTACTTGGTAACCTAAGAATTAGTAAACCAGTCTACTAATTGACGCGAATCCTAAAGATAGATCTATTGGGCCCAACAAACCCCGTCCGTTGTAGCGGATGCTTTAGTACTGCAAGTTTTTATATCATGTCCGATGGATGTCCCGAAATGATGGGGATATTCTTATATGCGTCTTGTTAATGTCGGTTACCAGGTGTTCACCATATGAATGATTTTTATCTTTATGTATGGGATGTATATTGAAATATGAGATCTTGTGGTCTATTTTTACGATTTGATAAATATATAGGTTAAACCTATAACTCACCAACATTTCTGTTGATGTTTAAAGCATGTTTATTCTCAGGTGATTATTAAGAGCTTCCGCTGTTGCATGCTAATATATGGACAAGATTTGGAGTCAGCATGCTTGTATAATATTGTTTAAAACTGCATTCGAAATTTACTTTGTTGTAACATATTAATATTGTAAACCATTATGTATTGGTAGTGTGTAAGTGTGATATTTTTAGATTATCATTTCTGATAATCTGGGTGGTGTCCTTTTAACCTTGTTGATAAAATAAAGGTTATGATTTGTTTTAAAAACGAATGCAGTCTTTGAAAAACGTCTCATATAGAGGTCAAAACCTCGCAACGAAATCAATTAATATGGAACATTTATAAACAATATGAACGGGACATTTCAAAAATTGCATGGGAGGTCCCTGTGGTATGTTCGCAATAATAAGCGGAGTCCAAAAGAATTTTTCCACCTTGGGGGGTCACTGTGGTTTGTAATAGTTTCACGGGGGGTCCAATTGCCTAAAGTCTGTTAAAAACTCCGTTAAAATTCATCATGTGCTAGGCACATGAGGGTAGAATGGTCATCTAGTCAAAATTTCCCTTTTTAATTTAGACAAAATTGTATGAGGTCCCTGTGGTTTGTTCGATACAACAAGCGAAGTCCAAAAGAATTTTTTCACCTTGGGGGGTCACTGTGGTTTGCAATAGTTTCACCGGGGGTCCAACGGCCTAACGTCCGTGTAATAGTAACGGTTTAGTGGTGCACATGACTTGCACATGAGGGTAATTTCATCTTTTTCCTTTTCATGTGCTTTATATTCACCTTGTCCCTTCTCGTGTGCAAGTCATGTGCTTGTTACCCACCAACCTCCTTACTTGCTAGTTCCCTTCTCACAAAATTTCATCCCCTTCTCAAATTTTCTAATCCAAAAATCCAAAAACCCTAAGATCCAACAACACAAATTCATGATTCATAATCAAAACCTAATCCTCGTCATAATTCAATTCGAATTTGCAATAACAAAATCATCAATAAATGAAGCTGTTCACTCGTCAATGAGAAATTCATGCTATGGAAGTCTTGGAACAATTTAGCCAATCACAAGTTGATTTGAGTACAGTTTCTAATTCCTAATCACTCACTCAAGCTTTTTGAAGCATTAAATCGAATTGAAATTCATCACAGTGATCTGAGATTTGAAAGTCAAACTTACAATTTTTTGCTCAACGAATTAATTGGATCGAATTAATCGAATCAGTGATGTTCAGATGTTAGAAGTAGTTGTCGAGCATTCCTAATTATTTGTGTGGTTGTTTTGGAGTTTACCATACCGCCACCATATATGATGCCATATACAGAGGTGATTTTCACTTGTTAATGATTTTTAGGTTTTGTAGTTTTGGGTTTTCAGTTTAATTGATTGTGAAATGTGAGATGTGAAATTGTGAATATAATTTTTTTATACGATGGCCATATACAGATTTATGTTAAAGAATTATGATATTGAAGAACAAGGATTGTGGCCATCATCACTTTCTATTTCAATTGATAGTGCTGCATACAGTGTTGTAAAAGACGGCCGAAACGGGCGCTGCAACGGATTTGCCTTAGTATCGTTGCAACGGGCCTTGAAACGGCAAAAAAGACGGTCAACGCTTAGAAAACGGTCAACAACGCTAAAAAACGGTCAAAGACGGAAAAAAACGGAAAAACGGTCAAAAACGGAAAAAAGGTCAACTTTATATTTATATGTATATAAATATATATATTTTTATATATTTATTTATAAGTCAACATTAGTCAACATCCATTTCGACCCCGTTTTTTCCGTTGCGACATTTTGAGGTCGCTAATGTTTCGGCCCCGTCCCACGTCCTTTTAAACCTTGGCTGCATATATATTAGGCTAAATGTATGTACTGTATTAATTTTGTTTTGCTTGAAATGATATTGGGTTTGTTTTTTTTTATGCTAGTGGGTAGTAGGTTTACTAAAAAGTTTTTATCAATTTGACGTGATGGGTTTAACAGTGGTGGTTTTTCGGGTTTAGGGTTAAATGTGGGTTTAACAGTGGCGGTATTTGTTGTTGTTGTTTGTGATGACGAAGATGATGATGGTGGTGGTCGTGGGAGGTGACTTGTGATGACGACGATGATGAGGTGGTGGCTTTTGATGATGATGGTGGTGGTGGCTTCGATGTAAACTCAGAAAAGAGAGAAATAGAAAAGAGAGAAATAGAAAAGAGAAATAAAAGAAAAGAGAAAATAAAATAAAATAAAAAAAGCTGGAGGGTTAATTAAAAAGAAGGAACTACCCTCATGTGCAAGTCATGTGAGGCCCAAAACTGTTAAATATTGACAGACGTTAGACCGTTGGACCCCCCGTGAAACTATTACAAACCACAGTGACCCCCCAAGGTGAAAAAATTCTTTTGAACTCCGCTTGTTGTATCGAACAAACCACAGGGACCCTCCATGCAATTTTGTCTTTAATTTATTATTTATTTTTGAGTTAATTATACAATTTGCTTCTCTTCTTTCTTCTTTAACCAATTCTCATTTTCTTCAATTTCTCCTTCATAAACCCAATATCATTTCTTACTTTCTCCACCCCAAAACCTTTCATCAAATTCCTAAAATATCATTAAATAGCAGCAAAAATCATTCAAGAACAAAAATCGGATGATTCAAGAACAAAAACTAAAACCGCAGAAAAATCTTTCTGGAATTAACAATTAAAGTGACGATTACGGCATCATTCGGATCTATGACATCGACGATATCAACGGCGTCGGATCTACACTTTCTTTACCGATGGTGGGTACAACCGTAAGTGATGGGTTTATTCGAACCTGATGAGTTTACTATTGTTCTTTCGATTGCTGTTTGTAAATGATTTTTAGCAAAGTATATTTTGATTGTTGAACAACAAAGCAGTTCCATTGTTTTATTATTTTCAATCTTATTTTTTAATTTAATATTGTGTCATGTAACGAAAATGAAGATATGGTTCACCTTATTTTTTTTTCTTTTTATGTAAATAGAATGGAATTGTTTCTGGAAAAAACTTGGTTATGGTTTGTGATGACGAAGATGATGATGGTGGTGGCGGTGGGAGGTGACTTGTGATGAAGACGATGATGAGGTGGTGGCTTGTGATAATGATGATGGTGGTGGTGTTTTTTAGGGTGGGTCAGAAGACAAGAGGAACAAAATTGACGAAAATACCCTCGTGTGCAAGTCATGTGCACCACTTAACCGTTAGATTTACACGGACGTTAGGCAATTGGACCCCCCGTGAAACTATTGCAAATCACAGGAACTCCCATGCAATTTGTCAAAATTTATAAAAAGAGGAAAAGAAAATAAAATTTGAAAAAGAGAAAAAGAAAATAAACGAGAACTCAAGAGTAGGGATGGCAAAATGACCCGTACCCGATAGAGAACCCGAAACCCGTTATAATTGGGCCGGGTCTGACCCAAGTCCGTCGGGTCATGGGCCGGGTATGAGAATGGTTAAAAAAAAAATTTCGGGTTCGGTTTCGGGTATGGTTTTGGATACAAACCGTATACCCGACCCGAATATCAGACCTGCATACCCGTATACCCGGCCCGAGGAATTTTAATAATAATTTTTATGTAAAATTTTAGTATTAGTATTATATTGTTAATGTATGAAAGATTTCTCTTATTTGTTTTGAAAACGAGTGTAAATTTATTCAATATAATCAATACAATAAGTTTTCGAGATGTAATATTTTATATACTTTGTGTATTTGAGTATTTTAGAAACTTTTCATTCAACTTTTTGTATGTGATATTTTATAATATTTTAAACATGAAGTAGTTAAGTTATCTTTCGATATTTGATTTGGTAACTTATTGAAAAATAGATAGAGAATCACTAATCGGGTATACCCGTTTATCTGTGCAAAAACCCGAAACCCGATAGTATGTAAGTAAATGGGAACCCTACGGGTTTCAGGCAGAGTTTGGGGCGAGGTTTCTTAATCGGGTTCAGGTTCGGGATTACCTAAACCCGACCCAAACCCGACCCGATGCCATCCCTACTCAAGAGGGAATGACAACTTAAGCTTAAAGAGTCATCAAGTCACGTAGAGAAAATAAAGCAGATCAAGGAAATGTTCGGGTGCTTTGTTAGCGTGTTCGTATTGTTTGGTTTGAGTTGGTTTTGAATTGTAGTTGTTTATTTGGTTTTACGTTAGCTTGTGTGATTTATGTTGTGGATAGATGATGTTCTTTGGTTTTTTCTCGTTGTTTGTTTTTAAGTTGGCTTTCGTTTCTTTAGTTTTAGCTAGAGTTTTATTCTTGGTTTTTGTTTAGTGTTGAGCTTGCTTGATTTCTAGCCGTTTTGGTTGTAGTGTAGCTCGATTGTATGTCTTGTTCGAGCCTTCATCCTTTTGATGAATGTGTGTTCTATTCAAAGTTATTATTCGGAAAAAATAAAATAAAAAAATCAACACCTAATTTGACCGGTATCACTAGTTACTCTATTTTCTGGTGACATATCATAATATAAACGAACAAAGACGAATCAAGTCATACTGTTATGAATAGTTATCTTATTATTTAGTATTAACTCCACATTCAAAATTACACACAAAAATATCTTGTATTAACACTAAGGGAGATGATATACAGTAAAGTTACTTACAAAAAGTTAGCTATCCACACGCATAAAAATCATCTAGTATAAACTTTTTTGTACACAGAAAACCTAAGTAACATTTGTTGAGAAGTAGTATCCACTCCGTTAAGATCACCTCATTTCATTTCTACTACTTTTTTTTGCGAAAAAACAAAAACTAATATTACTGAAGACTTCATCAACCGATAAAAAACCTAACGAAAATACAAGCGAAACACGACATTTTACTACATTCTTCTGTTGAATTATGAGAGTACAGGTTCACCACCTGCAGATTCTGCTATACAGAGAGTTACTACCTTCTTCTCTTGAATTATGGGATAGTTTGTATTTGTTGATAACTTTATGTACACTATAAAACTTGTAGTATTTGACTTACGACTTAAGATGATATGCATATAAAATATACGTACGAATGCCAAATTTTATATTTTTGCTTGTTTTATACGGAGTACTACCTTTTTCTACATTTTCTGCTTTTGAATCTTTGTATATACTAGACAAATAAATTAGAACACCAACTATTAGACTATTTTGAAATGATAACATCTTAGTTGTATGATCAAACCAAAATCGTTTGGTTCGAGTGCAAGTGAATAAAAAGAAAGTCTACCCTTTGGAAGGAGTTCCTCCGGTTAAATGGGATATGAGGGGTGTGGTGTTTTTGTCTTTTGCCGAGCCTCCAAAGTAGATATGAAAAGATATTATAATGTGCGCAGGTTGATTAGCCTTCAAATGAGGCTTTAGGGCACTATTTATAGATGGATAATTCGCGGTTATGTATGATATATTAGTGCCTACTCTCCATAACTATCATTAGAATCTTCTAATCATGCCCACAACCTATTCAACGTCCTCCACGTTCCTGATATGTAGGGTTTTAGTCCAGCCTGGCAACACCAAGTCAACCTTATGAAGACGTCACGCTACCCGATACGTGGGGTTGACTTGAATACAGCGAAGCTTGACCGTTTAACTAACTGGACGTCACGGGCATCACGTGACGCAGCGTTAAATAAGCTCCCGATAGGCTCTAGTGTGCTGGACGTCATGCGTTGCACGTGACACAGCACGTGACGGAGCGTGGCGTGACGTACGTCATTAAGTCCCCCCAGTTTGGTTGGGTACAAAATGTGCTTGTACGTGACCAAACTAATAATCCGAAAATGTAAATCGAATATCATAAGCGCTACGGCACGCAAAATGATGGTATTTGTACATTAAGTGATGTTGAATAACCTTATTTTTATAATGTTTAAAGAACATCATGAGTGATTCTGACACCGAAAACATCCCATCAGCCGCCAAACGTGCTGTTCCCAAGGTAAACGACATCATTGCTACAACTGTAAGAAGTAGAACGACGCGAATCTAACGGCTATGAACCGATGGTGAAAAGACACGTGTACGCCCAGGATGAAAGGCCAAGGTTGAGGCCCACTCAAGGCATTTCCTATAAATAAGGGCTTTCACCCTCTCATTTTTACTTACCCCGTGCGCTTTCAAACTAATATTCAAGCAAAACTAATATTCAAGCAAATTGCTATTAATTTCTTCACGTGCTTTCCACTTTTATCATTGCGTACCGTTACTTTATTTGTTTCAAAGGTTAGTCCATCATGTCTAAAGCAGATGTTGCGACAGAACGTAGTAACATCATGACGAATTTACTTGAGGATTTTATCATCGATTATCCCCCGCTTGTCGGGTGGCGTACAATGGTAGCGACGGATGAGCAACGTGCCCATTCCCCACCCACTGATTATTTCTCGTTATATATGAAGGCAATATCGGTTAGCTAACGCCTTTCGTGGTGTCTGTATTGGAGCACTATCAAATTAGTGTCTCCCAACTTCATCCTCACGCGTGGCAACGCGTAATTATATTTGCGATGTTCTTTAGGGGACAAGGCCGACCGACGCTCTTGAACGTTTTTCGAGCAACGTTCAAGTTTTCAGCGTCTAGCAAAGGCTGGTATACGTTTGAAAAGAAGTGTAACTTCACTTCAAAGAAATCCCCATCCCTTCACGACTGGAGGGATATGTTTATATTCGTTCACCGGGACGCGTTAGGCGAAGGGCATGCCCATTTGATTCTGTGGCGTTTCACTCGTTCTCCGGAGCTATATAAGACACCAGATCTGACTCCGGAGGAAAAAGATCTCTTCAATTTTTGTAAGGACGCTGAGCTTGACATGCGTCCTTATGACGATGTGATGCTAAAGCTAGGTAACGTTCAATGTTACTGGCCTTGGACGAATAAAGTGCCAATGGTGATCTGCAATGGAATGGGTATGCTCTTCGTGCTGTATCATTTTTTGTAAGTTCTCTCGTTCCGTCTATTTTATTTATATTTAACATTTGTTTTTTCTTGCAGAGATGGACTTTGGCCAAGCGATCCGCTGCCCCAACATCGAAGGGCTTAAATTCAAGAGGGTGCCTGTGTCCAAGCTGCCGAAAAACGATCCCCCAAAATAGGGGGAGTCAGCCATTGAATCATCAACAAATGCTGCCACCAAAATTGGTGGTGCTTCGCAAACACAGACCTCCACACCGGTCACCAACCCGGACCTACTTTCTGCTGCCGCTCCTGAACCATCCATAGGGAAAAATCGGTCCAGCCCGGCCACATTTTTGGTGACTCCTGGCGGCAACAAAAGTCCAAAAAGCTCCAGGGAGATTGCTAAGAGCAACCTGGAAAGTTTTCAACACGACCCCAGCCAGGGTGGGTACTATTACGATCCAGATAATAATGCTAATACATCACCGGGATCACAATGGTGGAAACTAATAAAAGTTATTGTTTCAGGGCAACATACCAACCCACCAATCATCAATATTGAGGACGTCTCCCACGTGCAACAAAAAGATAAAGTCGTGACGTTATCCAGTTCCGGTACCAGTTCCGGTACCAGTTCCGGTCAATAACACTCCAGCCACCACATCTGTAGTGACCCGAACTTTTCCATGTTTATATATAATTGAGATTGATATTTACATGATTAAATGTTTCCAACATGTTAAGCAATCAAACTTGTTAAGACTTGATTAATTGAAATATGTTTCATATAGACAATTGACCACCCAAGTTGACCGGTGATTCACGAACGTTAAAACTTGTAAAAACTATATGATGACATATATATGGATATATATATAGTTAACATGATACTATTGTAGCGACCCCGACAAATCGTCAAATGACGGTGTCATCTACGTATGGTCCCATTACATGGTCGTAAGTCTTTATAACAAAGTTTGACCGAAAAATATGTCGCATTCATTTCATAAATAAGGATGTTTCAAAGTTTACAAAAGTAGTTTCCATAACAAGTACATAACAATGTTTAAAGTTTGTATGAAACACGTGTGACACAATTAAAAGTAGTCAAAAAGACGCTCCACGTATGCAAGTATACTCGACATCCAATGCAAGTATCAAAAAGTATGAGCGGAAGCATGTATCACCTAAGTTCAAGGACCTGAGAAAAACATAGAGAATCTGTCAACGAAAACGTTGGTGAAATCATAGGTTTAAATAAGTAAGTGAGTAAAAGTAAGTTGAACCACAAAATTTGCAACATCGATAAAGTCATAGTACATTCTAAAAGTTAATATTCACGAGCACTCAATTATCAAAGCTTAACATTCCATCCGTTGAACCCCGTAATAATAGTGTTAGAACATACACTGTTTCCCGAAAATATATTTCACCCGTAGACGGTAGCGAACCGTCCGAAGTGAGGGTTTGTCAAACCCATATGGCCATATAACATAAGTTCTCGCTTACACCATCTGATGTAACTAATGATAATCGAATTGAGGATTTGTGTTCAAACTCGTATGTAGAATGTTTGTTTTCCCTGTACTTGTGTTCACGTAGTTTAAAAGAACGTTTATGTTTTCTCATCCCAAAAGTAAGTTCAAAAAGAGTAAAAGTGGGACTATGATCTCACCTTGTATGCACGAACCAAAAAGTACTTCGACAAGTAACGTGTGCAAAGAACAATGCTAGTCTTGACCTAAACAAATAGGTTGTATCAATAACGATAGTCACGAAGGGTCAAAAATGTTCAATTAGTCCTATGGCTCGTTACGACTCGATTATGTAGCATGTGAATCAAATTGTCAAGTTTCATGCAAGATACAAGTACAGAAACAAGTTAGGAAGGTTGCATAATCATTTGGTTAAGTTTGACAAAAAGTCAAACTTTGGTCGGTCAAAGTCAACGAAAGTCAACACGTTCGGGTCGGGTCCCGAACTATTTTTCTGAGGTTTTTATTCATATATAAGCATGTTAGAACAAGTCTCATGTGAATCGGAGGTCCATAGTGTGCCAAACATTTTTCGTATTTTGACCAAAGAGGTCAGAGCCTGGACACGGCTTATGCCGCGCCGCGGCCCACAATTGTCGCGCCGCGACAATACACGGGAGCTGGTACCTGGCAGTTTCAAATGTTCAAGTCTTGATCCAAAATCTTTTTGTGCATAAAACACAAACCGCTAACACTTAGGACTCGCACCTTATATCGTTGGAAAGCTCTTTTGACGTAGAATGCAACTAAACACAATTCATCAATCAATCTACCTATTATAACAACCAAAACCGCATCTAATGATCAACATTAATCGCATACAAGTTCATAAATGCAATTAAATGATTCGGGCAACCAATTTACATGAAGGATATGCCATTTCGAAGGAAATCAAGCATACAATCCAACTAAACACTTACCAACAATAATCCATGGCATTCAATGCATCAAAAGTCCATTTCAAGTTCATCAAACCCTAACCCAAATTCACCAAAATCATAAATCAAGTTCATGAACTTTTCTAAAGCAACCTACACATCAAATTGAAGCTAGTGATACTAGGAACACAATTAGAACATGAACTTTTAACATCTAACAACATATGATCATCCAAAATTCAAGAACAACACACCAAAATTCAAGTTCATGCTAGTTATACTAAAACAACGAGATCGAGCATACAAATTACATACACGACATCACAATGAGCCATAGACACTAACTAACACCATTTCAAGTCAAAAACACGAATTTAGAGAAATCTAGAGTTTTAGAAATGTTACCCAAACGAGATGAAGTTGGTACCAAAATGAAGAGGATGAAGAGAGGATCACGAATATGTAATTTATTTTGTTGTAAGCCTCCTAGATTGAATTTAGATGATGATTGAATGAATTTGGAAATTGGGTGTGTGTTCTTGCTAGAGAGAAAGAGAGAGAGATGGAGATGATAATGAATGGGTGAAAGGGGTTTGACCCTTTGACCTAGTCAAGGGTTTGATCCCTTGTCAAGTTTAGTCCCTCAACTTTTGTTCGGGTGCGTGAATTACCTAAACGAGATAATTTAAAACGCGTATCAACGGAAGATGTTATAAACATATAACGGAGTTTAAATTAGTATAACGTAAAAGTAAATGGAAAAAGGCGGGATGTTACATTACCTACTCCTTAAAAGAAATTTCATCCCGAAATTTAAGTAGGCGTAGTAGTCGTTGTTTCTTCCTCGGAATCCTGCGTTTCCGGAATTGGGAATAAATGAGGGTATTTCTTTTGCATTTGATCTTGCCTTTCCCAAGTAAACTCGGGTCCTCTTTTGGCGTTCCAACGGACTTTAACAATCGGGATTCGGCTTTGTTTCAATGTCTTGACGGAGGTGTCCACAATTTCAACCGGTTCCTCCACAAAATGAAGCTTGTCATCAATAGTAAGTTCCTCGAGAGGGATGACGATATCGGGTTCGGCAAGACACTTTTTCAAGTTAGATACATGGAAGGTAGGATGAACGGAGTTCAATTGAGGCGGAAGATCTAAACGATAAGCAACGGTTCCAATACGCTCCAAGATTTCGAAAGGACCAATATACCGCGGATTTAGCTTTCCGCGTTTCCCAAAACGGATTACACCTTTCCAAGGTGCAACTTTTAACATTACTCGGTCACCGACTTGAAATTCGAGGTCGTTGCGTCTTTTGTCGGTGTAGCACTTTTGACGACTCCGGGCCGTCCGGAGCCTATCTCGGATTTGTACGATCTTCTCGGTGGTTTCGTGAATGAGTTCGGGTCCGGTGATTTGCACGTCGCCTACCTCGGCCCAACAAAGAGGTGAACGACATTTTCGACCGTATAGCGCCTCAAAAGGTGCGGCTTTAATACTCGATTGATAACTATTGTTGTAAGAGAACTCGGCGAGAGGTAAGTGCTTGTCCCAAGCTTTTCCAAAATCAACCACGCAAGCTCGTAACATGTCCTCCAAGGTTTGAATTGTACGTTCGCTTTGTCCATCGGTTTGAGGATGATATGCGGTGCTCATGTCTAAACGCGTTCCCAATGCTTCTTGCAAGGTAGGCCAAAATCTAGAAACAAAACGGCTATCTCGGTCGGAGATAATCGATAAAGGTACACCGTGTCGGGCTACGATTTCTTTAATGTAAAGTTGCGCAAGGTTCTCCATTTTGTCGGTCTCCTTCATGGCAAGAAAGTGTGCGGATTTGGTGAGACGGTCAACAATAACCCAAATGGTATCATAACCGCCCGTCGTTTTTGGTAGTTTGGTGATAAAATCCATCGTTATTCTTTCCCACTTCCATTGCAGGATCTCGGGTTGTTGAAGTAGTCCAGACGGTCTTTGGTGTTCGGCTTTGACTTTGGAACATGTCAAACACTTGGAAACATAAGTAGCTACGTCCCTTTTGATGTTCGGCCACCAATATAGTTGTTTAAGGTCGTGGTACATCTTATTGGCACCGGGGTGGATCGAGTATCGTGACTTATGGGCTTCGTCTAAAATAAGGCTTCGCAAGTCCCCATAACTAGGTACCCAAATTCTTCCGGCGAAATATCGGAGTCCAGTCTCCCTAATTTCGAATCGAGAGACGAGAATGTTCAAGAGCTCGTGTGAAAGGTTTTCATCCTTGAGGGCCTCATCTTGGGCTACACGAATTTGACTATTGAGGTTGCTGTGAATGGTGATGTTTAAAGCTCGGACACGAAGAGGCACCGCTCTTTCTTTTCGACTTAAGGCATCGGCTACTACGTTTGCCTTCCCGGGATGGTAACGAAGCTCGCAATCGTAATCGTTCAAAGTTTCAATCCACCTTCGTTGTCTCATGTTTAGTTGCTTTTGATCGAAGATGTGTTGAAGGCTTTTGTGATCGGTGAAGATAGTACTCTTGGTTCCATAAAGATAGTGTCTCCACATTTTAAGTGCGAAGACAACGGCTCCGAGTTCGAGATCATGTGTCGTGTAGTTTCATTCATGAATTTTGAGTTGTCGAGAAGCATAAGAAATGACTTTCGTTCGTTGCATCAATACACACCCAAAACCATGTTTTGAGGCATCGCAATATACAACAAAGTCATCATTGCCTTCGGGAAGTGACAAGATAGGAGCGGTGGTTAGCTTCGTTTTCAAGATCTGAAACGCGGATTCTTGCTCGGTCGCCCAAATGAATTTCTTTCCCTTGTGAGTTAATGCGGTTAGAGGACGTGCAACCAAAGAGAAGTTTTCGATGAATCTACGATAGTACCCGGCGAGACCCAAGAATTGACGAATGTGAGTAGGAGTAGCAGGAGTCTCCCATTTACTAATGGCTTCGATCTTCGTGGGATCGACTTTAATACCTTGATCACTTACAACATGACCAAGAAATTGAACTTCCTTTAACCAAAATTCACACTTGGAGAATTTGGCGTAGAGTTGTTCTTGTCTTAAAAGTTCAAGCACAAGTCGGAGGTGTTCCTCGTGTTCTTCCTCGCTTTTTGAATAGACTAAAATATCATCGATGAACACGATAACGAATTTGTCAAGATACGGTTTGCACACGCGGTTCATAAGATCCATGAACACCGCCGGTGCGTTAGTGAGACCAAATGGCATTACAAGAAATTCATAACTACCATAACGAGTTCGGAAAGCGGTTTTGGAGACATCTTCCCCCTTAACCCTTAGTTGATGATAACCCGAGCGGAGATCGATTTTTGAATATACGCAAGACCCTTGTAATTGATCAAAGAGGTCATCGATGCGAGGAAGAGGATATCGGTTCTTAACCGTCAATTTGTTTAGTTCACGATAATCAATGCACATTCGTAGGGATCCGTCTTTCTTTTTAATAAACAAAATCAGAGCGCCCCAAGGTGAATGGCTAGGTTGGATAAAGCCACGATCAAGTAGTTCTTGGATTTGACTTTGCAATTCTTGCATTTCGAATGGAGCGAGTCTATATGGTGCACGTGCTACGGGTGCGGATCCTGGAATAAGATCGATTTGAAATTCAACCGGTCGATGAGGTGGAAGACCCGGTAATTCGTCGGGAAATACATCGGAAAAGTCACTAACAATTGGCACATGTTCGATGCGCTTTTCATCGGCCTCGACTTTCTTAACGTGAGCAAGAATTGCGAAACAACCCTTGCGAAGTAGCTTTCGAACTTTAAGGCACGAAACGAGATTGAGTCCGGTGCAATTTTTGTCGCCATAGACAATCAAGGGTTCACCGTTCTCGATAGGGATTCGGATTGCGTGAAGATCGCAAAGAATGTGAGATTTATTTTTGACCATCCAATTCATACCGATTATTACATCAAAACTCCCTAATTCCATGGGTATCAAGTCAATTTCAAATTCCTTACCCAAAATGTTCAAAGTACACCCCCGGTAATATGTGTCGGCACTTAAGAGTTTTCCGTCGGCCACTTCGATGGAATAAGTAGTATCTAAAGGGTGTGGTGGAGTGCGAAGGGTAGGAGCCAAAGTCTTAGACACAAAACATTTATCGGCACCCGAATCGAATAAGCAAGTAACATAAGAGTTGTTGAGAAGAAACGTACCCGTGACTAGTTCATTGTCATCTCGGGCTTCCTCGATGTTGATGTTAAAGGCTCGGCCTCGGTTGTTGGGGTTGGCTTTCTTTTTCGGGCATTCGTTCTTATAATGGCCCGTTTGGCCACATTCGTAACAAGTGACCGTTTTTGGAGGATTGGGCCCCTTTCGAGCAACGGGGGCGGCGCTTGTGCAATTGTTGGCCCTATGACCAACACCTTGGCAACGGTGACAAACTAGCTTGTTACATTCGCCGTGATGATGCTTGTGGCATTTGTTGCAAAAAGGTAAGTTTCCGACATAACCCTTCTTGCCGTCGTTGTTGAAAGGCTTTTTGGTGAAGGTGTTGTTGTTGTAGTTGGTTGATGGAGTGGCTTCCCATTTCCTTTTGTTGCCACCCGACTTGTCCTCGGCCTTAGGAGCCGGCACTACGATTTCGTCAACCGTTTCGATTAATTGGCGGGCCATGTTCATAGCGGCTTGATGAGTAGCGGGTTTGGATGACATCACCCCTTGTTTGATGCTTTTTGGAAGACCGAGCATGTAGAGCTCAATCCTTTGAGATTCGAGGTTAACAAGATTAGGACACATCAAGGATAGTTCGGCGAAGCGTTGATTATAAGCTTTAAGATCGTTTCCGACCGCTTTCAAAGCTCTTAATTCTTCCTCAAGCTTTCGGGTTTCTTCGCGCGAAAAATATTCAACAATCATCTTTTCCCTTAGATCGGCCCAAGAGAGGGCATGAGCTTCATCGGTACCCACCGATTGAACATAGGTGTTCCACCATGTTAGAGCAATTCTGGAGAAAGTGTGGGTGGAGTATTTGACCTTGTCTTGATCCCGACAACCGCTTATGCTAAAGACGGCTTCCGTTTGCTCAAACCATCGGGTGAGCACGACCGGTCCCCCGGTTCCATCGAAAGTGTGAGGTTTGCACCCCATGAAAGCTTTATAGGAGCATCCCTCGTTTGAGTTACCGGCTCCATTGTTGTTGTTGTTGTTGTTGTTGTTGTGGTTATTGTTATTATTGTTGTTGTTGTTGTTGTTGTTGGATGAGTGACCGGCCATGGCCGCATCTACGGCGGTAGCTATCATCCGTTCGAGAGCTTGTTCGGGAGTTTCATTGCGGCGTACACGACGAGGAGCCATTGTTCCTTCAAGACACAAGAATATCATTGATTAGTATTCTCAATAATACTAACCGTGATATAGAATAAAGATAAAGAGAAGTTTTTCCTCGACTCGCCTTAAATTCTTTATGTCATAATGTCGGAACGTTCATATGAGTCACCATAATATAATCCCGGAAATTATATTACCCTGATTCATATGTGCATTCGACATCATTTCATATAGTCAAGGTGGCGTGTCAATCAAATTAAACAACGTGAGATTAAGATGAACTAAGAGTAGATATGAGTAGAAGCGCTCGAGTATAAATGCACAAGTAGTCAAGTAATTCCTACTTCAAGTCTATATGCCGGTTGTAGTCTAGACTCACCAATGTACCCTATGACTCGGGGTCGACACCAATGAACTCTAAATCCCTACAACCTGGCTCTGATACCACTTGTAGCGACCCCGATAAATCGTCAAATGACGGCGTCATCTACGTATGGTCCCATTACATGGTCGTAAGTCTTTATAACAAAGTTTGACCGAAAAATATGTCGCATTCATTTCATAAATAAGGATGTTTCAAAGTTTACAAAAGTAGTTTCCATAACAAGTACATAACAATGTTTAAAGTTTGTATGAAACACGTGCGACACAATTAAAAGTAGTCAAAAAGACGCTCCACGTATGCAAGTATACTCGACATCCAATGCAAGTATCAAAAAGTATGAGCGGAAGCATGTATCACCTAAGTTCAAGGACCTGAGAAAAACATAGAGAATCTGTCAACGAAAACGTTGGTGAAATCATAGGTTTAAATAAGTAAGTGAGTAAAAGTAAGTTGAACCACAAGATTTGCAACATCGATAAAGTCATAGTACATTCTAAAAGTTAATATTCACGAGCACTCAATTATCAAAGCTTAACATTCCATCCGTTGAACCCCGTAATAATAGTGTTAGAACATACACTGTTTCCCGAAAATATATTTCACCCGTAGACGGTAGCGAACCGTCCGAAGTGAGGGTTTGTCAAACCCATATGGCCATATAACATAAGTTCTCGCTTACACCATCTGATGTAACTAATGATAATCGAATTGAGGATTTGTGTTCAAACTTGTATGTAGAATGTTTGTTTTCCCTGTACTTGTGTTCACGTAGTTTAAAAGAACGTTTATGTTTTCTCATCCCAAAAGTAAGTTCAAAAAGAGTAAAAGTGGGACTATGATCTCACCTTGTATGCACGAACCAAAAAGTACTTCGACAAGTAACGTGTGCAAAGAACAATGCTAGTCTTGACCTAAACAAATAGGTTGTATCAATAACGATAGTCACGAAGGGTCAAAAATGTTCAATTAGTCCTATGGCTCGTTACGACTCGATTATGTAGCATGTGAATCAAATTGTCAAGTTTCATGCAAGATACAAGTACAGAAACAAGTTAGGAAGGTTGCATAATCATTTGGTTAAGTTTGACAAAAAGTCAAACTTTGGTCGGTCAAAGTCAACGAAAGTCAACACGTTCGGGTCGGGTCCCGAACTATTTTTCTGAGGTTTTTATTCATATATAAGCATGTTAGAACAAGTCTCATGTGAATCAGAGGTCCATAGTGTGCCAAACATTTTTCGTATTTTGACCAAAGAGGTCAGAGCCTGGACACGGCTTATGCCGCGCCGCGGCCCACAATTGTCGCGCCGCGACAATACACGGGAGCTGGTACCTGGCCAGTTTCAAATGTTCCAGTCTTGATCCAAAATCTTTTTGTGCATAAAACACAAACCGCTAACACTTAGGACTCGCACCTTATATCGTTGGAAAGCTCTTTTGACGTAGAATGCAACTAAACACAATTCATCAATCAATCTACCTATTATAACAACCAAAACCGCATCTAATGCTCAACATTAATCGCATACAAGTTCATAAATGCAATTAAATGATTCGGGCAACCAATTTACATGAAGGATATGCCGTTTCGAAGGAAATCAAGCATACAATCCAACTAAACACTTACCAACAATAATCCATGGCATTCAATGCATCAAAAGTCCATTTCAAGTTCATCAAACCCTAACCCAAATTCACCAAAATCATAAATCAAGTTCATGAACTTTTCTAAAGCAACCTACACATCAAATTGAAGCTAGTGATACTAGGAACACAATTAGAACATGAACTTTTAACATCTAACAACATATGATCATCCAAAATTCAAGAACAACACACCAAAATTCAAGTTCATGCTAGTTATACTAAAACAACGAGATCGAGCATACAAATTACATACACGACATCACAATGAGCCATAGACACTAACTAACACCATTTCAAGTCAAAAACACGAATTTAGAGAAATCTAGAGTTTTAGAAATGTTACCCAAACGAGATGAAGTTGGTACCAAAATGAAGAGGATGAAGAGAGGATCATGAATATGTAATTTATTTTGTTGTAAGCCTCCTAGATTGAATTTAGATGATGATTGAATGAATTTGGAAATTGGGTGTGTGTTCTTGCTAGAGAGAAAGAGAGAGAGATGGAGATGATAATGAATGGGTGAAAGGGGTTTGACCCTTTGACCTAGTCAAGGGTTTGATCCCTTGTCAAGTTTAGTCCCTCAAATTTCGTTCGGGTGCGTGAATTACCTAAACGAGATAATTTAAAACGCGTATCAACGGAAGATGTTATAAACATATAACGGAGTTTAAATTAGTATAACGTAAAAGTAAATGGAAAAAGGCGGGATGTTACAACTATGATATGTAAACATATCATTAAGTATATTAACAATGAACTACATATGTAAAAACAAGACTACTAACTTAATGATTTTTAAACGAGACATATATGTAACGATTATCGTTGTAAAGACATTTAATGTATATATATCATATTAAGAGATATTCATACATGATAATATCATGATAATATAATAATTTAAAATCTCATTTGATATTATAAACATTGGGTTAACAACATTTAACAAGATCGTTAACCTAAAGGTTTCAAAACAACACTTACATGTAACGACTAACGATGACTTAACGACTCAGTTAAAATGTATATACATGTAGTGTTTTAATAATACACTTTTGAAAGACTTCAATACACTTATCAAAATACTTCTACTTGACAAAAATGCTTACAATTACATCCTCGTTCAGTTTCATCAACAATTCTACTCGTATGCACCCGTATTCGTACTCGTACAATACACAGCTTTTAGATGTATGTACTATTGGTATATACACTCCAATGATCAGATCTTAGCAGCCCATGTGAGTCACCTAACACATGTGGGAACCATCATTTGGCAACTAGCATGAAATATCTCATAAAATTACAAAAATATGAGTAATCATTCATGACTTATTTACATGAAAACAAAATTACATATCCTTTATATCTAATCCATGCACCAACGACCAAAAACACCTACAAACACTTTCATTCTTCAATTTTCTTAATCTAATTAATCTCTCTCAAGTTCTATCTTCAAGTTCTAAGTGTTCTTCATATATTCTACAAGTTCTAGTTACATAAAATCAAGAATACTTTCAAGTTTGCTAGCCCACTTCCAATCTTGTAAGGTGATCATCCAATCTCAAGAAATCTTTGTTTCTTACAATAGGTTATCATTCTAATACAAGGTAATAATCATATTCAAACTTTGGTTCAATTTCTATAACTATAACAATCTTATTTCAAGTGATGATCTTACTTGAACTTGTTTTCGTGTCATGATTCTGCTTCAAGAACTTCGAGCCATCCAAGGATCCGTTGAAGCTAGATCCATTTTTCTCTTTTCCAGTAGGTTTATTAAAAGGAACTTAAGGTAGTAATGATGTTCATAACATCATTCGATTCATACATATAAAGCTATCTTATTCGAAGGTTTAAACTTGTAATCACTAGAACATAGTTTAGTTAATTCTAAACTTGTTCGCAAACAAAAGTTAATCCTTCTAACTTGACTTTTAAAATCAACTAAACATATGTTCTATATCTATATGATGTAACATCCCGCGTTTTTCCGTTAAACTTATTTTAATGCCCGTCTTTTTCTTTTTTAAATAATACCCTTCGTATCTAGATTCGTATCCTTTGTTAAGTAACATTTTAAATATTCTCGTTATCGGATTTTAATATCTCCCGTACTCCCGTGAAATTTAAAATATTCGATCGGTTAAATCCCGCACCCGCTTCTAAACTCGAGGGACTAAAATTGACACGGGGCAAACTAGTTGACTAGGTCAACTAGTCCACCCCAATCACCACCATTCAATCACCTCCATCTCTCTCTCTTTCTCTCTAGCAAGAACACACACACAAACACCCAATTCAATCATTCATCATCTAAATTCGATCTAGGAGGCTTACAACAAAACAAATTACATATTTGGAATCCTCTCTTCATCCTCTACAATTTGATACCAACTTCATCTCGTTTGGGTAACATTTCTAAAACTCTAGATTTCTCTAAATTCGTGTTTTTGATTTGAAATGGTGTTAGTTAGTGTCTATGGCTCGTGTCTAGCATGAATATATGATTTACTTGCTCGATTTGTTGTTTTGAGTAACTAGTTTGAACATTTGAAATGAGTTTGCTTAATCTTGCATTTTGGAAGATTAAATGTTGTTTGATTGTTCAAGTTCATGTTTTAATTGTGTTACTAGTATCACTAGCTTCGTTTTGATGCGTAGGTTGAATAAGAAAACTTCAAAAACCCGATTATTGATTTTTGTGAATTTTGGTTAGGGTTTGTTAGACTTTGAAATGAACTTTTGATGCATTGAATGCTTGTTGATATTGTTAGTAAGTGTTTAGATGCAATGTATGCTTAATTACCTTCGAAACGGCATATCGTATGTGTAAATTGGATTCCCGAATCATAAAATACGTTTTACGAACTTGAAACTTTGAAAATAAACCTTTCTTGATCAATTGACGAGTTTTCGATTATTGTAATTGATGTTTTTGCTTGTGAAAGGTAGTTAGTTGTATTCCTCGTCAAAATACCTTTCCGATGATATATGATACATGTTATAAGTGTTTGCGGGTCAAGAGTTGGGTTGGAAAAGGTTTTGGTTCGTGCATACTTTGAAAAACTGACCAGAATTCTCTGCCCAGATGGTGGCGCGGCGCGCCCCATCCCCGCGCGGCGCGCGGATTGGCCTGGTCAGATTCTGACCTCTTTGTCCCATTTCACGTGAAATGTTTGACTAGCTACCGACCTCCGATTCACATGAAACTTGTTCTAATATACTTGTATATGAATAATTAGCATAGAAAAATAGTCCGGGACCCGACCCGAACATGTTGACTTTTTCGTTGACTTTGACCCGACCAAGTTTGACTTTTTGTCAAACTTAACCAATTAATTATGCAATCTTTCTAACATGATTCTATACTTGTATCTTGCATGAAACTTGACAATTTGCTTCACATGCTACATAATCGAGTCGTGTCGAGCCATAGGACTAATTGAACATCTTTGACCCTTCGTGACTATCGTTATTGATACAACCTATTTGTTTAGGTCAAGACTAGCATTGTTTCTTGCACATTTACTTGTCGAAGTACTTTGTGGTTCGTGCATACAAGGTGAGATCATAGTCCCACCTTTTCAACAACTTTTATACTTTTAAATCGTGGGCTGAGAAAACATATACTTTGTTACATCTTGTACTACTAACTTTTATGTTTTGAACACAAGTGTGAAAACAAACATTCCACGTGCGAGTTAGAACAAAAATGCCTCAATTCGATTATCATTAGTTACACTTGCAGGGTGTAAGCGAGAACTTATATTGTGTGGCCATACGGGTTTAACAAACCCTCATTCGGACGGTTCGCTACCGTTATGCGGATGAAATATATTTTTGTGTTTTAGTGCGGGTTCTAGCACTGTGTGATGGGGTAACGTTGGTTAAGTTTTGATAATTGAGTGCTCGCGTATAACAACACTTTTGGAATGCAAATGATTTGGATAATCTACGTTATGGAAATACAAAACCTTGTGGTTCAAAAACAACGTTTAATACTTACTTAAACCTATGATTTCACCAACGTTTTCGTTGACAGATTTCTATGTTTTTCTCAGGTCTTGCTCGATATGTGATATATGCTTCCGCTCACTATTTGATACTTGCATTGGATGTCGAGTATACATGCATTACTTGGAGCGTCTTTTGACTTTATTTTAAACCGTGTCGCCTAGATTTCAAATGTACTTATAACCTTGTAACTTAACTTTTGGTTGAACAATTCTTGTAAACTTTGGAAACAATCTTTATTTCGAAATGAAGGCGACATATTTTGGTCAAACTTTGTCTTAAAGACTTATGACCATGCAATGGGACCTACGTAGACGACGCCGTCACTTGACGATTTGTCGGGGTCGCTACAAGTGGTATCAGAGCCTAGGTTGTAGGGATTTAGAGTTCATTTGTGTCCACCCCGAGTCATAGGGTACATAGGTGAATCTAGACTACAACCGGCATATAGACTGAAGTAGGAATTACTTGACTATTTGTGCATTTATACTCGAACTCTTATATCATATCTAACTCGTGTTCGATCTTGATCTTACGTTGATAAATTTTGTTGATGCGCCACCTTGACTTTATGAAGTAATGTTAAATGCACATGAGAATCAGGGTAATATAATTTCCGGGATTATATTACGGTGATTCACATGGACGTTCCGACACTATGACATAGAGAATTTAAGGCAAGTCAAGGAAAATTTTCTCTTTATCCTTATTCCATACTCCGGTTAGTATTGTTGAAAATACTAACCAACGATATTCTTGTGTCTTGAAGGAAAAATGCCTCCCCGTCGCGGGCCACGTAATGAAACTTCCGAACAAGCTTTTCAACGCATGATAGCCACCGCCATAGGTGCGGCTATGGCTAGTATCTCCTCCGACATCAATAACAACCACAACCACAACAACCATGGAGTCGGTAATTCAAACGAGGGTTGCTCCTACAAAACTTTCATGGGGTGCAAACCTCACACCTTCGATGGGACCAGAGGACCGGTTGTGCTCACCCGATGGTTTGAGCAAACAGAAGCCGTTTTTAGCATAAGCGGTTGTCGGGACCAAGACAAAGTCAAATATTCCACCCACACTTTCGCCGGTATCGCCCTCACATGGTGGAATACGTATGTGCTGTCGGTGGGTATCGATGAAGCTCACACTCTCTCATGGGCCGACTTAAAGAAAAAGATGATCACCGAATACTTCCCGCGCGAAGAGACCCGTAAGCTCGAACACGAACTAAGAACTTTAAAAGCGGTCGGGAATGACCTAAAGGCATATAATCAACGATTTTCTGAGCTATCCTTGATGTGCCCAAACCTCGTGACCCCCGAACCTCTAAGGGTTGAACTTTACATGGATGGTCTTCCCAAGAGCATCAAACAAGGAGTAATGTCATCCAAACCCAGTAATCACCAAGAGGCCCTGAATATGGCCCGTCAATTGATCGAAACGGTAGACGAGATTGAAGTGCCGGCACCTAAAGCCGAGGATGAGTCGGGTGACAACAAAAGAAAATGGGAAGCCCCCCAATCGAGCAACTACAACAACAACTTTGCCAAGGAACCTCTCACCCCCGTCGGCAAGAAAAGTTATGCCGGGACACGACCTTTTTGCAACAAATGCCACAAGCATCATTTTGGTGAATGTAGCAAGCTAATTTGCCATCGGTGCCAAGGTAGTGGTCATATTGCCAAGTATTGTGGAAGTACCGCCCCCGTCACTCAAAAGGGGCCCGACGCACCAAAGCCGAGTATTTGCTACAAATGTGGCCAATCGGGTCATTTTAGGAATGAATGCCCAAAGAATAAAGCAAAAACCAACGCGCGCCGTTGAACTTACAACATCTACACCTAGGATGCCCGAGGCGATGATGGACTAGTCACGGGTACGTTTCTTCACAACAAACCGTATACTTCATACTTGTTCGATTCGATTACCGCTAGACGTTTTACAACCAAGACTTTGACTTGTACTCATCACCTTCCATCTTTTTCCCCTAGATACTATTTAGGCGATTTAAGCGACCAACGGAAAAATATTGTGTGCCTATAAATATTATCGGAGGATATATGTTAAGAAATTGAACTCGACACCAATAGAACTAAGGAACTCAAAACCTATTCATTAAGGAGAAATTGTTGCCCTACATTTATGTATAGATTATTGTGAACTAAGAAATTTTCGGTTGAAAACCGATACCCTCTCCCTCACATCCATGACCTCATGATTATTTGCACGAATCCCGTATGTTCCAAATCGACCTCCGTTCCGGTTATCATCAATTGGGGGTTAAGTGAGACGATGTCTCCTAAGCCATTTCCGAACTCGCAACGTTAGTTGTAAATCTCTCTTAGTACCGTTTGATTTATTTAGGACTCCGTCCGTATTCATGAACCTCCTAAATCACGTATGCAACTTATCTAGACAAATCTGTTATCGTATTTATAGATGACATCTTAACTTATTCAAGTAAAGAAGGAAAACGAACAACATCCCCATCTTAAGCTCGAACTTTTGAGAAAATAGCAACTCTATACCAAATTCTCCGAGTGAGAATTTCCGTTGAACGAAGTCCAATTTTCTAGACCATGATGTTAATGGTCAAGGCATTACAATCAATCTCGAAATCAAGCCACATGTAATCAGGAAACTCTCCCAACTCAGACTTATATTCGTAAAAATATTAGATCTCACCGGTTGTTACCGAAGATTCATTTCTGACTTTTCTCGTGTGTTATCGCCAAGAAAAAGCCGTGCGCCTGCGGGCAAAGCGGACAATATTGTGGTTATGTTAAGCTGGGGTGTTACGGAATAGTATCACACGTTGTCACACGACTTTTAAACTCGTTAACTCACTAAGGAAAACTTTAAACCTCTCCGTGTTCGAACCTTGAACGTAATTTTGCATGCAAACATTTCTAGCTAAATTCGTATAGCACATAACGGAACTCAATATGGAAATAATTCTACTTAAACGCCCGAAAAGCATACTCTCTCGACTCGAAATCAACGGAACTGAAATTCGTTATTTTACACGAAGAATTCGAATACTAAATGGTGGATCCGATCAATTTTCTCGTCATCACGTACCACACTACATACCTATGTTATTTCACCGTTACCGTCTGATATTACTGGAATTTAAGATAACACACAATCCAACGATACATCACTCTTATTTGACATAACGTCCTTGTGTTTCTGATAATCGGCCAACTATTATTCAACCCCGAACTATACCATTACGTGTACTATCTTGTTTCTCTTCCAGACTTCAATTTTCGACAACTAGAGGCGCGTTATGGCAACCTCGAGATGCAATCTCATCCTATTCTAAGTCCTCATTTCACCCCTATCTTTATCGCTCGCATTTCCGTTTAAGGAAACTCCTTGTAACATTTCTCCATGGATAGAGAAACTCCCTATATTACATCAGTATTCGCCACGACGGTGAATAGTCCTAACGAACATTTTTTTTTTTCGAACCCTAACTGACTTGTTCAAACATATCTTAAGAGATTCTACACCAACACGGTGTATCTTCGTCATTTATCCTGTATCGAAATACTCGTTTCACTTCTAGTGTTACAAGAAACCTTGGGAACCCGCTTAGACACATGTACCGCGTATCTCCCACAACCGACGAACCGAGCAAACGTACGATTCAATCTTGGAAAGACATGTTACAGACTGGTATTGTCACCTTCAGTAGTTCCTCTTACAACGACAGCTATCACTCGTATATTAACGCAGCACTCTCCGAAACCCTATATGACCGCTAATGTCATACCCCTGTTCATTTAACCAAAGCATGTGGCAAGCAAATCACCGAATCCGAACCCCATCAAGAAACAACAATTGAGATCGTTCAAGTCCGAGAAGGGCTCGAGATGACCCGTAGTCGCCAGAAGAGTTATACCAAACTTAGATGAAAACCTCACCAAACCCAGTGTGAGACCGCGTAGTATTGAGAAACCGCACCTTGGAAAGGTGTAATCCATTTTGGGAAATCGAGAAAGGCTATATCCGCAATATCGAACCTTTTGAAACCTTGGGGCGTATTGGAACCGCTTCCTATCGTTTAGAACTTCCGACTCAATTAAGTTTCTGTTTACCCTACATTTCGTGTAACAAACTTAGAAACGTGTCCTGCGGAACAGGAACGTGCAATCCTTCTAGATGCACCAACTATTGATGACAAACTCCTCCTCATAGGAAAAATCGGCTGAACTTGTGGATCGTAAAACCAAGCCCTAATACAACGTAACACCTCGACTATCCGGATTCGTGGAATGTCCAAGAAAGTACCTTCAATCATTCGTAGAGTTACTACACTAGGTCTCGAGTAAGAGACATCGACTATTACTCCCAACTAAATTTCGGGACGAAATTTCTTTTGAGGTGTGGATAATGTAACATCCCGAGTTTTTCCGTTAAACTTATTTTAACGCCCGTCTTTTTCTTTTTTAAATAATACCCTTCGTATCTAGATTCGTATCCTTTGTTAAGTAACATTTTAAATATTCTCGTTATCGGATTTTAATATCTCCCGTACTCCCGTGAAATTTAAAATATTCGATCGGTTAAATCCCGCACCCGCTTCTAAACTCGAGGGACTAAAATTGACACGGGGCAAACTAGTTGACTAGGTCAACTAGTCCACCCCAATCACCACCATTCAATCACCTCCATCTCTCTCTCTTTCTCTCTAGCAAGAACACACACACAAACACCCAATTCAATCATTCATCATCTAAATTCGATCTAGGAGGCTTACAACAAAACAAATTACATATTTGGAATCCTCTCTTCATCCTCTACAATTTGATACCAACTTCATCTCGTTTGGGTAACATTTCTAAAACTCTAGATTTCTCTAAATTCGTGTTTTTGATTTGAAATGGTGTTAGTTAGTGTCTATGGCTCGTGTCTAGCATGAATATATGATTTACTTGCTCGATTTGTTGTTTTGAGTAACTAGTTTGAACATTTGAAATGAGTTTGCTTAATCTTGCATTTTGGAAGATTAAATGTTGTTTGATTGTTCAAGTTCATGTTTTAATTGTGTTACTAGTATCACTAGCTTCGTTTTGATGCGTAGGTTGAATAAGAAAACTTCAAAAACCCGATTATTGATTTTTGTGAATTTTGGTTAGGGTTTGTTAGACTTTGAAATGAACTTTTGATGCGTTGAATGCTTGTTGATATTGTTAGTAAGTGTTTAGATGCAATGTATGCTTAATTACCTTCGAAACGGCATATCGTATGTGTAAATTGGATTCCCGAATCATAAAATACGTTTTACGAACTTGAAACTTTGAAAATAAACCTTTCTTGATCAATTGACGAGTTTTCGATTATTGTAATTGATGTTTTTGCTTGTGAAAGGTAGTTAGTTGTATTCCTCGTCAAAATACCTTTCCGATGATATATGATACATGTTATAAGTGTTTGCGGGTCAAGAGTTGGGTTGGAAAAGGTTTTGGTTCGTGCATACTTTGAAAAACTGACCAGAATTCTCTGCCCAGATGGTGGCGCGGCGCGCCCCATCCCTGCGCGGCGCGCGGATTGGCCTGGTCAGATTCTGACCTCTTTGTCCCATTTCACGTGAAATGTTTGACTAGCTACCGACCTCCGATTCACATGAAACTTGTTCTAATATACTTGTATATGAATAATTAGCATAGAAAATTAGTCCGGGACCCGACCCGAACATGTTGACTTTTTCGTTGACTTTGACCCGACCAAGTTTGACTTTTTGTCAAACTTAACCAATTAATTATGCAATCTTTCTAACATGATTCTATACTTGTATCTTGCATGAAACTTGACAATTTGCTTCACATGCTACATAATCGAGTCGTGTCGAGCCATAGGACTAATTGAACATCTTTGACCCTTCGTGACTATCGTTATTGATACAACCTATTTGTTTAGGTCAAGACTAGCATTGTTTCTTGCACGTTTACTTGTCGAAGTACTTTGTGGTTCGTGCATACAAGGTGAGATCATAGTCCCACCTTTTCAACAACTTTTATACTTTTAAATCGTGGGCTGAGAAAACATATACTTTGTTACATCTTGTACTACTAACTTTTATGTTTTGAACACAAGTGTGAAAACAAACATTCCACGTGCGAGTTAGAACAAAAATGCCTCAATTCGATTATCATTAGTTACACTTGCAGGGTGTAAGCGAGAACTTATATTGTGTGGCCATACGGGTTTAACAAACCCTCATTCGGACGGTTCGCTACCGTTATGCGGATGAAATATATTTTTGTGTTTTAGTGCGGGTTCTAGCACTGTGTGATGGGGTAACGTTGGTTAAGTTTTGATAATTGAGTGCTCGCGTATAACAACACTTTTGGAATGCAAATGATTTGGATAATCTACGTTATGGAAATACAAAACCTTGTGGTTCAAAAACAACGTTTAATACTTACTTAAACCTATGATTTCACCAACGTTTTCGTTGACAGATTTCTATGTTTTTCTCAGGTCTTGCTCGATATGTGATACATGCTTCCGCTCACTATTTGATACTTGCATTGGATGTCGAGTATACATGCATTACTTGGAGCGTCTTTTGACTTTATTTTAAACCGTGTCGCCTAGATTTCAAATGTACTTATAACCTTGTAACTTAACTTTTGGTTGAACAATTCTTGTAAACTTTGGAAACAATCTTTATTTCGAAATGAAGGCGACATATTTTGGTCAAACTTTGTCTTAAAGACTTATGACCATGCAATGGGACCTACGTAGATGACGCCGTCACTTGACGATTTGTCAGGGTCGCTACATATGATATGCTAACTTAATGATTTAAAACCTGGAAACACGAAAAACACCGTAAAACCGGATTTACGCCGTGGTAGTAACACCGCGGGCTGTTTTGGGTTAGTTAATTAAAAACTATGATAAACTTTGATTTAAAAGTTGTTATTCTGGGAAAATGATTTTTATTATTAACATGAAACTATATCCAAAAATTATGGTTAAACTCAAAGTGGAAGTATGTTTTCTAAAATGGTCATCTAGACGTCGTTCTTTCGACTGAAATGACTACCTTTACAAAAACGACTTGTAACTTATTTTTCTTACTATAAACCTATACTTTTTCTGTTTAGATTCATAAAATAGAGTTCAATATGAAACCATAGCAATTTTATTCACTCAAAACGGATTTAAAATGAAGAAGTTATGGGTAAAACAAAATTGGATAATTTTTCTCATTTTAGCTACGTGAAAATTGGTAACAAATCTATTCCAACCATAACTTAATCAACTTGTATTGTATATTATGTAATCTTGAGATACCATAGACACGTATACAATGTTTCGACCTATCATGTCGACACATCTATATATATTTCGGAACAACCATAGACACTCTATATGTGAATGTTGGAGTTAGCTATACAGGGTTGAGGTTGATTCCAAAATATATATAGTTTGAGTTGTGATCAATACTGAGATACGTATACACTGGGTCGTGGATTGATTCAAGATAATATTTATCGATTTATTTCTGTAAATCTAACTGTGGACAACTAGTTGTAGGTTACTAACGAGGACAGCTGACTTAATAAACTTAAACCATTAAAATATATTAAAAGTGTTGTAAATATATTTTGAACATACTTTGATATATATGTATATATTGTTATAGGTTCGTGAATCAACCAGTGGCCAAGTCTTACTTCCCGACGAAGTAAAAATCTGTGAAAGTGAGTTATAGTCCCACTTTTAAAATCTAAATTTTTTGGGATGAGAATACATGCAGGTTTTATAAATGATTTACAAAATAGACACAAGTATGTGAAACTACATTCTATGGTTGAATTATCAAAATCGAATATGCCCCTTTTTATTAAGTCTGGTAATCTAAGAATTAGGGAACAGACACCCTAATTGACGCGAATCCTGAAGATAGATCTATTGGGCCTAACATACCCCATCCAAAGTACCGGATGCTTTAGTACTTCGAAATTTATATCATATCCGAAGGGTGTCCCGGAATGATGGGGATATTCTTATATATGCATCTTGTTAATGTCGGTTACCAGGTGTTCACCATATGAATGATTTTTATCTCTATGTATGGGATGTGTATTGAAATATGAAATCTTGTGGTCTATTATTATGATCTGATATATATAGGTTAAACCTATAACTCACCAACATTTTTATTGACGTTTTAAGCATGTTTATTCTCAGGTGATTATTAAGAGCTTCCGCTGTCGCATACTTAAATAAGGACGAGATTTGGAGTCCATGCTTGTATGATATTGTGTAAAAACTGCATTCAAGAAACTTATTTTGTTGTAACATATTTGTATTGTAAACCATTATGTAATGGTCGTGTGTAAACAGGATATTTTAGATTATCATTATTTGATAATCTACGTAAAGCTTTTTAAACCTTTATTGATGAAATAAAGGTTATGGTTTGTTTTAAAATGAATGCAGTCTTTGAAAAATGTCTCATATTGTAACGACCCGCACTTTTTCGATCATTCTATACTTATAAGATTAATATTTACATAAATTAAACCTTACCAACATGATAAGCAATCCAAATTGTCGAGACTTATATTTCCGAAAAGAGTTTTACACAACGTTTGACCGTCTAGTTTGACCGATGATATCACGAACTATACAATATATGATAATTATACGTTTGTGTATATATATGTATATATACATATTTAACATGATTAATGAATGTTTTAATATCTCATTTTATATTAATAACAACAAGTTATATGTGTATTTTGAAACTACTAACTTAAGTTTTCAAAACGATAACTATACGTAACGTTATTTGACATAAATACTTAAGACATATAATGTTTATACATATATTGTATAAGTAATGTATTTAATCACTTTTAAGAACTTAAATACATAAAATCATATAAGTATATTCACAAAAGATAGTTATATTTGAATCCTCATTCCATTTTTCACAAAATTTCTATACGTATACCTAGAGTATTTGTACTCGTATCATACCAAGCTTCTATACGTATTTACTATTGGTATATACACATCAAAATCACCACCTAACCAGCCATTATTCATGCCCTTAGAGCTAGGTAATTACTTTTGAATCATTGCAAGACTAATTACAAAAATACAAACTAGAATTTTGTCATGTTATCCTTAAAGATCACATTTTTAGGAGTATATATGTATCATCATTTTTGATTCATTTTTACTTCAATCTCTTAACTAAAAACACACACTCTTTCTTACTCTCTAAACTCCATAACAACCCAGCAAAATTCCATAAAGATCTAGCTTCAAAAACCATACTAAAACACCATAAGAAAACCATACAAAAACATTTCAAGAAAACCCTCCAAGAACACCAACTTACTTCCAATCTTTCATCCACTTCTATCACCCTTTTGATTCTAGCTTCTTACTCCTCTTTTACAGCAAACTTATCCAAGGAACTTGAGGTAGAATCTATATTCATAACCTTATTCGATTCATATATATATAGCTATCTTATTTTGTGGTACAAAAGTTTAACAACAAGAACATAGTTTGAATGTTTTCAAACTTGTTTGCAAACTAAATAGATCCTTCTAACTTAACTTTTAAAATACTTCAAGACATGTAACATAACTTATTTATATGTTAATTTAACAAGGTAAAACTTGGTTTTTCAAAGTATAAGTATTTTTTAGAAAAATGGTCATTAAATGATTTTGTTGTAACAAAAATGTTTAACTTCATATGTTTCACTAATGTTTCACTTATGCCGTATGATTTTGAATACAAACCAAGGTATTTACAGTTCATAGTCTTAAAGAAGAACTCGATCCAAGAAGATGGCAATTTGAATCAATGAAAACGGATTTGTAACGAAGAAACTATGACCGAAACAAAATTGGTTATCCTAGATCATTTCAACTACGGGATCAATTGGAAAAAAATGATATAAATCACATATTTCTAAGATAACATGATATTTTATATATATGTACTTATAATTCAATTTTATATGGTTCAGGATCACCCGTAAACAATACGAGAAGATTAATCATAAGATCCCATGTTTGTACGCAACACGTCATTTGACAACACCGGTACTTTATGTACGCAACACGTCATTTGACAACACCGGTACCATGGGTCAAGATTAATCTCGACCAATACATATACGATGGGGTTTTATTTATTTCGTTGGGGGTTTTATTTATTTCATTGCGGGTATATTAAACATCTAAAAATGAACCATTAAAATTGAATTACTAACATCGGACTGCTAACTACGGACTAAGGAATTATTCAAAGTATTAAAAGTATAACAAGTATATATTTATAACGTTTGTTTAAAAATGAAAACATATTGATATATTATATATGGATAGGTTTGTGATATCAATCGGAAGACCGAGTCAAATTATTTATATCATCAAGACAAGAGTGAGTATATAGTCCCACTTTTAAACTCTAAATATTTCGGGATGAGAATACATGTATTTTATGTTTTACGATATGGACACAAGTAACTGAAAAATATATTCTACGTTGAGTTGTACCACTGGCATACTTCCCTGTAGCTTGGTAACTAATATTTACAGCGGTATTGTAAACGCGAATCCTGTTGATAGATCTATCGGGCCTGACAACCCCAACCGGACTGGACGACCAGTATTCAACGGTTGCACAGTACTTCGTTTTGTGACTACACTTGGTACGGTGTAGTAAGATTTCATATTAAAGGGAATATGCGACGTGAAAATGTTAAGTATGGTTACCAAGTGCTCAACCACTTAGAATATTTTTATTGAAATGTTTATATACGAAATCTTGTGGTCTATATATATATATTGCTGCGCACTAAACCTATATCTCACCAACTTTATGTTGACGTTTTTAAACATGTTTATTCTCAGGTGATAATTAAAGCTTCCGCTGCATTATGTTGAATCTAAGCAGGATCATGCGTACTCATATTTGTGTCAAAAATAAAACTGCATATCCGAGGACGTGTGTTGTAAAATATGCTAGAAATCGTGTTGTTATTATCATTTGCAAAGTTTGTAAGTCGAAGATTATCGTTAAACGATAATCATCTTTTTATTGTCTAAAGCTTGTAACAAAAATAATGGTTTGGTTTGTAATGTATAATATATGCAGTTTTCCTTTTTAAAAATGTCGCATATAGAGGTCAATACCTCGCAATGAAATCATACGTTATCTAACACGTTCTTATGGTTAAGGACGGGTTATGACATGTGGTATCAGAGCGTTGGTCTTAGCGAACCAGGTTTGCATTAGTGTGTCTAACCGAGAAGTCGTTAGGATACATTAGTAAAGTCTGGACTTTGACCGGGTCTGATTTTAAAAAAAAAAAAACCATTGCTTATCACTGTTGGTTAAAATTTATATGTAAATATTATGTAAGTACTAATGGGTTAGTTGTTGTGTGATAGATGTCGGGCTCGAAACTTATTATCACATTCAGCGACTCCGAATCAGAACCTTCAGATTGTGTTTCAGTCATTAACATATCCGATGACGAAAGTGGTATTTTTGGGGAAGACTCACAATTTCCGGATGAACCAACTATAGAAATATCGGAAAGTGAACCCGAGGAGGAAAGTGAACCCGAGGAGGAAAGTGAACCCGAGGAAGAAATACAGGAAATTACAAAAGACGAGTTCGAACTAGGAAAGAAACGAAAGGCTAATGAATTAGAAAATCCAAATCCCGAGTTTAATGAGAATGATGTGGCACCAATTCCACTCAACACTACCACCCCTATCCCCGCTATTCCTATTCGTTCTGTCCCGGCATCCAGTTCTTCAGTCCCACAGCCAAAATATAGGCAGACAGTTAGGATAAGCGTTAAGCAAATCTTTGTGTCTAAACGTCCTAGAAAATAGATCAAACGATGCGCTGCTGTGTCAAACCATGGAACCGAATAATGTTTTGTATAATATTAATAGTGTGGTTTGCTTAATGTTCGATGTAAGATAAGCATGTGTAAAATATTGAAGTATGAAATGCAATAATTTTCCATGGTTAAGTATTATTTAGATTGTAGTAATTGATTCTGTACTAAGCTATTAAGTATGAACATTAACGGGTAGGTACTACCCAAGATATAATTATAAAACGCTAATAAGAAGAAAAGGCTTTTATAATAATACCTAGTTCATATTATTAATAAGCTATAATGTACTATAAATACACACTACATCTATAATAATCCATGTGAATAATTATTTTCTTTCATTAGGAAATGGCGCGATTGAATCGAATGACGGAACAAGAACTCGAGGAACTCATCAACCAGCGAGTGAACGACAGAATGTTATGGGTTGAGGCTGCAAGAGCTGCTGCAGTTAATCCAAATCCTCGTGTAGGATGCTCCTACAAGACGTTCCAAGCTTGCAAGCCATCATCATTCAGTGGAACGGAAGGACCGATCGGTTTAACCCGATGGATAGAAAAGATGGAGACTGTGTTCAAAATCAGTGGTTGTGTTGAAAAGGACATGACCAAATACGCATCGTGCACTTTACAAGATAGTGCACTCACATGGTGGAAAAATTATGTGAAGGCTGTAGGAGGAGATGTAGCCTATGATACTCCGTGGGAAGAATTCAAAGCAATGATAATCACCGAGTATTGTCCAAGGAATGAGGTTATTAAGTTAGAAGATGAGTTACGAAGTTTGAAGGTGGTTGGTACTGAAATCACCAACTACAACCAGCGATTCATGGAATTAGTTTTGCTATGTCCTGAATTGGTTCCAACCGAAGAACGGAAGATTGAAATGTACAAAGCTGGTTTGCCCAAAAAGGTCAAGGCAAATGTTACAGCATCGAAACCTAAGACAATTCATGAAGCTATAACCATGGCGAACGAGCTAATGGATCAGGTCATTTTGGACAAGAAAGCATTCAATACTGAGGTGAAGGTATTGGGAAACAAGAAAAAGTGGAATGGAAGTTATGATCGAGGTAACCAACAACAACCTTATAAGAAACAAGAAACCACAAAAGGTGCGAGTAGTGGTTCAGGTTTTGGTTATAAAGGACAAAGTCCTTTATGCAACCGTTGCCACAAACATCACTTTGGTTACTGTAGTGTGTTATGCACCAAGTGTAATCGACAAGGTCATCTTGCGGAAGATTGTAAGGCTCTCGTTACAAATGGCAACAAGACTCCTGCCACCAACGCAAATAGAACTGCTTTGGCTACCATTACTTGTTTTGGTTGTGGAAAACAAGGTCACTATAAGAGTCAGTGCCTGAATCAGAATGGCGGACCTGCACGTGGAAGAGCGTTTGTTATTAATGCTAGAGAGGCACGAGAAGACCCGGAGCTTGTTACGGGTACGTTTACCATTAATAACTTATCAGCATCTATTTTATTTGATACTGGCGCCGATAGAAGCTACGTGTGTATAAATTTTTACACTAAATTGAATTGTTCATCATTACCTTTAGATGCTAAGTACTTGATTGAGTTAGCTAATGGTAAACTAATTGAAGCCGATAAAATTTGTCGTGATTGTGAAATAAATTTAGCCGGAGAAACATTTAAAATCGACTTAATACCCGTAGAATTGGGAGGTTTTGATGTAATAGTCGGCATGGACTGGATGTCCAAAATAGGAGCGGAAGTTGTTTGTGCTAAGAAGGCAATTCGTATTCCTGGTAAGGATAAAATACCGGTGATGATTTATGGAGAGAAGGGTAATTCAAAGCTAAAACTCATTAGCTGTTTGAAAGCCAAGAAGTGTTTAGAAAAGGGATGTTACGCTATTTTAGCACATGTTAATAAAGTCGAAAAGGAAGAGAAGTGCATCAATGACGTGCCTGTGGCAAGAGATTTTCCCGAAGTTTTTCCGGAAGAATTGCCGGGATTACCTCCATTTAGATCGGTGGAATTTCAAATAGATTTAGTACCAGGAGCTGCACCAGTGGCCCGTGCTCCATATAGACTTGCACCGTCCGAGTTAAAAGAACTTCAAAGTCAGTTAAAAGAATTACTGGACCGTGGATTCATACGACCGAGTACTTCACCGTGGGGAGCTCCAATTTTGTTTGTTAAGAAGAAAGATGGATCTTTTAGGATGTGTATAGACTATCGTGAATTAAATAAGTTAACTATCAAGAATCGGTATCCACTACCGAAAATTGATGACTTATTTGATCAATTGCAAGGATCATGTGTTTATTCGAAAATCGACTTAAGATCGGGCTATCATCAACTACGCGTCAAAGAAGAGGATATTCCGAAAACTGCTTTTCGGACACGTTATGGTCATTATGAATTTTTGGTTATGCCGTTTGGATTGACGAATGCGCCAGCTGTATTCATGGACCTCATGAATCGAGTTTGTAGTCCGTATTTAGATAAGTTTGTTATCGTTTTCATTGATGATATTCTTATCTATTCCAAGAGTGAGCAAGAGCATGAAGAGCATTTAAGGTTGATACTGGAGTTGTTGAGAAAAGAACAACTGTATGCTAAATTTTCTAAGTGTGCTTTCTGGTTGAAAGAAGTGCAATTTCTTGGTCACGTTGTTAATAGCGAAGGAATTCAGGTTGATCCAGCAAAAACTGAAGCTATTGAAAAATGGGAGACTCCTAAGACACCAATGCAGATACGCCAATTTTTGGGTTTAGCCGGTTATTATAGAAGGTTTATTCAAGATTTTTCTCGAATAGCTAAGCCGTTGACAGCATTAACGCAAAAAGGGAAGAAATACGAATGGACCTCGGAGCAGGAGAACGCATTTCAATTATTGAAGAAGAAGTTAACTACGGCGCCTATTTTATCGTTACCTGAAGGGAACGATGATTTTGAAATATATTGTGACGCTTCGCGACAAGGTTTTGGTTGTGTTCTTATGCAACGAAAGAAAGTAATTGCATTTGCATCCCGACAATTGAAGATTCACGAGCGGAATTATACGACGCATGATCTAGAACTGGGAGCAGTCGTGTTTGCATTGAAGATGTGGAGACATTACTTGTATGGGGTTAAATTCACTGTGTTTACTGATCATAAAAGCCTTCAACATATTTTTGATCAGAAACAATTGAACATGAGGCAACGTAGGTGGGTCGAGTTAATAAACGACTATGATTGTGAAATTCGTTATCATCCCGGGAAGGCGAATGTGGTGGCTGATGCTTTAAGCAGAAAAGAACGAGAACCAATTCGAGTTCGAGCAATGAACATAAAAATTCGCATGAATCTCAACTCACAAATCAAAGAAGTTCAACGAGAAGCACTTACTAAAGAAAATATAGGAAATGAAATAATGAAGAAGTATGAGAAGCAACTCGTTATGCGGGAAGATGGAATTCGATATTTTGCAAATCGTATTTGGGTACCGAAGTTGGGTGGATTAAGGAAGTTGATATTGAACGAGGCACATAAGACAAGATACTCGATACATCCTGGAGTTGGAAAGATGTATCAAGATCTTAAGACACGTTATTGGTGGCCTAATTTAAAAACAGACGTTGCAACATATGTTGGGGAGTGTTTAACTTGTTCCAAGGTTAAAGCAGAACACCAAAAGCCGTCAGGGTTACTTCAACAACCAGAAATCCCAGAATGGAAATGGGATGGTATTACCATGGATTTCATCACGAAGTTACCAAAGACTGCCTGGGGATACGACACCATTTGGGTGATTGTTGATCGTCTCACCAAGTCTGCACATTTCTTGCCTATAAAGGAAACGGATAGAATGGAGAAACTATTACGATTGTATATAAAGGAAGTTGTTTCAAGGCATGGGATACCTATTTCCATTATATCCGATCGTGATAGTAGATTTTCCTCAAAGTTTTGGCAATCACTACAGGAGGCACTAGGAACTCGGTTGGATATGAGTACCGCATATCATCCACAAACCGATGGACAGAGTGAAAGAACGATTCAGACTCTCGAAGACATGCTCAGGGCATGTGTGATCGATTTTGGAAACGGATGGGATAAATATCTACCGTTAGCAGAATTCTCATATAATAATAGTTATCATGCGAGCATTGGAGCTGCGCCATTCGAAGCATTGTACGGAAGGAAGTGTAGATCTCCTATCTGTTGGAATGAAGTAGGAGATCGACAATTAACTGGTCCCGAGATCATACATGAAACGACCGAGAAGATAGTACAAATCAAGGAGAGATTGAAAACAGCCCGTAGTCGCCAAAAGAGCTACGCCGATGTCCGAAGGAAACCATTAGAGTTTCAGGTCGGGGACATGGTTATGCTAAAGGTGTCACCTTGGAAAGGTGTGATACGTTTCGGCAAAAGGGGTAAACTAAACCCAAGGTACGTAGGCCCGTTCAAGATCATCGAACGCATTGGACCGGTAGCTTATCGACTCGAGTTACCGCAACAACTCGCCGGAGTACATAATACCTTTCACGTCTCAAACCTTAAGAAGTGTCTTGCAAAGGAAGACCTCACCATTCCTCTTGAAGAAATTCATGTCGACGAGAAACTACAATTCGTCGAAGAACCAATCGAAATCATGGACCGTGAAGTTAAACAGCTCAAACAGAGTAATATACCGATTGTTAAGGTTCGTTGGAATGCTAGAAGAGGTCCCGAGTTTACTTGGGAACGAGAGGATCAGATTAGGCAAAAGTATCCACACTTGTTTCTCGATGACGCAAAATAGGTACAATTTTAAAATTTCGGGACGAAATTTATTTAACGGGGAGGTAATGTAACGACCCGCACTTTTTCGATCATTCTATACTTATAAGATTAATATTTACATAAATTAAACCTTACCAACATGATAAGCAATCCAAATTGTCGAGACTTATATTTCCGAAAAGAGTTTTACACAACGTTTGACCGTCTAGTTTGACCGATGATATCACGAACTATACAATATATGATAATTATACGTTTGTGTATATATATGTATATATACATATTTAACATGATTAATGAATGTTTTAATATCTCATTTTATATTAATAACAACAAGTTATATGTGTATTTTGAAACTACTAACTTAAGTTTTCAAAACGATAACTATACGTAACGTTATTTGACATAAATACTTAAGACATATAATGTTTATACATATATTGTATAAGTAATGTATTTAATCACTTTTAAGAACTTAAATACATAAAATCATATAAGTATATTCACAAAAGATAGTTATATTTGAATCCTCATTCCATTTTTCACAAAATTTCTATACGTATACCTAGAGTATTTGTACTCGTATCATACCAAGCTTCTATACGTATTTACTATTGGTATATACACATCAAAATCACCACCTAACCAGCCATTATTCATGCCCTTAGAGCTAGGTAATTACTTTTGAATCATTGCAAGACTAATTACAAAAATACAAACTAGAATTTTGTCATGTTATCCTTAAAGATCACATTTTTAGGAGTATATATGTATCATCATTTTTGATTCATTTTTACTTCAATCTCTTAACTAAAAACACACACTCTTTCTTACTCTCTAAACTCCATAACAACCCAGCAAAATTCCATAAAGATCTAGCTTCAAAAACCATACTAAAACACCATAAGAAAACCATACAAAAACATTTCAAGAAAACCCTCCAAGAACACCAACTTACTTCCAATCTTTCATCCACTTCTATCACCCTTTTGATTCTAGCTTCTTACTCCTCTTTTACAGCAAACTTATCCAAGGAACTTGAGGTAGAATCTATATTCATAACCTTATTCGATTCATATATATATAGCTATCTTATTTTGTGGTACAAAAGTTTAACAACAAGAACATAGTTTGAATGTTTTCAAACTTGTTTGCAAACTAAATAGATCCTTCTAACTTAACTTTTAAAATACTTCAAGACATGTAACATAACTTATTTATATGTTAATTTAACAAGGTAAAACTTGGTTTTTCAAAGTATAAGTATTTTTTAGAAAAATGGTCATTAAATGATTTTGTTGTAACAAAAATGTTTAACTTCATATGTTTCACTAATGTTTCACTTATGCCGTATGATTTTGAATACAAACCAAGGTATTTACAGTTCATAGTCTTAAAGAAGAACTCGATCCAAGAAGATGGCAATTTGAATCAATGAAAACGGATTTGTAACGAAGAAACTATGACCGAAACAAAATTGGTTATCCTAGATCATTTCAACTACGGGATCAATTGGAAAAAAATGATATAAATCACATATTTCTAAGATAACATGATATTTTATATATATGTACTTATAATTCAATTTTATATGGTTCAGGATCACCCGTAAACAATACGAGAAGATTAATCATAAGATCCCATGTTTGTACGCAACACGTCATTTGACAACACCGGTACTTTATGTACGCAACACGTCATTTGACAACACCGGTACCATGGGTCAAGATTAATCTCGACCAATACATATACGATGGGGTTTTATTTATTTCGTTGGGGGTTTTATTTATTTCATTGCGGGTATATTAAACATCTAAAAATGAACCATTAAAATTGAATTACTAACATCGGACTGCTAACTACGGACTAAGGAATTATTCAAAGTATTAAAAGTATAACAAGTATATATTTATAACGTTTGTTTAAAAATGAAAACATATTGATATATTATATATGGATAGGTTTGTGATATCAATCGGAAGACCGAGTCAAATTATTTATATCATCAAGACAAGAGTGAGTATATAGTCCCACTTTTAAACTCTAAATATTTCGGGATGAGAATACATGTATTTTATGTTTTACGATATGGACACAAGTAACTGAAAAATATATTCTACGTTGAGTTGTACCACTGGCATACTTCCCTGTAGCTTGGTAACTAATATTTACAGCGGTATTGTAAACGCGAATCCTGTTGATAGATCTATCGGGCCTGACAACCCCAACCGGACTGGACGACCAGTATTCAACGGTTGCACAGTACTTCGTTTTGTGACTACACTTGGTACGGTGTAGTAAGATTTCATATTAAAGGGAATATGCGACGTGAAAATGTTAAGTATGGTTACCAAGTGCTCAACCACTTAGAATATTTTTATTGAAATGTTTATATACGAAATCTTGTGGTCTATATATATATATTGCTGCGCACTAAACCTATATCTCACCAACTTTATGTTGACGTTTTTAAACATGTTTATTCTCAGGTGATAATTAAAGCTTCCGCTGCATTATGTTGAATCTAAGCAGGATCATGCGTACTCATATTTGTGTCAAAAATAAAACTGCATATCCGAGGACGTGTGTTGTAAAATATGCTAGAAATCGTGTTGTTATTATCATTTGCAAAGTTTGTAAGTCGAAGATTATCGTTAAACGATAATCATCTTTTTATTGTCTAAAGCTTGTAACAAAAATAATGGTTTGGTTTGTAATGTATAATATATGCAGTTTTCCTTTTTAAAAATGTCGCATATAGAGGTCAATACCTCGCAATGAAATCATACGTTATCTAACACGTTCTTATGGTTAAGGACGGGTTATGACACATATAGAGGTCAAAACCTCGCAACGAAATCAATTAATATGGAACGTTTTTAATCAATAAGAACGGGACATTTCAGTTGGTATCCGAGTGTTGGTCTTAGAGAACCAGAATTTTACATTAGTGTGTCTTATCGAGTTTGTTAGGATGCATTAGTGAGTCTGGACTTCGACCGTGTTTACTTGAAAAATGATTGCTTAACAAATTTTGTTGGAAACTATATATTTTTAACATGTGAATATTATGTGATATATTAATCTCTTAACGCGTTTGATATTATGTGATAGATGTCTACCTCTAGAACAAGTCCCATTGACTCACCTAATAATAATGAAGAGTCAAATGTAAATTGGAATAATTCGTGAACTGATTCACAAGTTCCCGAAGAGGAACCGGAAGAAGAGTCAGAACCGGAAGAAGAATCGGAACCGGAAGAAGAATCGGAACCGGATGAAGAAATAGAACCGGTGGGGGAAATAATAAAACGGTTAAGTAAAAGAAAATCCTCAACCAACTTACCAAGGTTAATTATGGTCAATGGTGTTTTCGCCAAGGAAGCAAAATATTGGGAGGATTACCAATTCTCCGATGAATCGGATTCCGACGAGAATTCCGATGATGTTATAGTAATTACCCCAACTGAATTTAAAAAGGCAAAAGAAAATAATAAGGGAAATGGCATAAAAATAGAGAAATCTAATTCCAACCCCGATGAACTTTATATGTATCGTCAAACCCCGAAGTCCTTAAGTTGTAACAATGACCCGAGAACCTCTAAACCACCAGGTTTTTCTAAACCAATGTGGAAAACGACGGCTCGTATTAGGGGAACATCATATATCCCTAGAAACTTGGAAAAACGAACCAAAATTGAAGAAGAAGAAATAAGCGAGTCGGAATAAGATAGTTGTATTCGTGTGGTGTAATATATGTAATATAGTGTGCTTATGCTTTATGATATATGTAAAATTGCTTGTATTAATAAGTATTTTTTTTATGAATCTAACTCTTGTCTATTTTACAGTATAAAAACACAAAATGGATAGACAACCTAACATTTTAAGAGACCTACCCGGAGACATGATTGATGAAATCTTGTCTAGAGTCGGTCAGAATTCTTCGGCACAACTATTTAAGGCGAGATCAGTTTGTAAGACATTCGAAGAACGTTTCAAGAATGCCTTGGTTTATAAAAGGCTTTCGTTCGAAAGATGGGGGATATCACATTGGGAAATCCATAAGTTATGATGTGTTTACTTTGACGCATATATTGCGGGGAACCCAAATGCTATTTTACGCAATGGGTTAAGAAATTATTTTGACTCAATATATCCGAATATTGGACTTCGTGATTTAGAAAAAGCGGCTAACATGCAACATAAAGAAGCATGTTATGCTTACGGATTAGTAATGTTCGCTTCTCACCAAAGTGAGAACAAGAACATCGGGCTACAACTATTAAACAAAACGTTCTCACAAGTGACGGAGTCGGTAATTGGGGTAAGAAATGAGGTTTTTAGATTATTACGGGACTGTTGGACATTACGTAACCATCGTCCCTTTGACGACGTTACAACACGTTGTCTTATCAACGGCCATAACGGTTATGTTCCACAAGACCAAGGATGGGAAGTAATCCTAGTAAAACCAGAATGCATGACTTGTTTCTGGACGTATGAATTACGTGTCTTTATTGCCTTTGCTGAACGACTTGTGTACTAGCTAGAATTATCTTCACAACCATCTTGTATCAAATTTATTGTGTACTATATTTCATGCTATATGTAAAATAAGCGGTATTGTAAGTTTGTAAAATATTGTGTAAAAGTTTGAACACGAAATATTATTATAATCAGTTTTTCATATAGAATTGTAGTAGTTGAATTGTATATTAGCTACTAAGTATGAACTTAACGGGTAGGTACTACCCGAATTTAAACTTATAAAATGCTAATATGAAGAAAAAGCTTTTATAAATGAGTTCATATTATGCTACGAAATACTATTAACTACTCTTAATATTCTGTATGATTAACTTGTTCCATTTGACTATTTTGAAGGAAATGGCACCGACTACTCGACACACCGTGAATATGAATGAAGAGGAATTCCGTACTTTTCTAGCTTCAAACATAGCCGCAGTACAGGCTGCGCTACATACCAACAATAACCTTGGATCTAGCAGTACAGGAAATCGTGTAGGATGCACCTACAAAGAATTCACTGCCTGCAAACCTTTGGAATTTGATGGAACCGAAGGACCGATCGGATTGAAACGGTGGACCGAGAAGGTCGAATCGGTGTTTGCCATAAGTAAGTGTACTGAAGAGGACAAAGTGAAGTACGCTACGCATACCTTCACAGGTTCTGCGTTAACATGGTGGAATACCTATCTAGAGCAAGTGGGACAAGACGATGCGTACGCACTACCGTGGTCAGCATTCAAGCACTTGATGAACGAGAAGTACCGTCCCAGAACCGAGGTCAATAAGCTCAAGACAGAACTTAGAGGGTTACGAACCCAAGGATTTTATATTACCACGTACGAAAGACGATTCACAGAATTGTGCCTATTGTGTCCGGGAGCATTCGAAGATGAGGAAGAGAAGATCGACACGTTTGTGAAAGGATTACCGGAAAGAATCCAAGAAGATATAAGTTCACACGAGCCCGCCTCCATACAACATGCATGTAGAATGGCTCACAAACTAGTGAACCAGATTGAAGAAAGAATTAAAGAACAGACTGCTGAAGAGGCCAATGTGAAGCAAGTCAAAAGAAAGTGGAAGGAAAACGGTGATAAGAATCATCAATACAACAACAACAGCAATTACAACAATAATCACAACAATTATCCCAACAATCGCAACATCAACCGCAACAACAACAACAATCAGAAGCAGCTTTGCCAAAGGTGTGAAAAGTATCACTCGGGGTTCTGCACCAAATTTTGCAACAAGTGTAAAAGAAATGGTCATAGCGCGGCGAAGTGTGAGGTCTACGGACCAGGGGTTAATAGAACGAAAGGAACAAATGGTGTCGGAACGAGTAATGGCGGAGCAAGTAGTGTCGGAGCAAGTTATGCCAATGTAGTTTGTTATAAATGTGGAAAACCGGGCCACATTATTAGAAATTTCCCGAACCAGGAGAACACGAATGGACAAGGCCGCGGAAGAGTTTTCAATATTAATGCGGCAGAGGCACAGGAAGACCCAGAGCTTGTTACGGGTACGTTTCTTATTGACAATAAATCTGCTTATGTTTTATTTGATTCAGGTGCGGATAGAAGCTATATGAGTAGAGATTTTTGTGCTAAATTAAGTTGTCCATTGACGCCTTTGGATAGTAAATTTTTACTCGAATTAGCAAATGGTAAATTAATTTCAGCAGATAATATATGTCGGAATTGAGAAATTAAACTGGTTAGCGAAACATTTAAGATTGATTTGATACCAGTAGAGTTAGGGAGTTTTGATGTGATAATCGGTATGGACTGGTTGAAAGAAGTGAAAGCAGAGATCGTTTGTTATAAAAATGCAATTCACATTATACGAGAAAAAGGAAAACCCTTAATGGTGTACGGAGAAAAGGGCAACACGAAGCTACATCTTATTAGTAATTTGAAGGCACAAAAACTAATAAGAAAAGGTTGCTATGCTGTTCTAGCACACGTCGAGAAAGTACAAACTGAAGAAAAGAGCATCAATGATGTTTCCATTGCAAAAGAATTTCCTGATGTATTTCCGAAAGAATTACCGGGATTACCCCCACATCGATCCGTTGAATTTCAAATAGATCTTGTACCAGGAGCTGCACCAATAGCTCGTGCTCCTTACAGACTCGCACCCAGCGAGATGAAAGAACTGCAAAGCCAATTACAAGAACTTTTAGAGCGCGGTTTCATTCGACCAAGCACATCACCGTGGGGAGCTCCTGTTTTGTTTATCAAGAAGAAAGATGGTACAGTCAGGTTGTGTATCGACTACCGAGAGTTGAACAAACTTACCATCAAGAACCGCTACCCACTACCGAGAATCGACGACTTATTTGATCAACTACAAGGCTCGTCTATTTATTCAAAGATTGACTTACGTTCCGGGTATCATCAAATGCGGGTGAAAGAAGATGATATTCCAAAGACTGCTTTCAGAACACGTTACGGTCATTACGAGTTTATGGTCATGCCGTTTGGTTTAACTAATGCACCAGCTGTGTTCATGGACCTTATGAACCGAGTGTGTGGACCATACCTTGACAAGTTTGTCATTGTTTTCATTGATGACATACTTATTTACTCAAAGAATGACCAAGAACACGGTGAACATTTGAGAAAGGTGTTAGAAGTATTGAGGAAGGAAGAATTGTACGCTAAGTTTTCAAAGTGTGCATTTTGGTTGGAAGAAGTTCAATTCCTCGGTCACATAGTGAACAAAGAAGGTATTAAGGTGGATCCGGCAAAGATAGAAACTGTTGAAAAGTGGGAAACCCCGAAAACTCCGAAACACATACGCCAGTTTTTAGGACTAGCTGGTTACTACAGAAGGTTCATCCAAGACTTTTCCAGAATAGCAAAACCCTTGACTGCATTAACGCATAAAGGGAAGAAATTTGAATGGAATGATGAACAAGAGAAAGCGTTTCAGTTATTGAAGAAAAAGCTAACTACAGCACCTATATTGTCATTGCCTGAAGGGAATGATGATTTTGTGATTTATTGTGACGCATCAAAGCAAGGTCTCGGTTGTGTATTAATGCAACGAACGAAGGTGATTGCTTATGCGTCTAGACAATTGAAGATTCACGAACAAAATTATACGACGCATGATTTGGAATTAGGCGCTGTTGTTTTTGCATTAAAGACTTGGAGGCACTACTTATATGGGGTCAAAAGTATTATATATACCGACCACAAAAGTCTTCAACACATATTTAATCAGAAACAACTGAATATGAGGCAGCGTAGGTGGATTGAATTATTGAATGATTACGACTTTGAGATTCGTTACCACCCGGGGAAGGCAAATGTGGTAGCCGATGCCTTGAGCAGGAAGGACAGAGAACCCATTCGAGTAAAATCTATGAATATAATGATTCATAATAACTTTACTACTCAAATAAAGGAGGCGCAACAAGGAGTTTTAAAAGAGGGAAATTTAAAGGATGAAATACCCAAAGGATCGAAGAAGCATCTTAATATTCGGGAAGACGGAACCCGGTATAGGGCTGAAAGGATTTGGGTACCAAAATTTGGAAATATGAGAGAAATGGTACTTAGAGAAGCTCATAAAACCAGATACTCAATACATCCTGGAACGGGGAAGATGTACAAGGATCTCAAGAAATATTTTTGGTGGCCGGGTATGAAAGCCGATGTTGCTAAATACGTAGGAGAATGTTTGACGTGTTCTAAGGTCAAAGCTGAGCATCAGAAACCATCAGGTCTACTTCAACAACCCGAAATCCCGGAATGGAAATGGGAAAACATTACCATGGATTTCATCACTAAATTGCCAAGGACTGCAAGTGGTTTTGATACTATTTGGGTAATAGTTGATCGTCTCACCAAATCAGCACACTTCCTGCCAATAAGAGAAGATGACAAGATGGAGAAGTTAGCACGACTGTATTTGAAGGAAGTCGTCTCCAGACATGGAATACCAATCTCTATTATCTCTGATAGGGATGGCAGATTTATTTCAAGATTCTGGCAGACATTACAGCAAGCATTAGAAACTCATCTAGACATGAGTACTACCTATCATCCACAAACTGATGGGCAGAGCGAAAGGACGATACAAACGCTTGAAGACATGCTACGAGCATGTGTTATTGATTTCAGAAACAGTTGGGATCGACATCTACCGTTAGCAGAATTTTCCTACAACAACAGCTACCATTCAAGCATTGAGATGGTGCCATTTGAAGCACTTTATGGTAGAAAGTGCAGGTCTCCGATTTGTTGGAGTGAAGTGGGGGATAGACAGATTACGGGTCCGGAGATTATACAAGAAACTACCGAGAAGATCATCCAAATTCAACAACGGTTGAAAACCGCCCAAAGTCGACAAAAGAGCTACGCTGACATTAAAAGAAAAGATATAGAATTTGAAATTGGAGAGATGGTCATGCTTAAAGTTACACCTTGGAAAGGCGTTGTCCGATTTGGTAAACTAGGGAAATTAAATCCAAGGTATATTGGACCATTCAAGATTATTGATCGTGTCGGACCAGTAGCTTACCGACTTGAGTTACCTCAACAACTCGCGGCTGTACATAACACTTTCTACGTCTCTAATTTGAAGAAATGTTTTGCTAAAGAAGATCTCACTATTCCATTAGATGAAATCCAAATCAACGAAAAACTCCAATTCATCGAAGAACCCGTCGAAATAATGGATCGTGAGGTTAAAAGACTTAAGCAAAACAAGATACCAATTGTTAAGGTTCGATGGAATACTCGTAGAGGACCTGAGTTCACCTGGGAGCATGAAGATCAGATGAAGAAGAAATACCCGCATCTATTTCCAGAAGATTCGTCAACACCTTCAACAGCTTAAAATTTCGGGACGAAATTTATTTAACGGGTAGGTACTGTAGTGACCCGAACTTTTCCGTGTTTATATATATTAATTGAGATTGATATTTACATGATTAAATGTTTCCAACATGTTAAGCAATCAAACTTGTTAAGACTTGATTAATTGAAATATGTTTCATATAGACAATTGACCACCCAAGTTGACCGGTGATTCACGAACGTTAAAACTTGTAAAAACTATATGATGACATATATATGGATATATATATTTAGTTAACATGATACTATGATATGTAAACATATCATTAAGTATATTAACAATGAACTACATATGTAAAAACAAGACTACTAACTTAATGATTTTTAAACGAGACATATATGTAACGATTATCGTTGTAAAGACATTTAATGTATATATATCATATTAAGAGATATTCATACATGATAATATCATGATAATATAATAATTTAAAATCTCATTTGATATTATAAACATTGGGTTAACAACATTTAACAAGATCGTTAACCTAAAGGTTTCAAAACAACACTTACATGTAACGACTAACGATGACTTAACGACTCAGTTAAAATGTATATACATGTAGTGTTTTAATATGTATTTATACACTTTTGAAAGACTTGAATACACTTATCAAAATACTTCTACTTAACAAAAATGCTTACAATTACATCCTCGTTCAGTTTCATCAACAATTCTACTCGTATGCACCCGTATTCGTACTCGTACAATACACAGCTTTTAGATGTATGTACTATTGGTATATACACTCCAATGATCAGATCTTAGCAGCCCATGTGAGTCACCTAACACATGTGGGAACCATCATTTGGCAACTAGCATGAAATATCTCATAAAATTACAAAAATATGAGTAATCATTCATGACTTATTTACATGAAAACAAAATTACATATCCTTTATATCTAATCCATACACCAACGACCAAAAACACCTACAAACACTTTCATTCTTTAATTTTCTTCATCTAATTGATCTCTCTCAAGTTCTATCTTCAAGTTCTAAGTGTTCTTCATATATTCTACAAGTTCTAGTTACATAAAATCAAGAACACTTTCAAGTTTGCTAGCTCATTTCCAATCTTGTAAGGTGATCATCCAATCTCAAGAAATCTTTGTTTCTTATAGTAGGTTATCATTCTAATACAAGGTAATAATCATATTCAAACTTTGGTTCAATTTCTATAACTATAACAATCTTATTTCAAGTGATGATCTTACTTGAACTTGTTTTCGTGTCATGATTCTGCTTCAAGAACTTCGAGCCATCCAAGGATCCGTTGAAGCTAGATCCATTTTTCTATTTTCTAGTAGGTTTATCCAAGGAACTTAAGGTAGTAATGATGTTCATAACATCATTCGATTCATACATATAAAGCTATCTTATTCGAAGGTTTAAACTTGTAATCACTAGAACATAGTTTAGTTAATTCTAAACTTGTTCGCAAACAAAAGTTAATCCTTCTAACTTGACTTTTAAAATCAACTAAACACATGTTCTATATATATATGATATGCTAACTTAATGATTTAAAACCTGGAAACACGAAAAACACCGTAAAACCGGATTTACGCCGTCGTAGTAACACCGCGGGCTGTTTTGGGTTGGTTAATTAAAAACTATGATAAACTTTGATTTAAAAGTTGTTATTCTGGGAAAATGATTTTTATTATGAACATGAAACTATATCCAAAAATTATGGTTAAACTCAAAGTGGAAGTATGTTTTCTAAAATGGTCATCTAGACGTCGTTCTTTCGACTGAAATGACTACCTTTACAAAAACGACTTGTAACTTATTTTTCTGACTATAAACCTATACTTTTTCTATTTAGATTCATAAAATAGAGTTCAATATGAAACCATAGCAATTTGATTCACTCAAAACGGATTTAAAATGAAGAAGTTATGGGTAAAACAAGATTGGATAATTTTTCTCATTTTAGCTACGTGAAAATTGGTAACAAATCTATTCCAACCATAACTTAATCAACTTGTATTGTATATTATGTAATCTTGAGATACCATAGACACGTATACAATGTTTCGACCTATCATGTCGACACATCTATATATATTTCGGAACAACCATAGACACTCTATATGTGAATGTTGGAGTTAGCTATACAGGGTTGAGGTTGATTCCAAAATATATATAGTTTGAGTTGTGATCAATACTGAGATACGTATACACTGGGTCGTGGATTGATTCAAGATAATTTTTATCGATTTATTTCTGTACATCTAACTGTGGACAACTAGTTGTAGGTTACTAATGAGGATAGCTGACTTAATAAACTTAAACCATTAAAATATATTAAAAGTGTTGTAAATATATTTTGAACATACTTTGATATATATGTATATATTGTTATAGGTTCGTGAATCAACCAGTGGCCAAGTCTTACTTCCTGACGAAGTAAAAATCTGTGAAAGTGAGTTATAGTCCCACTTTTAAAATCTAAAATTTTTGGGATGAGAATACATGCAGGTTTTATAAATGATTTACAAAATAGACACAAGTATGTGAAACTACATTCTATGGTTGAATTATCAAAATCGAATATGCCCCTTTTTATTAAGTCTGGTAATCTAAGAATTAGGGAACAGACACCCTAATTGACGCGAATCCTGAAGATAGATCTATTGGGCCTAACAAACCCCATCCAAAGTACCGGATGCTTCAGTACTTCGAAATTTATATCATATCCGAAGGGTGTCCCGGAATGATGGGGATATTCTTATATATGCATCTTGTTAATGTCGGTTACCAGGTGTTCACCATATGAATGATTTTTATCTCTATGTATGGGATGTGTATTGAAATATGAAATCTTGTGGTCTATTATTATGATTTGATATATATAGGTTAAACCTATAACTCACCAACATTTTTGTTGACGTTTTAAGCATGTTTATTCTCAGGTGATTATTAAGAGCTTCTGCTGTCGCATACTTAAATAAGGACGAGATTTGGAGTCCATGCTTGTATGATATTGTGTAAAAACTGCATTCAAGAAACTTATTTTGTTGTAACATATTTGTATTGTAAACCATTATGTAATGGTCGTGTGTAAACAGGATATTTTAGATTATCATTATTTGATAATCTACGTAAAACTTTTTAAACCTTTATTGATGAAATAAAGGTTATGGTTTGTTTTAAAATGAATGCAGTATTTGAAAAACGTCTCATATAGAGGTCAAAACCTCGCAACGAAATCAATTAATATGGAACGTTTTTAATCAATAAGAACGGGACATTTCAACATCGACTCACAGGAGATTCCACGTACTCCAGGGTTTGGCAAGCAGTCAACCTTCAGCCATCTCAATACCATGTGGGACGTGTCGCATGGCGACGCGTACTCACAATTTGAATATCTTCAAAGGATTTGTCCTCCTGCCTTGTCAGAGGAATTGCTTAAGATGCCGGACAGCGCTGCGCGCCGTGCCAGGATCCAACACATTCACCAGGGCCTAGCGCTGACATACGATAAGGTTGTCAGGTCGAACTTAATGGAGCAGCGTTGCCGCAAGGCTGAGACGCTTGTCAAGGAGGTGAACGTTGAGATCAAAACGCTGAGGCAGGAGATGGCTGACAACCGTAAAGCGGTGGCGGAGGCGGAGCGCCAAAAGAGCCAAGCGTTGAATGAGGCGCAGCGCGCCATCAAAGAGTTGGCCATTCAGGCAGAGAAAGAGAAACATGCTCTTTTCGACTTGTTCGTTGCACAAAAGGACTTGTCGGAAGAAAAGATAAGCAAGGAACTGCTTGAGGTTCAGGTTCAGGAGCTAACCTCTGCCAACAAGAAGGCAGCAGATGATTTTCAGCAGCTATGTTCCATGATCCCCACCATCTTCCACAAAGCAATTACCTCATCCCACGTCATGGGTCCTTTCGGCAGGCTTCTTGAGGCTGCTAAGGGTGTTGGGCATCTGGAAGCCTATAATGTGATAAATGAAAACAACCCGCTTCCTGACCTGTTACCCAATACCGTTCAAGACCAACTGGACCCGGACGCGTTTGGTAAGTATGACGTGGTTGCTACAGAGGTCAAGGGAATCAAGGTTCCCTTTATCGAGGAGATAGGGAGCAGGGCAGGGTTGGATGCGAAGAAGATTCAAGGGATGGTTCCCAAGTAGATTAGTGTTTTTGTAATTTGTTTGTGAATCGCTGATGTTTGTAATCGAACAATTTTATTTTGAATGGAAATATGTAACTGTATTCCATGTATATAAATTATTTTCACAATATGTATCATTTGCTAATGTTAAGCACGCCGTCGTCGTCACGGTAGCATGGCATTTCAAGGTTATACTTGACAAATGAGTCATGACTTCCATGTATCTAGACCATGCCGAGATTGACGCGACAGGTACGAAACTCGAAGGCATCCCGTTACGTTGTCACTACAGCGTACGTTTCAACGCGAAGTGCCGTTCATGTCGTTTGAAAGCTAGATTATTCTTTGTTCAAGGCATGTGTAACATAGGAATGGACTTACAATTAAGACACCGAAGTGTTGCCATAAACAGTTACGTAACGCAATAAAGAAACTGGGAAATACATTAAATTCAAACAAAATCAAACCAATCCGTGGCACATCGCGCTTACAAAGCTGTGATGATCAGTCACAAAACTAAAAGAAACATTGAAAATGAAAAACATCGAGTTTCACTGTGCTAAACACTCTAAACATAGAATTTCTTGAGATTGGTTGTGTGCCATGTACGTGGCACAAATTTGCCATCAGGCGTTGTCAAGTTGTACGCTCTGTTACCGAGGACGTCCACAACTTCATACGGACCCTCCCAGTTAGGTCCCAACTTTCCAAGGTCCTCAACTCTGTTGGCATTATTATTGTGCCAAACGTAATCACCGGGACAAAACGAGTGTTCACGTACACGCCAGTTGTAATACTTTGCGATTTTTTGTTTGTTGGCTGCCTCATTGATTGCTTCCATGCACCTGCATTCCTCCAACAAATTTAGGTTTTCCTTTAGGTGTATCACATTGGTTTCCTCAGTGAATTCCGTGACGCGTTGCGTTGGAACTGCTATTTCAACTGGAATGACAGCTTCAGATCCATAAACAAGACTGAAAGGGTCTCACGATTGCTCTCCTTGGGTGTGGTCCGGAACGCCAACAAAACCTTTGGCAACTCGTATACCCAACCTTTACGGTCCGTATCCAACCAAGCTTTGATGGTGGATACAATGTCCCTGTTAGTGACTTCGACCTGTCTGTTTGCTTGCGGGTGAGCAACAGAACTAAAGCTTTGCTTGATATTTAGCCCATCACACCAAGCTCGAAACGGATTATGTGTGTGACACCGCTAATTTTTTTTATATACGTATACGTGGCGGAAGCATTTAATAATTAATTACCATTTACATTAACCAGTGTCACGTAACAACATACAAAATACATATTTTAAATGGAAGAGACGTAAATGTATGATGTTTACAAAAGAACACATTTTAACTAATTAAAATCACATCAGAGTTGACTCCTGTCAAACATAACATTCACATGCCCGTCTTCTCCCCAAAATGCATCACTTACAAAAGCTAACAACCTGCAGGGAGGAGATGGAGGGGAATTAGTACGAAGGTAAGTGAGTATGACTAACTACAGGCAATAGTATACAGGAACCGTCATACTAATCATGTCACAAAACTAACACACAAACATCACCCAAGTGCCATCTACAGAGACTCTGGCGGCTCGGCCAAACCATTAACCACCAGCTGATCGGACTTGGGCTTACCAGAAGTTCCTCCACCACCGTGTGTATATATATAATCCACACAAGACGGACGCGTCATTCACATATATATACACCTCGGTTGTCTTGGCTACCACATGAGGAACCCAACCCGCAGGTTGATCTCTTCTACTGAGGCTACCACACAATAGGAACGCACTGGGCTCCAGCAGACAAGCATCAACTAACATGCAGTCATCACGACGTACTAACTAACCACAACAATAAGTATATCTAAAGAGCATGGCAATCATAATATAACATGCTACTATATACTATATTCTCCAGTTAGTCCCACTCATCAATTACCAGCAACCAGCTCAGATAATCTACTACTGAGCGGCTTCTTTATCCTTATCACCTGAACATAAGGCAAATCAAGTTAGTTACTATCCATTAACATCAAAAAACACAATACAGAAATTTTTGTATCAAAAAGCGTCCGCTAAATTTTTTTGCTTAACACTTGTACACTTTCAAAATTTACATCCTGATCATCAAAATACAAACGGGCAGCATAACGGCTAAAAATCAACACTTAGTAAAATATTACTGCCAAAGACACTCGGTCGACTGTCATAGACAGTCGGCCGAGTGTCTAGTCACTCGGTCGATGGTCTCTCACAGACACACTCGGCCGTGGGTCATACACACTCGGTCAATGGTCGAGTCGGTCGGTCGAGTGTTAGGAGACGCTCAGCCGACTGTGTTTATCTGCGGAAGCTAAAGACAAAGTGACGGGTTTCACCCAAAATCGACCAATTCTTGCTCTAGAGCTCGATTATGACCTCAAAACTGACCAAATCGAAGACACTAAACATGTAGAAACATAAACAAACAAAATTTCGACTCAAACAACATCAAATCTAACCACTTTGACCCAAATTACTCACTTTGTAAAACTTTGCATAAAAACTCAATTTCTCAAAGATTAGAGCATGAAAGCTTGTGATTCTTACCTTGATAGAATCAGTAAAACACAAGGAGCAAGATAGTAAGAAAGATTTGAGCTCAAGAACAAGGATTAAAGATCTAGGGTTTGGTAGTTGGAAGAGATGAATAACGAGATGTGTTTGTGTGTGTGAATAATCTGGAAACCAAATGAAGAAATTAGAAGCACTAGTCATCTAAAGTGGGTTAAAATCCTACACTATGCAACACACGGGTATTTATCAATTATCTGATATCTTTCGTACATCATTTGGCTACCCAAACGAAGTCTAATTTAAGTAAACAAACCTGTTCTGTGACCCTTGTCACAAACTGATCCTAACCACATCATTAATTAATAGTAAATATTAAATAAAAATAAAAGCATATAATAACACAATACTAACTTAAGGGTAATCTAGTAATCTTACAGCTAGGCCTGGTTGAGGATGTTACAAATCTACCCCCTTAAGAAGATTCCGTCCTCGGAATCTGGTCAAGGTCAAACAACTGGGGATAGCGCGCCCTCATTAACTCCTCAATTTCCCACGTCAAGTTAGAACCTAAACTGTGTCGCCACTCTATAAATACCATTGAAATCTGCTTCTTTCTTAACTTGGTGACTTTCCTGTCTACTATTCGAATTGGCTCTTCTACTAACTTCTTACTTAAATCCACTTTCAAATCCTTCAGCGAAAGAATCAAACTTTCGTCGTCTACTTTACACTTCCTTAAGTAACATACATTGAACGTGTTGTGAATTCCCGCTAATTCTGAAGGAAGATACAAAACAGCAGTTTGATCATTCAAAATTTCTATGATTGGAAATGGCCCAATAAACCTCGGAGCTAGTTTACCACGTTTGCCAAATCCGATAACCCCTTTCCACGGTGATACCTTCAGGTATACACGATCACCTACATTAAATATCACCGGACATCTACGCGGATCAGCATATATCTTTTGTCGATCTCTAGCTGCTTTTAACTTCTCTCGTGCAATTTCAACTTTTTCTGTGGTTATCTGAACAATTTCAGGACCTGCAAATTGTTTCTCACCTGCTTCTAACTAACACGTAGGAGTTCTGCACTTGCGGCCATACAACATTTCATAAGGCGGCATTCCAATACTCGAATGATACGAATTATTGTAAGCAAACTCTATTAATGGAAGATGTGAATCCCAAGAACCACCGTATTCTAAGACACACACTCTCAGCATGTCTTCTAACATTTGAATCATTCGTTCACTCTGACCGTCTGTTTGTGGATGATAAGCTGTACTTAGATTCACATGCGTACCCAGATTCTGTTGTAAACTATTCCAGAAGTTTGATACTGTGACGACCCGAAAATTTCCGACCAAATTTAAACTTAATCTTTATATAATTCCGACTTGATAAGCAATGAATTTTAATAAATCTTGAACCTCCGAAAAGAGTTTTACACAAGCTTTTGGTCACCCTTTTATTCCGACGATTCATGAACGTCATAACTTGATTTAATTGTTTAATTGTTTAATTATTGTGTATATATATATGGATTTATATATATTTAACTTGAAAATATTATAATTAAATATCTCATTAAGTATATTAACAAAGTATTATATATATATTGAAATAAAATATAATAATATAATAATATTAAAATAGAATATAATAATATAATAATATTGAAATAGAATATAATAATATAATAATATTTTAGAATCAAAATTTAATACGTAAATTTTAAAAAAGTCATATTTATTAAATACTTCAGGGGTATATTATGTAACTTATAATTAATAATTTCTATAATGTCGTTTTCATGTGAATAGTAAATTAATTAATTTCTTTTCATTTACTATTCATGAATAGTAAATGAGTTAAAAAAAAAAATTTGTGTAAAAAAACGTTTTTTTAAAGAAAAAAAAATTCGTTTTTTATAAAAAAAAAAAAAAAAATTGTAAAAAAAAAAAAACGTTTTTTTTAAGAAAAAAAAATTCATTTTAAAAAAAAAAAAATTGTAAAAAAAAAAATCGTTTTAAAAAAAAAAAAAAAAAAAAACGTAAAAAAAAAAAACGTAAAAAAAAAAAAAAACGTAAAAAAAAAAAAAATTATTAAAAAAAATATATTTTTTTAAGATTTTGTCTATAAAAAAAAATGTTTTTTTTTAGTTTTATTACCTTTATATTTTTAGACTATAGTCGCAACTTTTAGTATTAAGTTTAGTTTTGCCATAGTTATTTTTACTTCTAGAATTTTTAGGCTTTGCCGTAAAATCCCTTAAGTGCTTATTCCTTAGACTAAGTTTTAGGTGCTTTAGAATTTTACGACGCCGTATTTCGCACTACCTTCTTATTTTTATTTTTCGACGCTTATTTTTCGACCTTTTTATTTTTCGACACTTTTCGACGCGCAATCTTTTTCTCTCTTATTTCTCGCCATTCTAGTTTTTAGGACTTAGAATTTTTTCTACTTCTTCTCTAAATTTCTTAAAATTACGAAAATTTATTTTAAGTGGTTAAATTGATAGACATCAAAATTTTCTGGTTCGTAGTAATAGTTGGATTTGTACGTGGACCGGGTTATTGGAGCCAAACAGTACTCAATTATATTGAGACCAAACGAATCCTGCCCCTCTGCTGCATCTTTTGGCTATTCGAAACGTGGGCAAAATCAGAAAAGTCTATTAATTGGATAACTTATTATAATTTTTCTTTCCTTTTTAAAAACTAATAGGATATTCAGTGAATGCACCGAGCAAAACGTTCACCACCTTTCATACGTTCACCGCCTGTAACTCGATCAAGGCATTTAGCCAATATTGTCGCCGTTGATTTTTCTTTAGAATCATCATCTAATCAAACAAGAACTCCAACTCAAATTTCCGATAATCCATCTTTTGAACCCGATTTCACAACTGAGAACCCGGAGGATATTCAAGGACAATTCCAAGATCCTGAACCACTAATTATTCCTCCTGAACCACAAACCGTTAAATCAGAGTCCTCTAGTGATTCGTATTCAACGAATTCAATTATGGAAAATCTAGAACCTCTAAGTATGGAAGATCGAATGAGAGCTAAACGCACTGGCCAAGGTCACGCCATTATTAAGCCAGAAGTTAATGCTCCAGATCATGAAATCAAAGGACAAATCCTACACATGGTAACTAATCAGTGCCAATATAGTGGTACGCCGAATGAAGACCCAAATGAACATCTTCGTACGTTTAAAAGAATTTGTACACTATTCAAAATCCGAGAAGTGGAAGATGAGCAGATCTATCTCATGTTGTTTCCCTGGACTTTAAAGGGAGAAGCCAAAGATTGGTTAGAATCGTTACCTGAAGGGGCGATTGACACATGGGATGTTTTAGTTGAAAAATTTCTTAAACAATTCTTTCCGGCATCTAAAGCCGTGAGACTTCAAGGAGAAATTGTTACGTTCGCGCAAAAGCCAAATGAAACATTATATGAGGCGTGGACAAGATTCGGAAGGATGTTGAGAGGATGTCCTCAACACGGATTAGATACTTTTCAAATAGTGCAAATCTTCTATAAAGGCGTAGACATCGCTACAAGAAAAGACATCGACATAACAGCTGGTGGTTCCATTATGAAGAAAACCGCAACTGAAGCTTACAAAATTATTGATAATACAGCCTCCCACTCTCATGAGTGGCACCAAGAAAAAGATATCGTTAGATCATCTAAAGCGGCTAGAGCCGATTCTAGCCATGACTTTGATTCCGTTTCCGCAAAAATAGATGCTTTCGAAAGACGAATGGAAAAGATGAATAAAGATATTCACGCAATACGAATCAGTTGTGAGCAATGCGGTGGACCACACTTATTGAAAGATTGTCACTTTGAACCAACCATGGAACAACGAGAGAATGTTTCCTACATGAACCAAAGGCCGGGAAATAATTATCAAAATAATTATCAACCGCCAAAGCTAAACTTCAATCGAAATCAAAACATTCTTTACAATCCAAATGGACCAAACAACAACTCGTATAACCAACAAGGTCCGAATAACCAACCAACTCAAAACAACACTTTCAATCAACAAAGACCTAGCTTGTATAAACCACCACAACAACCCGAAGAGAAAAAGCCAAATCTAGAAGAAATGATGGCAAAGCTGATTGAATCTCAAACACAATTCATTACATCTCAAACCCAAATGAACGAGAGGTTTGATCAGTCATTAAGAACTCAACAAGCTTCCATTTTGAATCTTGAAAAACACGTAGGTACTCTTGCTAGCATGATGAGTGAGAGGGAACAAGGAAAGCTACCAAGTAATACTGAAGTAAATCCTCGGAATGAGAATGTTAATATGGTTTCAACGAATTCTGAAAAACCAGCACCAGAAGATGGGAAGGTTTTAGATGAGAGTAACAATGAAGAAGTTACATCACCACCACCCGAGTATGTAAAGCCAGTGGTGGCACCATACAAACCACCCATCCCGTTTCCAAGAAAAGGAGTTGAGTATGAGCAAGTAATAAGTAATAAAGATTGTGATACTTCTGGAAAGAAGAAGAAGAAAAAGAATAAGAAAGTACAAGAAACAAAAGCCGTAGAAGTAAACCCGGTGAATACAGTTCCACCAAAACCTCCACCTAGGGTAGGTGATCCGGGTGAATTTATTGTTCCTTGTCTACTTAGTGATTGTGTCATGTATGATGCACTAGCAGATTTAGGTGCAAGTGTAAGTGTTATGCCTCTTTCCTTATATAAGAGATTAGGTGTAGGTAAGTTAAGTCCAACGGATATGAGTGTTCGACTCTTTGATCAAACCATTAAGCACCCAGTTGGAATTGCTGACAACCTACCCGTTCAAGTAGGCAATTTAACCTTTCTAGTCGAATTTATTGTCATTGACATAGAAGAGGACCCAAACATTTCTCTAATTTTAGGTCGGCCATTCTTAGCGTCCACCAAGGCGTTATTTGATGTAGGAAATGGAAGAATGACACTTAAAAGTGGTGACAAATCGATCACCTTTATGATTCGAAAGTCTAAATCTCCACCAGCCAAAACCGTTGAACCAGTAAAAACAATTGGTAAGAACCATGTGGTTTTACCAACTCCAACGGTAATACTTAGCAATAATGAAACGCCTAAGTGTGGGGAAAATGAAGTAACACCTAATGATGACATGATAACAAAGAACCCCGTTGTTGATACGAAATTAAATGATCCCGTTATTAATAGTTCAATGAAGAAACTTATTAAACGGATTCGCGATGCTAGAACCAAGGGGAACTTTAAGTTATGTAACCGGTTAGTATCCAATCTATCACCTAAAGAAAAGGAGAAACTAGTTGAAATTGTGGATATTACACAGGAATCCGACCAATGGCTTAAAGAAAAAGTCACGGATATGCAAGTTGATTATGGACCAAGAGAAATTAACGATGAAGTTAATCACAATTTTGACACCACGGCTACCTAAGTGTGGGGAGATTCAAATGTTCTAAAAGAAAATGTTATTTAGAATTAGTTGTTCTGTCCTCATGTAGTTCCGAGAATGGAATCCGATTGGTCTTTTCCGCTAGCAGACACTAAAGAACTAGTTTTCTCCCTCCATTCTGAATTTTTGCTTTGTAGGTTTTATATGAAATTAATATGCTTTTTAAATTTAAGTTTTGTGTGTTTTTAAAAACAAAATTTACTTTATTTCATTAAGTTGAAAAAAAAAAAATGATTTATAAAATTCGTCTTAAGTTGAAGACTAGGTCATAGAGCCGAAATTGCTTTACCCGAGGACGGGGCGACAAATTTTGTTATCATTATTTTTAATTTTATTGATCTAAAGTATGCTAAAAAGATTTTAGATTTTATACATTTTTGAACGTGGGGTTATATACCAAACTTCAAAAATATGTATATATATGTTTGTGTTCTATGTTATGTACAAAATAGGGTAAAACAGCGCACTTTCAAAGACTGTCATTAAGTTTAGCAAAAGGTACTAATTTTGACGACAAGACACAAAACAACAAATGTGATATAACAAATGAAGGAATGAACGATGAGGCGCCATCAATCATTCAACGAGCTTTGTAATTACAAATTCGGTATTTTTAATCACTTTTCTACACTAATCACCCTCATGAATTTATAATTATAGTCTGATTTCATGCAAATGAGGGCATTGCATGATCTCAAGTGTGGGGAAGGGTTATAAATTCTCTCGGGTTTATACTTGGTTTATTTGCCAAATTTTGTGAAAATTTGAAAAATTTTCAATTAAATGAAGTCAAAATTATGTTTATACATATTTATGAACGATGAAAACTAGGTGTTAATGCCGAAATTATCGTTACCTCGAAAAGGACATAAATTGAGAAACACCCTAAAACGCTTGAATTCATTTAAAATGAAATAGAAGAAAATAAAAAGGCAAAGAAAGAAACTAAGTGTGGGAAGAATGTACCAAGTTATTCAATTTAAAACATATATCACATATTTTTGTACAAGATTATTGCAGGTACTTTTGCTTTGGACGATACTAATCAGTTTTACCCGGTTTACTGTAATACATTTGAAAGAAAGATGGATCTACACGATGAATCAATTCCATCATTAAAAGGAAGTAAAGTCTTCCGAAAAAGACACGCGCTTCTTGATTTAGGTCAAGAAGTTGTCGTCCAGACCAGCTGTAGGTTGACGAAAAATCTAGAAAAGTCATCTCTAAAATCAGCAGGAAATCCACGGACCTCAGCATCAAACAGGGTCGCCAAGTGGTCAGATTTATCCTAACCATGAGAAGGATTTATCTCGTACAATGGGGGGGCACCGTGCAAATTAGCTTGATAAGACTAATGAATCAGATCCCCAGAAAGGATAATCTCCTTAAAGATTAAAAATCAGCTTTTAAGCCTGATATTACTCAATCCTTGAGATTGACCTTAAAGATTGAGAATTCAAACTCATGAAATTCAATGATATCTAAACTCGAGCTTGAACGAGAAAATATTTTGATCAAAATTAAAATCGATTTGTTTTCTGAAAATCCATTTTCAATGCATTCATTACCATTGAACGTAAAATCCTAGGAATTCAACAGAATTCATTAGGTCACCTGAACCAAATCGGGTGTCAACCGTAAGAACGGTGGTTGCATAGCATGGTCGGAGACAGGACCTTGTGCCAGACCGAAAAATCATAGGATGATCTTTACTATTGCTCCTACCAAGGATAGTACTAGCATCCGACACGTAATTAAACCATGAACAAATGCATGTCATTAGACATTGCCTTAACAGTTTCTTGTTCATCGCTTTCCTTTACAACCGGACGGTAGTTTACCGAAAGGTAATATACGGAACAAGTAAACTGGATGTGTGCTTTCCGATACCGGGATAGCAGTGGATTACACGAGCCTAAAAGTTTTAGCCAAAATATTGATCCACAAATATATTTTGCAACACCGATGATGGATCAAATCAGAAAACTTGTCTAGGGTAAAATCTAGCATGAATTTTCAAAAAGATCAAATGTTTTCATAAAGATCCAATTTCCTAAAGGATCTAAATTTTTATAGTCATGTGGGACTGTAAACCGCCTTTCAAATGTGCACTTTGCTTTGGAAACCGAAAGTAAATCAGCTATTTGATTGCAAGTGTCGTTGACCTAAACCCGAGGCAACTGTGGATGGCACAACCACCTTTAACCATGGTTCTATCATTACTATCATTGTTTATAACACCGTATCAAAATCACTGATGTATAAAGTGTGAAGAATAAAGAAGTGATTCTAGTATGTTTTTATTTCAAGACTGTATTGCTTGAGGACAAGCAACGCTCAAGTGTGGGGATATTGATAAGGCTAAAAAGGAACATATATTTCATAGCATTATTCCCCAAGAAAGACAAGATTTTAGTTGCAATTGTTCCATTTTCAAGTAATATTCGTTTATATTTAATAAGTGCGAAGACAAAAGGCGAAAACGACGAATTGAAGACGCAAAGGTCCAAAAAGCTAAAAAGTACAAGATACAATAAAAAAGGTTCAAATTATTGATGAGGAACGTCTAAAAACGACAAGAGTACAAGTTACAAAACGCAAAGAACACGATATAAAATTGTGCGAAAGGACGTTCGAAAATCCGGAACCGACACATGAACCAACTTTCAACGCTCAACGCAACGGATCTGAAAGTACAAGTCAACTATGCACAAGAATATAATATAATATTTAAATAATTCATAATAAGAATAATATTAAATATTAAAAAGTTGTTAATTAAGCATAGTTCAGGGGTCATAAGTAAAAAATTTCAATTTATCATTTGCCTATAAAAGGCCATCTAAATCGATGATTTAGAGACACCTTTTCAATTCTCTTTCTTTGTAACATATATATTTATAATATTAATTTTAATTTTAAGTTTAATAATAATTTTGGGGTAGTGTAACAAATGTTTAACGGGTTTTAAGTCGGAACTCTGTCCGTGTAACGCTACGCTATAAATAATCATTGTAAGTTATGTTCTTCCTTTTTAAATTAATGTCTCGTAACTAAGTTATTATTATGCTTATTTGAGCCGAAGTAATCGTGATGTTAGGCTAAAATATTAAGATGGGGTTATTGAACTTTGGACCATAATTAAGGTTTGGGCAAAAGACCGACACTTGTGGAAATTGGACTATTGACTATTAATAGATGGGGGGTATTGTCTAATTGAGTGACAACTCATCGGAGTCTGTCGAACCTATCTTCAAATTAATTAACCTAATAATTAATAATGATTATGGTTGTCCTATTTAGTGACGTTCATATGGAATCTGTTATAATCATTTAATTAATCAATTGGGTTGGGTAATTGATTATTCATTCTGATCAAGTGGATGAATTAATATTCATAAACTAATTAAAACAGGGGTGGATTACATACAGTGATAACTGGTGTAATTGTTGACAGAAGTGATAACTGCGTCACAGTTTAAATCCTTAATCAGTTGGAATATTTGACTTCGGGTATAAGGGTAATTTGACGAGGATACTCGCACTTTATATTTATGACCGATAGACTATTATGGACAAAAACCCGATAGACGTATCAAATAAACCAGGACAAAGGACAATTAACCCATGGTAATAAATTAAAATCAACACGTCAAACATCATGATTACGGAAGTTTAAATAAGCATAATTCTTTTATTGTATTTCTCATCGTATCTTTATTTACTGTCATTTTATTACTCGCAATTTTATTTACTGTCATTTTATTTATTGTCATTATTTTACGCACTTTAATTATCGTCATTTATCTTTGCGCTTAAAATATAGAATCGACAAACCGGTCACTAAACGGTAAAAACCCCCTTTTATAATAATAATACTACTTATATTTATATATTTTTGTAAAAATATAGTTTTATAAAAATATAGCGTTAAACTTCACGAGCTCCCTGTGGAACGAACCGGACTTACTAAAAACTACACTACTCTACGATTAGGTACACTGCCTATAAGTGTTGTAGCAAGGTTTAGGTATATCCATCCGTAAAATAATTAAAACTTGTGTAATATTTCGTCGCATTTCATATTAAAAATAATAGTATATTTCGTACCCCCACGCTACCACATCAACGATATATATATATATATATATATATATATATATGGATATACATATAGTTAACATGAGATTATGATAAGTGAGTATCTCCATAAGTATATTAACAATGAGTTATATACATAAAACAAGACTACTAACTTAAGGATTTTGAAACGAGACATATATGTAACGATTATCGTTGTAACGACATTTAAATGTATATATATCATATTAAGATATATTAATATATCATAATATCATGATAAGATAATAATTTAATATCTCATTAGATATAATAAACAATGGGTTAACAACATTAAATGAGATTGTTAACTTAAAAGTTTCAAAACAACACTTACATGTAACGACTAACGATGACTTAACGACTCAGTTAAAATGTATATACATGTAGTGTATTTAGATGTATTAATATACTTTTGGAAGACTTCAAGACATATATAAAAATACTAATACTTAATGAAAATGGGTACAGTTACATTCCCATTCTTTTTTCATCAAGAATTCTAGTCGTATTCATACCCGTATTATACACAGCTTCTAAACGTACTTACTGTGGGTATATACCAATAGGAACTAGCATGGGATTCCACTCTTGATTATGTCATGTATGACTAATCAATTTTAACTTCTACCATGAACTAGTCTACTAACTAGAACTCCTTTTAACCCCACTCACCACTCACCACTTACCACTCATCATTCACTCCATTTCACTTCCAATTCTCTTTCTAATTCTCTCTCAACACACACACACACACACACTTATGAACGAATTTTTCCAGTAGTTAATCATCATCTTCATCAAAAATTACTTCAAAAATCAAGCTATAATCATCTTAGGAAGAACACTTCAAGAACACTTCAAGAACACTTCGAAAATCCTTTCAAGTTTACTAGTTTACATCCAAGATTTCTAATCCATTCCAAGTAATCATCTAAGATCAAGAAACCTTTGTTATTTACAGTAGGTTATCTTTCTTATTCAAGGTAATAATCATATTCAAACTTTGATTCAATTTCTATAACTATAAACTATCTTAATTCGAGTAAAAATCTTACTTGAACTTGTTTTTGTGTCATGATCCTACTTCAAGAACTTTCAAGCCATCCAAGATCCTTTGAAGCTAGATCATTTCTTGTCACTTCCAGTAGGTTTACCTACTAAACTTAAGGTAGTAATGATGTTCATAACATCATTCGATTCATACATATAAAACTATCTTATTCGAAGATTTAAACTTGTAATCACTAGAACATAGTTTAGTTAATTCTAAACTTGTTCGCAAATAAAGTTAATCCTTCTAAATTGACTTTTAAAATCAACTAAACAAATGTTCTATATCTATATGATATGCTAACTTAATGATTTAAAACCTGGAAACACGAAAAACACCGTAAAACCGGACATACGCCGTCGTAGTAACACCGCGGGCTGTTTTGGGTTTGATAATTAAAAACTATGATAAACTTTGATTTAAAAGTTGTTCTTCTGGGAAAATGATTTTTCTTATGAACATGAAACTATATCCAAAAATCATGGTTAAACTCAAAGTGAAAGTATGTTTTTCAAAATGGTCATCAAGACGTCGTTCTTTCGACTGAAATGACTACCTCTTACAAAAACGACTTGTAACTTATATTTCTGACTATAAACCTATACTTTTTGATTCACTCAAAACGGATTTAAAATGAAGAAGTTATGGGTAAAGCAAGATTGGATATTTTTTGATTGTTGTAGCAACGGGAAATATTGTAACAATTCTACACAAATCATAACTTAACAAACTTATATTGTATTATTCATGTATTCTAATATATATTATGTAATCTTGGGATACCATAGACACGTATACAATATTTTGACATATTATATCGACCCATCTATATAATATATTTTGGAACAACCATAGACACTCTATATGCAGTAATGTTGGAGTTAGCTATACAGAGTTGAGGTTGATTCCAAAATAATATATATAGTTTGAGTTGTGATCTAGCCTGAGGCTTGTATACGCTGGGTCATGGATTGATCCAAGATAATTTATATTTATTTCTGTACATCTAACTATGGACAACTAGTTGTAGGTTATTAACGAGGACAGCTGACTTAATAAGCTTAAAACATTATAACGTATTAAAAAATGTTGTAAATATATTTTGAGCATACTTTGATATATATGTACATATTTGTATAGGTTCGTGAATCGACCAGTGACCAAGTCTTACTTCCTGACGAAGTAAAAATCTGTGAAAGTGAGTTATAGTACCACTTTTAAAATCTAATATTTTGGGATGAGAATACATGTAGTTTTATAAATATTTTACGAAATAGACACAAGTAAATGAAACTACATTATATGGGTGAATGATCGAAGCCGAATATGCCCCTTTTGCTTGGTAGCCTAAGAATTAGTAAACCGATCTACTAATTGACGCGAATCCTAAAGATAGATCTATTGGGCCTAACGAACCCCATCCAAAGTACCGGATGCTTTAGTACTTCGAATTCGTTTATATCATGTCCGAAGGATTTCCCGGAATGGTAGGGGATATTCTTATATGCATCTTGTTAATGTCGGTTACCAGGTGTTCACCATATGAATGATTTTTATCTCTATGTATGGGATGTATATTGAAATATGAAATCTTGTGGTCTATTATTGCGATTTGATAAATATATAGGTTAAACCTATAACTCACCAACATTTTTGTTGACGTTTTAAGCATGTTTATTTTCAGGTGATTATTAAGAGCTTCCGCTATTGCATACTAAAATAAGGACAAGATTTGGAGTCCATGCTTGTATGATATTGTGTAAAAACTGCATTCAAGAAACTTATTTTTGATGTAATATATTCTTATTGTAAACCATTATGTAATGGTCGTGTGTAAACAGTATATTTTAGATTATCATTATTTGATAATCTACGTAATGCTTTTTAAACCTTTATCGATAAAATAAAGGTTATGCTTGTTTTAAAAAATGAATGCAGTCTTTGAAAAACGTCTCATATAGAGGTCAAAACCTCGCGACGAAATCAATTAATATGGAACGTTTATAATCAATATGAACGGGACATTTCAGTTGGTATCCGAGCGTTGGTCTTAGAGAATCAGAAATTTGCATTAGTGTGTCTTATCGAGTTTGTTAGGATACATTAGTGAGTCTGGACTTCGACCGTGTTTTCTTTAAAAAAACGATTGATTAGCACTTTTGTTTGAAACTATATATTATTAACATGTAAATATTATGTGATATATTAACCTCTTAATGTGTTTGATATTGTGTGATAGATGTCTACCTCTAGTACAAATCCCATTGATTCACCTAATAATAATGAAGAGTCGAATATATTTTGGGAAGATTCACAAATTCCCGAAGAGGAACCGGAAGAGGAGGAACCGGAAGAAGAGGAACCAGAAGAGGATGAATCGGAAGAGGAGGAACCAGAAGAAGAAGAGGTTCTGGAGAAAGAAATAGTGATACCTACAGTAAATCGTTTAAATAAAAGAAAATCCTCAACCAAAGGACCAAAGTTAAAAATGGTCAATGGTGTTTCTGCCGAGGAAGCAAAATATTGGGAAGATTACCAATTTTCTGATGAATCGGATCCCGATGAGGATTCCGATGATGTTAGAGAAATCACCTCGACCCAATTTAATATAGCAAAAGAAAATAATAAGGGAAAATGTATAAAAATAGAGAAACCCGATTTCAACCCCGATGAGCTTTATATGTATCGGCAACATCCGTATTTCCTAAAGTGTAACAATAACCCGGGAACCACTAAACCACCAGGTTTTTCTAAACCATTGTGGAAAACGACGCCTCGTATTAGAGGAACACCATATATCCCTGGAAAATTAGGAAAGCGAACCAAGTCCGAAGAAGAAGAAACCAGTTATTCAGATTAGGGAGTTGTAATCATGTTGTGTATTATATGTATTATAGTGTGCTTGTACTTTTATGTTCTATGTAAAAATTGCTTGTATTGTTTGTTAATTATCTTTTATGAATCTAATCCTTGTCTATTTTACAGTATAAAAATAAAATGGACGTTAAGGGTAGACAACCGAATATTTTAGAAGACCTACCAGAGGATATGATTGAGGAAATCTTGTCTAGAGTCGGTCAGAGTTCATCAGCACATTTAGTTATGGCGAAATTAACTTGTCAAACATTTGAAAGACTTTCCAGAAATGCCTTAGTTTATAAAAGGCTTTCCTTTGATAGGTGGGGTATATCACATTGGGGAGACCGTAAGTTACGCCGTGTTTTCTTTAAAGCATTAAATACGGGGAACCCAAATGCAATTTTACGCTACGGGTTAAGAACCTATTTTGACTCAACATATCCCAACATAGGATTTCGCGAGTTAGAAAGAGCTTCTAACATGCAACATAAAGAAGCATGTTATACTTACGGGTTAGTGATGTTCGCTTCTTACCAAAGTGAGAAAAAGAATATCGGGTTACAACTTTTAAATAAAACCTTTCCACAAGTGACAGATTCAGTAGTTGGGGTGAGAAACAAGGTTTTTAGATTATTACGGGGCAGTTGGACATTACGAAACCCTCGTCCTTTTGACGACATTACAACATGCTGCCTAGCCAATGGTCATAACGGTTATTTTCCACAAGACCAAGGATGGGAAGTCATCTTAGTAAAACCAAAATGCATGACTTGTTTCTGCACTTATGAATTACGTGTCTTTATTTCCTTTGCTAAACAACTTGCGTATTAACTAGATTTATCTTCAAAATTGTCATGTATCAAAGTGTAATATATTTCATGTTATATGTAATATAGCGAAGTTGTAAGTTTGAAGAAAATTTGTATGTGATATATTATTATAATCAGTTTTTCATATGGAATTGTAATAGTTGAATTGTATATTAGCTACTAAGTATGAACTTAACGGTTAGGTAGTACCCGAATTTAAACTTATAAAACGCTAATATGAAGAAAAAGCTTTTATAAATAAGTTCATATTATGCTAGGAAATACTATTGACTACTCTTAATATTCTGTATGATTAACTCGATTCAGTTGGCTATTTTGAAGGAAATGGCACCGACTACTCGACAAACCATGAATATGAGCGAAGAGGAATTTCGTACTTTTCTTGCTGCAAACATAGCTGCAGTACAAGCTGCGCTACATACCAACAATAACTCTGAATCTAGCAATGCAGCTAACGGCGCAAGAAATCGTGTAGGATGCACCTACAAAGAATTCACTGCCTGCAAACCTTTGGAATTTGATGGAACCGAAGGACCAATTGGATTGAAACGGTGGACCGAGAAAGTCGAATCGGTGTTTGCCATAAGTAAGTGTACTGAAGAGGACAAAGTTAAGTACGCTATGCATACCTTCACAGGTACTGCGTTAACGTGGTGGAATACCTATCTTGAACAGGTAGGACAAAATGCTGCTTACGCACTACCGTGGTCGGCATTCAAGCAATTGATGAACGAGCAGTACCGTCCTAGAAACGAAGTCAATAAACTCAAGGCAGAACTTAGAGAGTTACGAACACAAGGGTTCGACGTTACCATATTTGAACGACGATTCACAGAGTTGTGCCGGAGCAAGTAATGCCGAAACGAATAGTGTCGGAGCAAGTAATACCAACGCTGTTTGTTATAAATGTGGAAAACCGGGCCACATTATTAGAAATTGCCCGAATCAGGGGAATACTAATGGGCAGGGCCGTTGAAGAGTTTTCAATATTAATGCGGCAGAAGCACAGGAAGACCCGGAGCTTGTTACGGGTACGTTTCTTATTGACGATAAATCTGCTTATGTTTTATTTGATTCGGGTGCGGATAAAAGCTATATGAGTAGAGAATTTTATGCTAAATTAAGTTGCCCATTGATGCCTTTGGATAGTAAATTTTTACTTGAATTAGCAAACGGTAAATTAATTTCAGCAGATAATATATGTCGGGAGAGAGAAATTAAACTGGGGGATGAAACGTTTAAAATTGATTTAATACCAGTCGAGTTAGGGAGTTTTGATATAATAATTGACATGGAATGGTTGAAAAAGGTGAGAGCAGAGATCGTTTGTTACAAAAATGCGATTCGCATTATGCGTGAAAAAGGAAAACCTTTAATGGTGTACGGAAAAAAGAGCAACGCGAAGTTAAATCTTATTAGTAGTTTGAAGTCACAAAAAATAATAAGAAAAGGTTGTTACATCATTCTAGCACACATCGAGGAAGTTAAACCTGAAGAAAAGAACATCAATGATGTTTCCGTCGCAAAAGAATTTCCCGATGTATTTTTGAAAGAATTACCGGGACTACCTCCGCACCGATCTGTTGAATTTCAGATAGATCTTGTACCAGGAGCTGCACCAATAGCTCGTGCTCCATACAGACTTGCACCCAGTGAGATGAAGGAACTCCAAAGCTAATTACAAGAACTTTTAGAGCGTGGTTTCATTCGACCAAGCACATCACCGTGGGGAGCTCCTGTTTTGTTTGCCAAGAAGAAGGATGGTACATTTAGGTTGTGTATCGACTACCGAGAGTTGAACAAACCTACCATTAAGAACTGCTACCCACTACCGAGAATCGACGACTTATTTGATCAACTACAAGGCTCGTCGGTTTATTCGAAGATCAATTTACGTTCCGGGTATCATCAAATGCGGGTGAAGGAGGATGATATTCCGAAGACTGCTTTTAGGACGCGTTACGGTCATTATGAGTTTATGGTTATGCTGTTTAGTTTAACTAACGCACCAGCTGTGTTCATGGACCTCATGAACCGAGTGTGTGGGCCATACCTTGACAAGTTTGTCATTGTTTTCATCGATGACATACTTATTTACTCAAAGAATGACCAAGAGCACAAAGAACTTTTGAGAAAAGTGCTAGAGTTGTTAAGAAAGGAAAAACTGTACGCTAAGTTTTCAAAGTATGCATTTTGATTGGAAGAAGTTCAATTCCTCGGTCACATAGTGAACAAAGAAGGTATTCAGGTGGATCCAGCAAAGATTGAAACCGTTGAAAAGTGAGAAACCTCGAAAACTCCGAAACACATACGCCAGTTTTTAGGACTAGCTGGTTACTACAGAAGGTTCATCCAAGACTTTTCCAGAATAGCAAAACCCTTAACTGCATTAACGCATAAAGGGAGGAAATTTGAATGGAAGGATGAACAAGGAAAAGCGTTTCAATTGTTGAAGAAAAAGTTAACTACGACACGTATATTGTCATTACCTGAAGGGAATGATGATTTTGTGATATATTGTGACGCCTCAAAGCAAGGTCTCGGTTGTGTATTAATGCAACGAACGAAAGTAATTGCTTATGCGTCTAGACAATTGAAGATTCACGAACAGAATTATACGACGCATGATTTGGAATTAGGCGCGGTTGTTTTTGCATTAAAGACTTGGAGGCACTATTTATATGGGGTCAAAAGTATTATATATACTGACCACAAAAGTCTTCAACACATATTTAATCAGAAACAACTGAACATGAGGCAGCGCAGGTGGATTGAATTGTTGAATGATTACGACTTTGAGATTCGTTACCACCCAGGGAAGGCAAATGTGGTAGCCGATGCCTTGAGCAGAAAGGATAGAGAACCCATTCGTGTAAAATCCATGAATATAATGATTCACACTAACCTTACTACTCAAATAAAGGAGGCGCAACAAGGAGTTTTAAAAGAGGGAAACTTAAAGGATGAAATACCCAAAGGATCGAAGAAACATCTTAATATTCGAGAAGACGGAACCCGGTATAGGGCTGAAAGAATTTGGGTACCAAAATTTGGAGATATGAGAGAAATGGTACTTAGAGAAGCTCATAAAACCAGATACTCAATACATCCTGGAACGAGGAAGATGTACAAGGATCTCAAGAAACATTTTTGGTGGCCAGGTATGAAAGCCGACGTTGCTAAATACGTAGACATATTACGGGTCCGGAGATAATACAAGAAACTACCGAGAAGATTATCCAAATTCAACAACGGTTGAAAACCGCCCAAAGTCGACAAAAGAGCTACGCCGACATTAAAAGAAAAGATATAGAATTTGAAATTGGAGAGATGGTCATGCTTAAGGTTGCACCTTGGAAAGGCGTTGTTCGATTTGGTAAACGAGGGAAATTAAATCCAAGGTATATTGGACCATTCAAGATTATTGATCGTGTCGGACCAATAGCTTACCGAATTGAGTTACCTCAACAACTCGTGGCTGTACATAACACTTTCCACGTCTCGAATTTGAAGAAATGTTTTGCTAAAGAAGATCTCACTATTCCGTTAGACGAAATTCAAATCAACGAAAAACTTCAATTCATCGAGGAACCCGTCGAAATAATGGATCGTGAGGTTAAAAGACTTAAGCAAAACAAGATACCAATTATTAAGGTTCGATGGAATGCTCGTAGAGGACCCGATTTCACCTGGGAATGAGAAGATCAGATGATGAAGAAATACTCGCACTTATTTCCAGAAGATACAACAACACCTCCAACTGCTTAAAATTTCGGGACGAAATTTATTTAACGGGTAGGTACTGTAGTGACCAGAACTTTTCCATATTTATATATATTAAATGAAATTGATTTTTACATAATTAAATGTTTCCAACATGTTAAGCAATCAAACTTGTTAAGACTTGATCATTTGAAATGAGTTTCATGTAGACAATTGACCACCCAAGTTGACCGGCGATTCACGAACGTTAAAACTTGTAAAAATGACATGACGATATATATATGGATATACATATAGTTAACATGAGATTATGATAAGTGAGTATCTCCATAAGTATATTAACAATGAGTTATATACATAAAAAGAAGACTACTAACTTAAGGATTTCGAAACGAGACATAAATGTAACGATTATCGTTGTAACGACATTTAAATGTATATATATCATATTAAGATATATTAATATATCATAATATCATGATAAGATAATAATTTAATATCTCATTAGATATAATAAACAATGGGTTAACAACATTAAATGAGATTGTTAACTTAAAGGTTTCAAAACAACACTTACATGTAACGACTAACGATGACTTGATGACTCAGTTAAAATGTATATACATGTAGTGTATTTAGATGTATTAATATACTTTTGGAAGACTTCAAGACATATATCAAAACACTAATACTTAACTAAAATGGGTACAGTTACATTCCCATTCTTTTATCATCAAGAATTCTAGTCGTATTCATACCAGTATTATACACAGCTTCTAAACGTACTTACCGTGGGTATATACCAACAAGAACTAGCATGGGATTCAACTCTTGATTATGTCATGTATGACTAATCAATTTTAACTTCTACCATGAACTAGTCAACTAACTAGAACTCCTTTTAACCCCACTCACCACTCACCACTTACCACACATCATTCACTCCATTTCACTTCCAATTCTCTTTCTAATTCTCTCTCAACACACACACACACACACACACACACACACACACTTATGAATGAATTTTTTCAGTAGTTAATCATCATCTTCATCAAAAATTACTTTAAGAATCAAGCTATAATCATCTTAGGAAGAACACTTCAAGAACACTTCGAAAATCCTTTCAAGTTTACTAGTTTACATCCAAGCTTTCTAATCCATTCCAAGTAATCATCTAAGATCAAGAAACCTTTGTTATTTACAGTAGGTTATCTTTCTTATTCAAGGTAATAATCATATTCAAACTTTGATTCAATTTCTATAACTATAAACTATCTTAATTCGAGTAAAAATCTTACTTGAACTTGTTTTTGTGTCATGATCCTACTTCAAGAACTTTCAAGCCATCCAAGATCCTTTGAAGCTAGATCATTTCTTGTCACTTCCAGTAGGTTTACCTACTAAACTTAAGGTAGTAATTATGTTCATAACATCGTTCGATTCATACATATAAAACTATTTTATTCGAAGATTTAAACTTGTAATCACTAGAACATAGTTTAGTTAATTCTAAACTTGTTCGCAAATAAAGTTAATCCTTCTAACTTGACTTTTAAAATCAACTAAACACATGTTCTATATCTATATGATATGCTAACTTAATAATTTAAAACCTGGAAACACGAAAAACTCTGTAAAACCGGACATATGCCGTCGTAGTAACACCGCGGGCTGTTTTGGGTTTGATAATTAAAAACTATGATAAACTTTGATTTAAAAGTTGTTCTTCTGGGAAAATGATTTTTCTTATGAACATGAAACTATATCCAAAAATCATGGTTAAACTCAAAGTGAAAGTATGTTTTTCAAAATGGTCATCAAGACGTCATTCTTTCGACTGAAATGACTACCTCTTACAAAAATGACTTGTAACTTATATTTCCGACTATAAACCTATATTTTTTCTGTATATATTCATAAAATAGAGTTCAATATGAAACCATAGCAATTTGATTCACTCAAAACAGATTTAAAACGAAGAAGTTATGGGAAAAACAAGATTGGATATTTTTTGATTGTTGTAGCTACGGGAAATATTGTAACAATTCTATACAAATCATAACTTAACAAACTTATATTGTATTATTCATGTATTCTAATATATATTATGTAATCTTGGGATACCATAGACACGTATACAATGTTTTGACATATTATATCGACCCATCTATATAATATATTTTGGAACAACCATAGACACTCTACATGCAGTAATGTTGGAGTTAGCTATACAGGGTTGAGGTTGATTCCAAAATAATATATATAGTTTGAGTTGTGATCTAGCCTGAGGCTTGTATACACTGTGTCGTGGATTGATCCAAGATAATTTATATTTATTTCTGTACATCTAACTATGGACAACTAGTTGTAGGTTATTATCGAGGACAACTGACTTAATAAGCTTAAAACATTATAACGTATTAAAAAATGTTGTAAATATATTTTGAGCATACTTTGATATATATGTACATATTTGTATAGGTTCGTGAATCGACCAGTGGCCAAGTCTTACTTCCCGACGAAGTAAAATCTGTGAAATTGAGTTATAGTCCCACTTTTAAAATCTAATATTTTGGGATGAGAATACATGCAGTTTTATAAATATTTTACGAAATAGACACAAGTAAATGAAACTACATTATATGGGTGAATGATCGAAGCCGAATATGCCCCTTTTGCTTGGTAGCCTAAGAATTAGTAAACCAATCTACTAATTGACGCGAATCCTAAAGATAGATCTATTGGGCCTAACGAATCCCATCCAAAGTACTGGATGCTTTAGTACTTCGAATTCGTTTATATCATGTCCGAAGGATTTCCCGGAATGATAGGGGATATTCTTATATGCATCTTGTTAATGTCGGTTACCAGGTGTTCACCATATGAATGATTTTTATCTCTATGTATGGGATGTATATTGAAATATGAAATCTTGTGGTCTATTATTGCGATTTGATAAATATATAGGTTAAACCTATAACTCACCAACATTTTTGTTGACGTTTTAAGCATGTTTATTCTCAGGTAATTATTAAGAGCTTCCGCTGTTGCATACTAAAATAAGGACAAGATTTGGAGTCCATGCTTGTATGATATTGTGTAAAAACTGCATTCAAGAAACTTATTTTTGATGTAATATATTCTTATTGTAAACCATTATGTAATGGTCGTGTGTAAACAGTATATTTTAGATTATCATTATTTGATAATCTACGTAATGCTTTTTAAACCTTTATCGATAAAATAAAGGTTATGCTTGTTTTAAAAAATGAATGCAGTCTTTGAAAAACCCTCATATAGAGGTCAAAACCTCGCGACGAAATCAATTAATATGGAATGTTTATAATCAATATGAACGGGACATTTCAGATTCATACGGTATTTTTACCCGTATTATACACAGCTTCTAGAAGTATTTACTATTGGTATATACCAATAGAAATCTGCAATTATTTGTGTAATATGTCATCCATGACCTAATCAATTTAATATGTCATGCATGACTTAATACAATTTAACTTATCTTAGATATTTTTACTAACAGCCAAAATTATAAGCTTATAAATAAGGACCATTTTAAATCATTTTTACTCCACATTTTCTTAAACTAAAAACACACACTTGAATGCTCTCATATCATACTTTAATCTCAGCAACTTTCCTCTTCATAATCAAGGTAAAATACTTCTCAAAATCCTTGTTCAATTCCTTGTATAGTTGCTATCTTATTATACTTATAAAACTTGTAAAAACTAGAACTTGTTTTGGTAACACCAAGCTTGTTTGAAAAACTAATCTAATCTTTCTAACTTAACTCTAATAACACTCATTTATATGCATTATGATGTTATATTAAGTTAATATAAGAACTTATAACTTGTACATATGAAGAACACCTTGAAACTTAACATATATCCTTTAATCTCCATTCGGTAAAAAGCTGGCTGTTTTGGGTTGGGAATTAAAAACCTATCTTAGACTTTGAGTTCGAGGCTAAGTCTTTAGAAATATGTTAATATATGTAAATAAGACTTCCAGTATTTTTTTCATGATTTTAGACAAAGTGGAAGTATTTTATCAAAAATCATATATTGGGTGGATGCCGGGATTTTTCCAAATCTGTCCACCGACACAAAAAGAGGGTAAAACTCTAAAAATTACTAATTGGGATGAACTTTTAGAATTGGTTATGTAAAATTTACTTTTTAATGAATCCATAGCAATTTGATTCACTTTAAACAGAGTTGTAATGAATATTTAGCGAGCAAAACAAAATCTGCTAAAATTAACGTTGTATGGACGAAATTTATATTATAAAAACTATATTAACCATATCCTTGTTAACTTTTCCTATATCCTATATATATTTGGACATGTTATCAGTAGTATAACAAAATATTATAATCTTGATTAATTCTGTGATTGTATATATGTATAATAATATTCTTGGTACGTCCTAACACAATAAGTATACAATACGTTTTGATAAATCCTAAGACAATACGTACACAATATAGTTAATTCTAAGACAATACATATACAATACGTCTCTGAGTTGATGCAAAGACAATACGTATACAATACGTCGTGGGGTAATTCTAAGATTATATATATATATATATATATATATATATATATATATATATATATATATATATATATACCGATTATTGGACTGTTGGACTGTTCGGAATATTTTGGACTACTAACAAAGGACTACTAACATAAAATGTTAAAAATTATTATATAAGTATTCTATGAACTTGCTTTATTTTATTCAAATGTCGTATTATTATCTGAATCGTTATTATTGTTATAGGTTCGTGAATCCAAGGACGACGGTCATATTTTTAATAAGTTGAAAACTTATTATTAATATACTTTTACTACTGTGAGTATATAGTCCCATTTTTAAACTCTACAAATATTTTGGGATGAGAATACATGCATTTTATGTTTTACGCCATAGACACAAGTACTTAAAATATATTCTACGTTGAGTTGTACCACTTTGCATATCTTCCCTAATAGCTTGGTAACTAATATTTACATGTTGTAAGAACATGTAAGCGCGAATCCTATTGATAGATCTATCGGGTTTGACAACCCCAACCGGGCTAGTCGCTCTAGTATCGTAAACGGTTGCATAGTACTTCGTTTTTACTACACTTGGTACAGTGTAGGGAGATTTCATAATAAAGGGAATATGCCACATTAATGGTTAAGTATGGTTACCGAAGCGCTCAACAACTTATAGAATACTTTTATACACTTGCGAGTGTACATATATTTATAACTATGAAATCTTGTGGTCTATATTTATATCGATGATAAACTTATATATCTCACCAACCTTTGTGTTGACTGTTTATGCATGTTTATTCTCAGGTCCTTAAGAAAGTCTTCCGCTGTTGCATTATCTGAGCAAGCTGTGCATGGAGTCTCATACCTTTATTTAAATAAAGTGTTGCATTCAATAAAACCTTTGTCATGTATTATATTCGACTGTTACGTTACGTGTGTAGTATTTGGAAACCGATGTATTTTGGGGATTATTTCTTAAATAATCACCCACGTGTTTAAAACATGCATTATGTATAATAATGATGTACTTTTTATGAAACGAATGCAATATTTTCTAAAACGTATCATATAGAGGTCAAATACCTCGCTATGGGACCAATGAGAACGTACTGCGTTTATAGTAATATGGAGAGGTCGTTTCATATACGAACCTAGTATCTCTATCAGAAATTATTGAAAAGGGTACACCATGTCGACTAATGATCTCTTTTAAGTACAACTCTGCCAAATCACTCAACGAAGCTGTTTCACGAGTAGCTAAAAAGTGAGCACTCTTGGTTAAACGATCCACTATCACCCAGATCATGGCGTGTCCTTTCTGAGTTCAGGGTAACTTGGTTACAAAATCCATCGTTATATGATCCCATTTCCATGAGGAATTTCTAACTGTCGTAGAGACCCATACGGCTTCTGATGTTCTGCTTTAACTTGCACACAAATGTGACATTTTTCGACGAAATTTGCAACATCTGTTTTCATTGTCGGCCACCAATACAACATTTTCAAATCTCTGTACATCTTAGTACTACCTGGATGCACTGTCAATCTTGATTTATGCGCTTCTGTAAGGATTAAATCCCTCAATTCTCTAAGCTTAGGTGTAGTGCCACGAACTTTTCCATGATTATATATTAAATGAAAACTATATTTACATGATTAAATGTTTTCAACATGTTAAGCAATCAAACTTTTTATGACTTGATTAATTGAAACGAGTTTTATGTAGACAATTGACCCCCCAAATTGATCGGCAATTCACGAACGTTAAAACTTGTAAAAATGACATGATATATATATATATATATATATATATATATATATATATATATATATATATATATATATATATATATATATAACATGATATTATGATAAGTAAGTATCTCGCAAAGTATATTAACAAAGAGTTATATACATAAAAATGAGACTATTGAATTAAGAAACTCGAAATGATGTATATAACGATTATCGTTATAACAACGTCTTACTAAATACATATGAATTGTATCAAGATATTAATACACTATGTTTAACATGATAAAATGATAACTAAATATATCATTACGTGTATCAACAATGAACTACATATGTAAAACAAGACTACTAACTTAAGAATTTCGAAACGAGTTATATATGTAACGATTATCATTGTAATGACATTTTAATATATATATATATATATATATATATATATATATATATATATATATATATATCGTATTAAGATATTCATACATCATGTTATCATGATAATGTAACAATTTAACATCTCATTAAATGTAATAACAATGGATGAATTACATTTAACAAGATCGTTAACTCAAAGGTTTCAAAACAACACTTACATGTAACGACTAACGATGACTTAACAACTTAGTTAAAAAGTATATACATGTAGTGTATTAAGATGTATTAATACACCTTTGGAAGACTTCAAGACACATATCAAAACACTCATACTTATCAAAGTTGGTCACAATTACATTCTCATTCGTTTTCATCAACAATTCTACTCATATTCATCCGTATTCATACTCGTACAATACCCAGCTTCTAGATGTATTTACTATTGGTATATACACTTAAATGATCAGCTCTTAGCAGCCTTAGTGAGTCACCTAAACATGTGGAAACCATCATTTAACATCTAGCATGAAATATCTCACAAAATTACAAACTAATGGAGCCTATATGGAAGCACCATATTCACGTGAACATCACTACTCACCAACACATTCATTTTTCAATTTTCTTTAATCAAACTACTCTCTCTCAAGTTTTCTCTCATTGTTCTAAGTGTTCTTCTTCCTTTCCTTCATAATCTTGCTTAATCTAGCTCAATCTAGTTAACCTAGATCAACTTACAAAACAACTACTCAAGAACACATAAAGAACACTTTCAAGTTTGCTAGCTCACTTCCAATCTAGCAAATCCATTTCAAGTGATCATCCAACCTCAAGAAATCTTTCTTATTTACAGTAGGATATCTTTCTAATTCAAGGTAATACTCATATTCAAACTTTGATTCAATTTCTATAACTATAACAATCTTAATTCGAGTAGAAATCTTACTTGAACTTGTTTTCGTGTCATGATTCTACTTCAAGATCTTTCAAGCCATCCAAGATCCTTTGAAGCTAGATCATTTCTTGTCACTTCCAGTAGGTTTACCTACTATACTTGAGGTAGTAATTATATTCATAACATCATTCGATTCATATATATATAACTATCTTATTCGAAGATTTAAACTTGTAATCACTAGAATATAGTTTAGTTAATTCTAAACTTGTTCGCAAAAAAAGTTAATACTTCTAACTTAACTTTTAAAATCAACTAAACACATGTTCTATATCTATATGATATGCTAACTTAATGATTTAAAACCTGGAAACACGAAGAACACCGTAAACCTGGACGTACGCCGTCGTAGTAAAACCGGGGGCTGTTTTGGGTTAGATAATTAAAAGCTATGATAAAATTTTATTTAAAAGTCTTTCTTCTGGTAAAATGATATTTTTTATGAACATGAAACTATATCCAAAAATCATGGTTAAACTCAAAGTGGAAGTATGTTTTTCAAAATGGTCATCAAGACGTCGTTTTTTCGACTGAAATGACTACCTCTTACAAAAATGACTTGTAACCTATATTTCCGATTATAAACCAATAATTTTTCTCTTTGGATTATTAATATTTGGTTTGATATGAAACCATGACAATTTGATTCACTCAAAACGGATTTAAAACGAAGAAATTATGGGAAAAACAAAATTGGATATTTTTACTTGTTTTAGCTACGTGAAATTTGTAACAAATCTATACTAACCATAACTTAACTAACTTATATTGTATTATACATGTATTCTAACATATATTATGTAATCTTGATAGACCATAGACACGTATACAATGTTTTGACATATCATATCGACGTCATCTATATATATTATTTGGAATAACCATAGACACTCTATATGCGGTAATGCTCGAGTTAGCTATACAGGGTCGAGGTTGATTCTAAAATAATATATATACTTTTAGTTGTGATCGAGTTTGAGACTTGTATACACTGGGTTGTGGATTGATTCGAGATAATATATTGATTTATTTATGTACTACTAACTATGGACTACTAATTGTGGACTACTAACGTTAGACTGCTAACTTAACAACTTAAAACGTCAACACGTAATAAAAATATTGTGAATATATTTCGATCATACTTTTATATATATATATATATATATATATATATATATATATTTGTTATAGGTTCGTGAATTGACCCGTGGCCATGTCTTATTTCCGACGATTTGAAAATATGTGAAAGTGAGTTATAGTCCCATTTTTTACTATCAAATATTTTTGGGATGAGAATACATGCAGTTTTATAAATGTTTTACAAAATAGGCACAAGTACTTGAAACTATATTCTATGATTGAATCATTATACCGGATATCACCCTTTCAGCTTGGTAGCCTAAAAATTAGGGAACAGACCCCCTAATTGACGTGAATCATGAAGATAGATCTATGGGCCTAACAAACCCCATCCGGGTTACGGATGCTTTAGTACTTCGATTTTATATACAGATGAGTGTACCTGTATATTTGGGGATATTCTAGATGCATTTGTTAATGTCGGTTACCAGGTGTTCATTATATGAATAATTTTTATACAAATGAGTGTTCATGTATGTTGATATGAAAAATGAAGTCTTGTGGCCTATTAATTGAAATTTGATATATATAGGTTAAACCTATAACTTACCAACATTTTTGTTGACGTTTAAAGAATGTTTATTCTCAGGTGATTATTAAGAGCTTCCGTTGTTGCATGCTAAATAAAGACAGGAATTGGAGTCTACATGCTTGTATAATATTGTTTAAAAACTACATTCGTAGACTTAAGTTGTGGTGTAATATTATTGTAAACCAATATGTAATGGTCGTGTGTAAACACTATATTTTAGATTATCTTTATTTGATAATCTTCGTGATGCTTTTTAAACCTTTATCGATAAAATAAAGGTTATGGTTGTTTTAAAAATCGAATGCAGTCTTTGAAAAATGTCTCATATAGAGGTCAAAACCTCACAACGAAACCAATTAATATGAAACGTTTATAATCGATATGAACGGGACATTTCAGTTTGTATCCGAGCGTTGGTCTTAGAGAACCAGAAATTGCATTAGTGTGTCTTATCGAGTTTGTTAGGATGCATTAGTGAGTCTGGACTTCGACCGTGTTTACTTTAAAAACGATTGCTTAACACTATGTTGGAAACTATATATTTTTACATGTAAATATTATGTGGTATATTACTAATGTGTTAGTTAATGTGTGATAAATGTCTACTTCCAGTACCAATCCCATCGACTCACCTAATAACAATGAAGAGTCGAATATATTTTGAGAAGATTCACAAATTCTCGAAGAGGAATCGGAAGAAGAGGAATCGGAAGAAGAGAACCGGAAGAAGAGGAACCGGAAGAAGAAGAGGTTCCGGAGGAAGAAATATTAATAACTACAGAAAAACGGTTAAATAAAAGAAAATTTCAACCAATGGACCAAAATTAAAAATGGTTTGTGGTGTCTCCTCGGAGGAGGAAAAATATTGGGAAAATTACCAATTTTTTGATTAATCGGATCCCGATGACGTTATAGAGATTAACCAGGCTCAATTTAATAAAGCAAAATAAAACAATAAGGGAAAAGGCATCAAAATAGAGAAACCTGATTCCAACCCCAATGAACTCTATGTTAACATGAAATACCCTGATGGGGTGTATCGTAAACACCCGTATTTCTTAAATTTTAACTATAACCTGGGAACATCTAAGCCACCAGGTTTTTCTTAACCATTTGTAAAAACGACGGCTCGTATTAGAGGAGCACCATATATCCCTAGGAAATTAGCAAAACGAATCAAGTCCGAGGAGGAAGAAACAAGTGAGTCGGAATAAAGAGTTGTAATCATGTTGTGTAATATATGTATTGTAGTGTGCTTGTACTTTTATGATATATGTAAAAATTGCTTGTATTGTTTGTTAGTTATCTTTTACGAATCTAATCCTCGTTTATTTGACAGTATAAAAACACAAAATGGATGTTAAGGATAGACAACTGAATATTTTAGAAGACTTACCAGGGGATATGATTGATGAAATCTTGTCTAGAGTTGGTCAGAATTCATTGGCACAATTATTTATGGTGAAATTAGTTTGTAGAACATTTGAAAGACGTTCCAGGCATGCCTTAGTTTATAAAAGGCTTTCCTTCGATAGATGGTGTATATCACATTGGGGAGACCCTAAGTTACGCCGTGTTTTCTTTAAGACCTTGAGTGCAGGAAACCCAAATGCAATTTTACGCTACGGGTTGAGAGCCTATTTTGACTCCACATATCCCAACATAGGACTTCGTGTATTAGAAAGAGCTTCAAACATGCAATTTAAAGAAGCATGTTATGTTTATGGGTTAGTAATGTTCGCTTCTCACCAAATTGAGAAAAAGAACATTGGGTTGCAACTTCTAAATAAAACATTCCCACAAGTGACGGATTCAGTAGTGGGGGTGAGAAATAAGGTTTTTAGATCGTTACGGGGCTGTTGGGCATTACGTAACCCCTATCCTTTTGACGATGTTACAACATGCTGCCTAGCCAACGGCCACAATGGTTATTTTCCACATAACCAAGGATGGGAAACAGTATTAGTTAAACCAGAATGCATGAATTGTTTCTGGACCTATGAATTGCGTGTCTTTATTGCCTTTGCTGAACGACTTGCGTTAAACTAGAATTTTCTTCACAACTGCCTTGTATCAAAGTTATTGTGTGCTATAATTCATGTTATATGTAAAATAGCAGTATTGTAAGTTTGTAGAATATTGTATAAAAGTTTGAAGGCGAAATATTATTGTAATCAGTTTTTCATATAGAATTGTAGTAGTTGAATTGTATATTAGCTACTAAGTATGAACTTAATGTGTAGGTACTACCCGAATTAAAACTTATAAAACGCTAATATGAAGAAAAAGCTTTTATAAATGAGTTCATATTATGCTACGAAATACTATTGACTACTCTTAATATTCTATATGATTAACTTAATCCTTTTGGCTATTTTTGAAGGAAATGGCACCGACTACTTGTCAGAACTTGAACATGAACGAGGAAGACTTCCGTGTTTTCCTTGCAGCAAACATAGCCGCAGTGCAGGCTGCGATGCAAAACAACAATAACTCTGAATCCAGCCATGGAACTAATGCCACAAGAACTCGTGTAGGATGCTCCTACAAAGAATTCACTGCATGTAAACCTCTGGAATTCGATGGAACCGAGGGTCCAATCGGATTAAAACGGTGGACCGAGAAGGTTGAATCAGTGTTTGCCATAAGTAAATGTACTGAAGAAGATAGGGTAAAGTACGTCACGCATACCTTCACAGGCACTGCGTTAACATGGTGGAACACCTATCTCGAGCAAGTGGGACAAGATGCTGCTTACGCACTACCATGGTCAGCATTCAAACACATGATGACTGAGAAGTACCGCCCCAGAAACGAGATCAATAAGCTCAAGGTAGAGCTTAGAGGATTATGAGCGCAAGGATTCGATATTACCATATACGAATGATGATTCACAGAGTTGTGCCTATTGTGTCCAAGAGTGTTCGAAGATGAAGAAGAGAAGATCGACGCATTTGTAAAAGGGTTACCAGAAAGGATTCAAGAAGAGGTGAGTTCACACGAGCCCGCCTCCATACAAAAGGCAAGTCGAATGGCTCACAAACTCATAAACCATATTGAGGGAAGAATTAAAGAGCAGGCGGTCGAAGAGGCCAACATGAAATAAGTCAAGAGAAAGTGGGAAGAAAACAGTGACAAGAGTCACCAACACAACAACAGTAACAATCACTTCAACAATCATCACAACAATAATCACAAATACAATTGCACCATTTACCGCAACAATAATCGCAACACCAACCGTCCCAACAACAACAATCGTCTCAACAATAACAATAATGATAATAAGAGGCAGAAAACCAGGTGCCTAAGGTGTGAGAAATACCACCCGGATAATTATTGTAGGGAGTTATACACAAAATGCAACAGAACAGGTCACAGTGCTGCAAAGTGTGAATTCTATAGACCAAAGGCTAACAGGATTAAAGGAACAAATAATGTCGAAACATTTAATGCGGCCATTGCTTGTTTTGGGTGCGGAAAGACGGGCCATTACAAAACTGCATGCCTGATGTGTAATTTCGTACTCTAAATTATTAGCTAAATACCTATCGATTATCACACAATACAGGCAACTATAACCAGTTCGTGTAGTAATTAAACGAGTATTTGACTAATTCGTTCCACAGAGAGCAGGTAATTGAAAACTTGAACTATTAATTATTCTAAGATTTAAAAGGGGGTTTTGTTGTAAAACTGATTAAACGCGAAAGTAAATTAAACTTAACTCAATAAGAAGCAAACGTATCCACTTAGATTCAATTCCCTAGGCTAGGATTGCTCGTTTAAACCCGTTAATTAAATAATTACAATGATGTGACACTGTATTTATCTGTCGATTCCTACAGTTTAAGACTAATAACCTAAGTATAACTGTCGTTAACCTAGAGTTACTAACCAATTCACAATGATATTACTCAAGATTATAATCTAACTTAGGTTGGTTTGGTGTCCCTTACAACCTCACAATTATTACAACTAATTTCAAGCTCAACCACTATACGATTAATTTTATTATCGGTGTCCCTCATAAAATCTCACGTATTCCTAAATTATTCACGTTCAATAATCTAGTAAAAGCTATTAATCGATTTAACTGTCGTTAGTTAACCAATAACTTCCGTGATCTAACAATCAATAAGCTTTAATAACGGTGGATCTTAGCTAGACATAAACTTGTGTAATTTTAATTAATTGTTATTAACCAAAAGATCGCAATCCATCACCTAGGTTCATGCATCTAAGTGAATACTAAATATTTAGCTACTCATGGTAAAGTAAAGAACAAATAAATAAGAAGAACAATTAAACATAATCATTGAATTGAAGAGCAAATTAATAAAAGTAATTAAAGTTAATACAAAGATTAAACTAACCAAGAATGATATTGTAGCTTAAACCCTTGTAAAATAATGAAGAAAGACAAAGAAATTCGTAACTAATGTTGTTGTGGAAGAAAATTCGTAAAATAAAACTGCATACCCTAAATTGGGGTAAAATTCATCTATTTATAGAATCTGGAAAAACAACTGAAACTGACTCATGTCGCGTTCCGCGACACATCATCGCGATCCGCGACATCCTCATCGTGTAACGCGTTAAACAGGATGCGACAAAGCTGCTTACTACGTGACAGATTGGTCAGAACGACCCCTTTTCCATGTCATGTTCTGATGCACTTTGTCACGTATCACGATGACCAAAACGCGATAAAACTCATCCTGAAGCGATGGAAACTGACATTTTCACCCGGGGCACGTTTATCTTCAACTCTAACTTCGTTTTGGCTATATCTTCAATAAAATCAACAATAATGAGCCAACGAACCATATCTTGACACCTTCTTCATTTTAAACTCAAACAACTCGATATCTTAATCAAAGTCTTCAAAATACTATCAAATGGAACAAGATAACGCTCAAAATATATGTATGAAAATGGCGTTATCAAAATCCCCCACACTTGAACCTTGCTTGTCCTCAAGCAAGTCAATCTCGAACCAATAACTGTATGTATAATCTTCAACAAATTTCCGCAAGATTCAAGCCTTCAATTCAATCCTCCACAAGCTCTCGTACTCTTCATCTTTTCACGAACAAGCTTATTTCCTCACAAAACAATTCCTCACATTCATGTCACTTACAAAACAACATACAAACCATCAAACGCACCCCCCTTTCTCCCCCCATTTTCATTCAAACACTTTTCAAAATCAATATCCTAAGTGGCCCTTATTGCAAACAAATTTTCATAAAACATCCTTTCTAGGTCATGAATTGAGATGTAAAGACAATTTGGGTTGAGAACTCAAACTCCAAAATTTCCGTAACTTTACTTCTTAACAAAAACCTTTCATCTCAAAGCCTAAACTCTTCTCACTTAACTTTCCCTAAAAATCACATTACTAGGCTTTCAATATCCTTCGTTTCTTCGCATTAATCAACCCTTAAGACTTAACTTTCCAACCTCAATAACTAATCACCAATAAACATTCAAATTCCTACACATCGTGTCAAAAGAAACACACATTTTCGGGTTGTTTCTACACCTGTGTTTATTTAATGAGGTAGGTATAACTCGGATAATAATTGGTGTAAAAATTATTTCAAATGGTAAAAACAATCTTACGTTATAAGGTTTAGTATTTGTAACATGACCCTTATTCGCATCAAGATAGCCTACTAACAATATTTAAGGCGCTATTGCAAATACCAATACTTCACAATTTAATCAAAGATCCAGTTATAAATAGATTCATACCTGTGTTTATGTAGAGAAATCCGTTTAACTTTTTAAATCTCTTGACTCCATTTCATGCTGATAATTTCTAAATATGCAAGCTATCCACATACTGGTCACATCTCTCTTATCCAAAGTACCCCGCAAAGGTAACTCTTCCCAAGGTCTAGTCTTATTAGGCATTTCCCACATCATGAGCCAAAGAGGATCATTGCTGCATAAATATGAGACGAGTACCTAAAGAAGATCACCTTTCCTTGAGATAGTAATGTCCTTGACCCGTGTAGCGAACCTTCAACCAACCGATCCCAAACCAGAAAAAGGGCTTAGGTGGTTAGGTGATCTAGCACCCCAAAGGATCTATCAGATCGAGTCTTAGAAACTACTACTTAAGCTCGGATCTCATAAGCATTTTTTCTTTCTTTTTTTCAATTTTTTTTTCAATAGTACTCTCTTTGAATGTCTTCCTCGTCTTCAATTTGTGATTTTTTAGAACCCGCAATGTATGATGTAGCGGATGGATAATGATGTGATCGATGATGATGAATGATTTGTTGTAGGAAGTCTTTAACTCATGACATAAAGCAATACCATTCACACCATAGTCAGCAACAGCCACCCCTTAAAGGGTCCATTGGAGTCAGAGATTTGTGATTTTCCTCTTCAAGCTTACATACCTAGCACTTATGAGCATAACACTTCTTTAAGAGAGTCAAAAGACATAAACACAAAATATGAAGCCATTTATATCCTAATCTCTAATTAAACCATTTCTCTCGCATTTTACCCTAAAGCCCTAAATACCGTTATTCTTCATTTCTTGACACAAATAAGTTGCATTGTCATCTTTGAAACAAAAACTAAAATAGTTAAAATAAGATTAAATTTTTAACATTTTTAACCAAATTTATCCCTTTTTACTTTCCACCTTTCATCAATTATCTTTCCTCAAGCACTTATACACTCAGAATTCCTAAGTCATGGTCAAAGAGGTCCTTCATAATTAACAAACCACTAACAATTAGCTTAAAACTAATAAACCTCACCGGCCAAAACAAAAAATTCCAAGTCAATCCCTAATCACTACGGGTGCTCTCATGGGTAAACATCTCAATTATAACCTTAAAAGGTTTAAAAACTCCACAAATTTTGACCACTAGGCAATTAAAACATGCAAAAATTTCATAAATCCGCGAGAATTTATCTCTCCCCCCCACACTTAAGATCATGTAATGCCCTCATTTACATGAAATCATAAAATCAAAAATAAATTCGAGAGGACAAAATAGTGAAAAAGGGAAAAGAAAAGAAAAGAAAAACCCGGATTTTTAGATCCGTAGATCGCGGAAAGACGGTGCACGATGGCGCTGAACTTACTGCCAGCATAAGAACATCGGCATCCACTCGATCACCAAAACATCATAATCAAGTAAGGTGCTGAACTTACTGTCAGACTTTGAAAAATAATAAAGCACAACCACCGTGGAACCTGAAACGAAAACATACCATAACTAATGGGGCGGTACCACCACGGTACCGAAACGCCCCATTAAAAATCCAAAGTATTAAGTTTAAACACTAACAACTACCATCATCCTAATTAAGATTACAGTCATCCAAAATAAAAAACAATTAAACGATATTAAAAAGTTTTTGTTTTGCTTGCCACCACACGATCACCACCGCATCCAATCACCAAGGGTTATACCCTCCAAAAGAGCCATCATACTGCCCACCATAAGGACCTCCACCACCTGACTGACTTCCCTGGTTACCTTCATCAACTTGCTCCTCTACGTCGAACCATATCCTCCCAAACTTCCTGAGCTGCTGTGCGATCATAAACCCGATAAGGACCTGTTGACTCCGGAGTCCATGGAACACGAGTGCCATAAGGAGTAAAGATGGTATTAGGAGAAACAAGCTCCATGTTGTGTCGATGCCAATCGTGATGATACGTAACCTCACTAATGCCATATGCAATCTAATTTTCCGAGCGTGCTCGGGTTTCCTCATTATAAAGCTGCATATTACGCATATGTTCCATTAAATCTCGGTTAGTAAAACGTTGACCCCCGACACCTTGACCCGCATCTTGACCACCTTCGGCCATCTCTTCATCCTCCTCCTGTGCCCCCTGCGCATCTCGGGGATAACGACGACGAACCCTATACGGAATAACCTGACCATGCTCAATAGATATTACTCTTGCTCCTCGAAAAACATTTTCTCCTAACACAACCGCCTCAGTAATAATTCGCTCCATATCCGATCTATCAATCTCAAAAACCGATGCAATCCTCGTGATAAAATGACCACCTCTAATCGGACTTCCCCCAGAACGAAGTCCACTACCCTGATGTTTAAGAAAATAAGCCACTCCATAAGCAACCGAAGTAGGTGTTTTGGTTTAGAATTGGTTCACATACCAAAGATCCGGTAAAGAGACCTTCTCGTTCCCACTTCTTCTATGTGTAATAGTATGCGCAACCATTCGTTGAATTGCACGAAGAGCCAGATCCATGATATGAACACAAGGACAGTTACTCGGGCTCTATTTAGAATCAGAAGCAATATCCCCCCAAACTCTAGCTGCATCAAATTCACGAGGATCAATCATATCAATAACCCTTTCAGCACTCCAAAGATAATCTCGAAAACTAACTCGTGTTCGTTCTTCATCGGTATAAATTCCCAAACAAATATCCAATTGAAATAATGACATAGAGCGGTTAACCCCACCCAATCGAAAAGTCATAAACGTTGGATCATCAACGTTTTTAGGGTGAAGGTTCATCACATATGTGGCGTAAAATTCAATAACCAACTCCCGATAAACTATTTCATGGATACCAAAGAAAGCAACCCAATCATTATACACATTACCACGCCATTCCAACTGCAAATACTCCATAACCGTAGCATGTAAACCACCCCTTTGCAAAACATTCCAATCAACCACCCGATGTGGTTCAAATTCTTTCCGAATCAATTCTTGAACATCCGCCTTTCTTTGCTTAATAACCTCCGATCGACCATTAAACCTTAAATTCACATGTAACTCAGACTGGGGAATTGGAGGTTGCGGTTAAACCTCCTGAGCTGCACCGGCCGCAGTACCGGAACTTGAAGTACCCCTAGCACTACCACGTCCTCCTGTCTGAAAAACAAACACAATGACAAACCAAAAAGATATATCCCAAAGGACATGTTAGCGTTAGCTATAACCTGCATTTTTCAAAACTATACCTAAGGCACATAATGTCAATGGTCACTTAAAAACATGTCAAAAGCATAGATCAAATAAGACTCCAACAACTATCATGCACTTATAACAAATTCCCAAGTATCATCCTTAATCACTATGAAAATTCGCACAGTTATAAACAATTCAAAGCATGGATGTCAAATTAAATCAACACAAATCAATCTACTAACATCGTCATCTTAATAACTTATGCAACTTTAACTAAGTAAATCAATAATCCAAACACGTAATCAAAGCATACACATCATCGGCACATGCTAAACACAATCCAAAAGTCAAACTGAGTCAAACCCAAGTCAACCAAGTCAAAATCCCTAATTACACATGAACCCTAGAATTCAAAAATCAAAATCAAGACAATTTAAACATGCATTCATGGTATTTATACTCAACTAACAATCATACCACATTCAAAACATATCAATTTAACTCACAAAACCAAAACCCCCCAATTAATCATACCTAAGAACCCTAGAAATTAAAGAATGAAATTATAGAACAATAGGCATGAAAATCGAAGTAATAACATGTTAAGCATACATAATCTCCAATAAAAATCAAACAATAACACATAAACACACCCCCACACTTGTTTTTCACTTAAACCCTAATGGAATTCAAAATTAATCATGAGGAAAAAGAAAAACAAGCAAGAAGAGGTTAAATCATACCCTAGCCATGATGTTATTGTTGATTAAATGAAGATTCGTGAGTAAATTGAAGATTTAATTGATGGGTTTTAGTGTATTGAGAGCAGAAAATATGAGATAGATAAAAAATATAAGAGTGGTGGTGATGAATCAGGCTGGAAACACGTATTTAATCCAATTCTGCTGAACTCGTCGCGTTTCGCGATAAGGTGTCGCGTTACGCGACAAACTGGATTCAAACGCGACAACTTGGGTTTAAACGCGACACATATGGGGTCCTAATCTGATCATTCTGTCGCGTTTTGGTGGTGCCTGTCGCGTTTTGGTGACTTTTTTTTTTTCTTTTCCAGATTTTATGTTGTTTTTGGATTTTTCAAAGTTTTCTAAAAATACACACAAATTACCTAACAACAATACAAAACTCTACACGATTTGATTTTTTAACGAGTCGTTTTCTCGACTCATGACCATGCGCATGTGTCTTTCGGGTAGAGGGTGAGGTCCTCCCTCTCGGTGTTATCGAATGCCTCGTGATACAATTTTAACCTATGACCATTCACCTTAAAACTTCTACCCTCATTATCTAACAACTCCACGTGCCCGGCTGGAAAAGCTTTCTTCACCACGAATGGACCGGACCATCGTGACCTAAGCTTTCCGGCGGAGAATTTAAACTTAGATTGAAATAACAAAACTTTATCACCCGGTTCAAATTCTTTTCTCATCTTTAAACGTGCATCATGCCATAACTTCGTTTTCTCCTTATAAATACGCGAATTCTCATAAGCATGGTTTCACAATTCCTCAAGTTCATGAATTTGTAAAAACCGATGTTCACCCGCTTCATTAAGGTCCGTATTACACTGTTTAAGTGCCCAATACGCCTTATGCTCCACTTCAACCGGCAAATGACACGCTTTTCCATAAATGAGACGGAATGGTGTAGTACCAATGGGCATTTTATATGCCGTTCGAAATGCCCATAGCGCGTCATTCAACTTCCGGTTCTAAATCTTAGGATTGTTTTTCACCGTTCTTTCAAGAATGCGTTTTAGCGCGCGGTTAGTATTCTCAACTTGGCCACTCGTTTGAGGGTGGTAAGCCGTTGAGAAACGGTGGGTTACTCCATACTTCTTAAGCACCTTCTCGAGTAGTTGATTTGCAAAGTGCGTACCGCGATCACTAATCAAGGCTTTTGGAAGCCCGAAACGCGAAAAGAGATTTTTAAGGAAGTCAACAACGACTCTTGCGTCATTAGTAGGCAAAGCTTTGGCCTCGGCCCACTTTGACATATAGTCAACCGCCACAAGGATGTATTTGCATTTGTTGGATGCGGGAAAAGGTCCCATGAAGTCTATCCCCCAAATGTCAAATATCTCACAAACTTGAATACTCGTTTGGGGCATCTCATCTCTTTTGGAGATGTTTCCCGCCCTTTGGCAAGCATCACAAGTTTTGATAAAGGCACTAGCATCTTTGAAAATGGTAGGCCAATAGAATCCCGAATCGAAGATTTTCTTAGCCGTATAATTAGCTCCAAGATGCCCACCTGTGGGTCCTTGGTGACAATGCTCTAGAATTTATCGAGCTTCCTTCCCATAAACACAACGACGAATCACTTGATCCGCCCCAATTCGAAAAATATGTGGGGCATCCCAAAAGTAGAACATAATATCCGCAAAGAATTTCTTCTTTTGTTGGTAAGTTAAACCTTTGGAAAGAATGCCCGCGGCTAGATAATTAGCAATATCGGCGAACCAAGGAGTTTCGAATTCAATTTCGATACCCATAAGGGACTCATCGGGGAATGTATCATGAATGTCCGATTCATTGAGTTCCTCTAGGTTTGGATTTTCAAGACGAGATAAATGATCCGCGGCTAAATTTTCGGCACCCTTTTTATCCTTGATCTCAATGTCAAATTCCTGGAGAAGAAGAATCCAACGAATGAGTCTAGGCTTAGCATCTTGTTTAGAGAACAAGTACTTAAGGGCCGAATGATCGGTGTAAACGATCGTTTTAGACAACACCAAATATGACCTAAATTTATCAAACGCAAAGACGACCGCAAGGAACTCCTTTTCCGTGGTGGTATAGTTCAATTGAGCCCCCGTAATTGTCTTACTCGCGTAATAAATAGGTTTAAAGTGATTAACGTGGCGTTGACCTAAAACTGCGCCTAGCGCGAAATCACTAGCATCACACATAAGCTCGAAAGGTTGAGACCAATCGGGAGATACCATGATAGGAGTGTGTGTGAGCTTCTCTTTTAAGAAGTTGAAAGCGTTCTCGCATTCGATATTAAAGTCGAAAGGAACGTCCTTCTCAAGGAGTTTAGTCAATGGTCGAGCAATCTTAGAAAAGTCCTTAATGAACCTCCTATAGAATCCCGCATGACCAAGAAAACTACGAATGGCTTTTACGTTTGTAGGTTTTGGAAGGCCCGAAATAACATCAATTTTGGCCTTATCAACCTCAATACCTGCACGAGAGATTTTGTGCCCTAAGACAATACCTTCCTTTACCATGAAGTGGCATTTTTCCCAGTTAAGAACAAGGTTTGATTCCTCGCACCTTTTGAGCTCTTTTTCAAGATTAGCAAGACACGAATCGAAAGAATCTCCAAAGACAGAAAAATCGTCCATGAAAACTTCCATGAAGTCCTCGATCATGTCATGAAAGATGGCGACCATACACCTTTGGAAGGTGCTCGGGGCATTGCATAGCCCGAATGGCATTCGCCGATAAGCAAAGGTACCGAAAGGACAAGTAAATGTGGTTTTATCTTGGTCCTTCGGATCAATGGGGATTTGGAAGTAGCCTGAAAATCCATCTAGGAAACAATAGAACTCCCTTCCCGCTAAACGCTCAAGCATCTGATCGATAAATGGGAGCGGAAAGTGGTCCTTCCTAGTGGCATCGTTCAAACGACGATAATCGATACAAACTCTCCATCCCATGACAGTACGAGTAGGGACAAGTTTGTCCTTCTCATTGAGAACAACAGTCGTGCCTCCCTTTTTGGGCATAACTTGAACAGGGCTTACCCACAGGCTGTCCGAGATGGGATAAATTAACCCGGCATCGAGCAATTTAACCACCTCTTTTTTAATGACCTCTTTCATATTCGGGTTTAGACGACGTTGCCTTTGCACCACGGGTTTAAAATCATCTTCCATTAGGATTCGATGAGTACAAAAGGCCGGATTGATGCCCGGTATGTCCGAGGTTTTTCAAGCTATTGCCCTCTTGTGGGATTTAAGAACGGAAACCAACCGACCCTTTTGGTCACCGGTAAGTGTCGAAGAAATAATAACCGGCAATTGGGACGTACCTTGAAGATAAGCATATTCCATGTGAGGTGGAAGCTCCTTAAGCTCCAAGGTGGGCGGTTCTTCGAGAGATGTTTTGATACGGAATTCATTTTTCAACCGGATAGTTTCAAATGATTCCGATTCTTTAAGCTCATCCTCTTTAAGCAATTCCTCCAACTCAACTTCCGGGTCGAAGTCACCGTTGACTTCACCCATCATGATTACATCTGACGTGTATACACTTAACAATTCCTGCAAATCATGCTCAACACAATCGTCAATAACATCAATAGCAAAACATTCATCATCGGTTGAAATAGGGTGTCTCATGGCTTTATTAATGTGACAAATCACCCTCTCATTCCCAACACCTAAGCTAAGTTGTTCTTTTTGAACGTGGATGATAGCATCCTCGGTGTTAAGGAATGGTCGACCTAGAATAATGGGCACCTTAGTGTTCTCTCTCATCTCTAAGATCACGAAATCAACTGGAAATACAAGTGACTCAACCTTTACCAATATGTCCTCGGCTATTCCAATTGGGGTATCAAAAGAGTGGTTCGCTAAGCGAATCCCCATCCTCGTAGGTTTCAAGTCACCTAGGCCGAGTTTAAGATATAACGAATATGGCATAAGGTTAACACTAGCACCTAAGTCGGCAAGTGCGTCGTACACATCGGAATTACCCATAGCGCAAGGAATAAGAAAACTACCCGGGTCGCCCAATTTTGGAGGCATCTTACTCTTTTTCAAGATGGCCGAACATTCCTTATGGAGGAATGCGGCGGATACCTCATGGTACTTACCTTTCTTGGAGATTAGATCTTTGAGAAACTTCCCATAATTAGGCATCCCTTGGAGCACTTCCGCGAGTGGCATGTTCACGCTAATCTGCTTAATCATGTTTGCAAATTTCTGATGTTGACTAGCGAGCTTATCCTTTTTCAACGCTTTCGGGTAAGGAATTGGTGCTTTGTATTCCTTCAACGGCGGTGATTTAGTTATGATCTCTGGCGGATCATCTTCCTTTTTCTCTTCGACAAGCGACTTTTCTAACTTGGGCTCTTCCTCCTTTTTCTTCTCATTAATAGGTACCTGCAAAACATTAGAGGAAATAATAGGAGAAGACTTCGGAGTCTCCTTGTTAGTAACCAAACCACTTCGAGTGGTTATAGCATTCACGTGCTCATTCCTAGCCGGCACCTTGTTGTTGGGATTGGATTGCGTATTAGCTGGGAGAGCACACGGCGATCTCTTCGATAAAGATTGAGCAATACGCCCCACATCCCGTTCCAAGTTCTTAATAGAAGCCTGCTGATTTCTAACTTGCTGTTTTGTAGATTCCCCATCTTGCCTCAAAGCAGTGATACTCTCATCTGTTTTCATGATAAAACCCCTTAGCAATTCTTCCAATGGAGGCATCTTATTTTCTGGCTGCTGAACTGGTGGCATAGGCTGCTAGAAATTCCTAGGTGGTGCTTGCGGTTTTCTATTATTAAACCTAGGCGGCCTGTACGGATATACCTTCTGATTGCCCTAATAACCCTGATTACCTTGATAAACTTGATTACCACTCTGATAATTGTTACCACCCATATTGCTCGCCTGATTGAAAAACTGTCTCCCACCTGGAAATTCATTAAGGGCAAAATCACCCTTCTTAACGTAACCCAGATAATTAGCATGTTCCTCCATTGATGCTTGATCACAATCTTTGGTAAGATGCGGTCCTTGGCATAATTCACAACCCACCTTCATAGCATGCATCTCTTTAGTCATCGATTCCATTTGTCTTTTAACAGTTGTTAGTTGTGCTCTAACCGATGCATGCTCATCACTAGTTTCGGTACTAGCGACATGAGAAGAGCGAGAAACATCTAATTCTTGATGCCAATCATACGAATGCGTGGCAGTATCTGAGATGATTTCGTAAGCGTCATCCGGAGTCTTTTTCATCAAAGAACCACCTGCAGCAATATCAAGTTCTTTCCGTGTCGGCACATTAACACCTTTATAGAAAATTTGGACCTTATTGAAGTTGTTCAACCCGTGTTGAGGACAATTACGTAACATTTTTCCGAATCGTGTCCAAGCATCATAAAGTGTCTCATGTGGCTTCTGAACAAAGTGATTAATTTTGCTCTGCAGTTGAGCGGCCTTTGCAGTTGGAAAGAAACGTTGCAAGAATTTATCTTCCATTGTAGCCCAACTATCAATTTCACCTTCAGGAAATGAGTCTAACCAATCCTTGGCATCATCTTTCAAAGACCAAGGAAAAACCCTCAAATAGATAACTGTCTCCGCGATATTTGCAATCTTGAACAAGTTGCAAATGCTTTTAAAGTTCCGAAGATGCTCAAATGCATCCTCTTTCGGTGTACCCCTGAACTGACATTGATGAGTTATCATATTAAGAATCTGTCCCTTGACTTCAAAATCTGTAGTGACTGGTGGTTGTCTGATGGCGTGTCCGTTACCAGCCCTTGTGGCTTTCATCAATGCTTCCATAGTCTGTCCTGCTGCTCCTTCAGCCATGTTAACTTCTTCCTTAATATACTCAAAATCCAGAAAATAAAAAGGTAACTCAGTGAAATCCTCGGCGATTTCCTGTTCTTCTTTCGCTTTGCTGCGCGTGTAGTAAACTCTAGACAGTTCCAGAGTTATTTGTACCTAACCTGCGATCACACCACAACAAAACCGCGTGTAAAATCAAACAAAAATAACATAAAAGGAACTTTTGCAAGAATTGCTTCTCACAAAAGGATCGAATAATCAAAAGCTTAACCAAATTTCCAATAATTACACCGCTCCCCGGCAGCGGCGCCAAAAAGTTGATGTGTAATTTCGTACTCTAAATTATTAGCTAAATACCTATCGATTATCACACAATACAGGCAACTATAACCAGTTCGTGTAGTAATTAAACAAGTATTTGACCAATTCATTCCACAGAGAGCAGGTAATTGAAAACTTGAACTATTAATTATTCTAAGATTTAAAAGGGGGTTTTGTTGTAAAACTGATTAAACGCGAAAGTAAATTAAACTTAACTCAATAAGAAGCAAACGTATCCACTTAGATTCAATTCCCTAGGCTAGGATTGCTCGTTTAAACCCGTTAATTAAACAATTACAATGATGTGACACTGTATTTATCTGTCGATTGCTACAGTTTAAGACTAATAACCTAAGTATAACTGTCGTTAACCTAGAGTTACTAACCAATTCACAATGATATTACTCAAGATTATAATCTAACTTAGGTTGGTTTGGTGTCCCTTACAACCTCACAATTATTGCAACTAATTTCAAGCTCAACTACTATACGATTAATTTTATTATCGGTGTCCCTCATAAAATCTCACCTATTCCTAAATTATTCACGTTCAATAATCTAGTAAAAGCTATTAATCAATTTAACTGTCGTTAGTTAACCAATAACTTCCGTGATCTAACAATCAATAAGCTTTAATAACGGTGGATCTTAGCTAGACATAAACTTGTGTAATTTTAATTAATTGCTATTAACCAAAAGATCGCAATCCATCACCTAGGTTCATGCATCTAAGTGAATACTAAATATTTAGCTACTCATGGTAAAGTAAAGAACAAATAAATAAGAAGAACAATTAAACATAATCATTGAATTGAAGAGCAAATTAATAAAAGTAATTAAAGTTAATACAAAGATTAAACTAACCAAGAATGATATTGTAGCTTAAACCCTTGTAAAATAATGAAGAAAGACAAAGAAATTCGTAACTAATGTTGCTGTGTAAGAAAATTGTAAAATAAAACTGCATACCCTAAATTGGGGTAAAATTCGTCTATTTATAGAATCTGGAAAAATAGCTGAAACCGACTCATGTCGCGTTCCGCGACACATCATCGCGATCCGCGACATCCTCATCGCGTAACGCGATAAACAGGAAGCGACAAAGCTGTTTTCTAAGCCACAGATTGGTCAGAACGGCCCCTTTTCCATGTCGTGTTCTGATGCACTTTGTCACGTATCACGATGACCAAAACTCGATAAAACTCATCCTGAAGCGATGGAAACTGATTTTTCACCCGGGGCACGTTTATCTTCAACTCTAACTTCGTTTTGGCTATATCTTCAATAAAATCAACAATAATGAGCCAACGAACCATATCTTGACACTTTCTTCATTTTAAACTCAAACAACTCGATATCTTAATCAAAGTCTTCAAAATACTAGCAAATGGAACAAGATAACGCCCAAAATATATGTATGAAAATGGCGTTATCAATGCCCGAACGAAGTGAATAATAATGGTCAAAGCCGCGGAAGAGTCTTCAATATCAATACGATAGAAGCGCAAGAAGACCCGGAGCTTGTTACGGGTACGTTTCTTATTGACGATAAACCTGCTTATGTTTTATTTGATTCGGGTGCGGATAGAAGCCATATGAGTAGAGATTTTTGTGCTAATTTAAGTTGTCCAATGACGTCTTTGGATAATAAATTTTTACTCGAATTAGCAAACGGTAAATTAATTACAGCAGATAAAATATGTCGGAATCGAGAAATTAAACTGGTTAGCGAAACATTTAAGATTGATTTGATACCAGTAGAGTTAGGGAGTTTTGATGTGATAATTGGCATGGACTGGTTGAAAGAGGTGAAAGCAGAAATCGTTTGTTACAAAAATGCGATACGCATTATGGGCGAGAAGAGAAAACCCTTAATGGTGTACGGAGAAAAGGGCAACACAAAGTTAAATCTTATTAGTAATTTGAAGGCACAAAAACTAATAAGAAAAGGTTGATATGCCGTTCTAGCACACACCGAGAAAGTTAATTTCGAAGAAAAGACATCAATGATGTTCCCGTTGCAAAAGAATTTCCCGATGTTTTTCCGAAAGAATTACCGGGACTACCTCCACACCGATCCATTGAATTTCAAATAGACCTTGTACCGGGAGCTGCACCAATAGCTCGTGCTCCATACAGACTCGCACCCAGCGAAATGAAGGAACTATAGAGTCAATTACAAGAACTTTTGGAGAGTGGTTTCATTCGACCAAGCACATCACCGTGGGGAGCTCCTGTTTTATTTGTCAAAAAGAATGATGGTACATTCAGGTTGTGTATCGACTACCGAGAGTTGAACAAACTTACCATCAAGAACCGTTATCCACTAACGAGAATCAACGACTTATTTGATCAACTACAAGGCTCGTCAGTTTATTCGAAGATCGATTTACGTTCTGGGTATCATCAAATGCGGGTGAAGGAGGATGATATTCCGAAGACTGCTTTTAGGACGCGTTACGGTCATTATGAGTTTATGGTTATGCCGTTTAGATTAACAAACGCACCAGCTGTGTTCATGGACCTCATGAACCGAGTGTGTGGGCTATATCTTGACAAGTTTGTCATTGTTTTCATCGATGACATACTTATTTACTTAAAGAATGATCAAGAGTACGAAGAACATTTGAGAAAAGTGCTAGAATTGTTAAGGAAGGAAAAACTGTACGCTAAGTTTTCAAAGTGTGCATTTTGATTGGAAGAAGTTTGATTATGCTAAAAACGAACATATATTTCATAGCATTTCAAGAAAGACAAGATTTTAGTTGCAATTATTCTATTTACAAGTGATATTCGGTGAAGACAAAAGATAGATTCGACAATTTGAAGACGCAAACGACCAAAAAGCTAAAATATACAAAGTACAATCCAAGTGGTTCAATTTATTGATAAGAAACGTCTCAAAATTACAAGAGTACAAGCCGCAAAACGCAAAGTACAAGATATTAAATCGTACGAAAGGATGTTCGAAAATCCGGAACCGGGACAGTAACCAACTATCAACGTGCGACGCAACGGACCTAAAATTACAAGTCAACTATGCACAAGAATATAATATAATATATATAATTATATAAAATTATATATATTATATTATATATATTAAATAAAACGTCGGCAAACAAGAAAACAAAAATATGTGAGCTGTCCCAGGCCTCCATGCGATCGCATGGGAATAACACTCCCAGGCCATGCGATCGCATGGCCCCAAATTATTGGTCAGGTGCTATAAATTGTAAGTTTGAGCGACGAGTTATGTACACAATTTTCATCATCCTTCTCTGCACTCTCTCATATATATTTATATTTTATAATTATAATTTTAATATTAAATTAATAATAATAAGGTTATAGTAGCGAATGTTTTAAGTTGTAAGTCAAAATTCTGTCCGTGTAACACTATGCGATTAATACTCATTGTAAGTTATGTTCAACCTTTTTAAATTAATGTCTCGTAGCTAAGTTATTATTATGTTTATTTAAGCCGATGTAATCATGATGTTGGACTAACTATAAAGACTGGGTTATTGGGCTTTGGACCATAATTGGGGTTTGGACAAAAGACTGACACTTGTGGAAATTGGACTATGGGCTATTAATGGGCTTTATATTTGTTTAACTGAATGATAGTTCGTTAATTTAATATAGAGAATTACAATTTGACGTATCTATAAATTACCACATACACTCGATCGGACACGATGTGCGAGATATTTATAAATACTAATAATCGTTCATTTAACGGGATACGGGAATGGATTAATAGTCAATGGACTCATTAAAACATGGGTGGATTACATACAAGGATACTTGGTGTAATTGTTAACAACGTATTAAAACCTTGGGTTACACGCAGTCGATAACCTGGTGTAATTATTAACAAAGTATTAAGACCTTGTTACAGTTTAAATCCCCAATTAGTTGGAATATTTGACTTCGGGTATAAGGGTAATTTGACGAGGACACTCACACTTTATATTTATGACCGATGGACTATTATGGACAAAAACTAGATGGACGTATTGAATAATCCAGGACAAAGGACAATTAACCCATGGTAATAAATTAAAATCAACATGTCAAACATCATGATTATGGAAGTTTAAATAAGCATAATTCCTTTAATTTATATCTCATCGTACTTTTATTTACCGTCATTTTATTTATCGTCATTTTATTTATCGTACTTTAAATTACTGCAATTTTATTTATCGCACTTTTATTTATCGTCATTTACTTTATGCTTTAAATTAAGTTGTATTTATATTTAATATTTTACATTAGGTTTTAATTGTGACTTAAGACATAAAATCGACAAACCGGTCACTAAACGGTAAAAACCCCCCTTTATAATAATAATAATACTACTTATATGTATGTATGTATATATATATATATATATATATATATATATATATATATATATATATATATATATATATATATATATACATATATATATACAAATATAGTTTAAAATATATATAGCGTTAAACTTAGCCAGCTCCCTGTGGAACGAACCGGACTTACTAAAAACTACACTACTCTACGATTAGGTACACTGCCTATAAGTGTTGTAGCAAGGTTTAGGTATATCCATTCTATAAATAAATAAATAACTTGTGTAAATTGTATCGAATTTAATAGTATTTCGTAGTAAAATATAATCTATTTCATACTACACCTCGCACACATCAAAGTTCAATTTCTCGGTCACGTAGTGAACAAAGAAGGTATTCAGGTTGATCCGTTAAAGATTGAAACCGTTGAAAACTGGGAAACCCCGAAAACTCCGAAGCATATACGCCAATTTTTAGGATTGACTGGTTACTACAGAAGATTTATCCAAGATTTTTTCAAAATAGCAAAACCCTTGACTGCATTAACGCATAAAGGGAAGAAATTTGAATGGAAGGATGAACAAGAGAAAGCGTTTCGGTTATTGAAGAAAAATCTAACTACGGCACCTATATTGTCATTGCCTGAAGGGAATGATGATTTTGTGATTTATTGTGATGCCTCGAAGCAAGGCCTCGGTTGTGTATTAATGGCACGAATGAATGTAATTGCTTATGCGTCCAGACAATTGAAGATTCACGAGCAAAATTATACGACTCACGATTTGGAGTTGGGCGCCGTTGTTTTTGCATTAAAGACGTGGAGGCACTACTTATATGGGGTCAAAAGTATTATATATACCGACCACAAAAGTCTCCAACATATATTTGATCAGAAACAACTGAACATGAGGCAGTGTAGGTGGATTGATTTGTTGAATGATTACGACTTTGAGATTCGTTACCACCCGGGGAAGGCAAATGTGGTAGCCGACGCCTTGAGCAGAAAGGACAGGGAACCTATTCGAGTAAAAGCTATGAATATAATTATTCATACTAACCTTACTACTCAAATAAAGGAGGCGCAACAGGGAGTTTTAAAAGAGGGAAATTTGAAGAATGAAATACTCAAAGGATCGGAGAAACATCTTAATATTCGAAAAGAAGGAACCCGGTATAGGGCTGAAGGAATTTGGATACCAAAGTTTGGAGATGTAAGAGAAATGGTACTTGGGGAAGCACATAAAACCAGATACTCAATACATCCCGAAGCGGGAAAGATGTATCAAGATCTCAAGAAACACTCTTGGTGGCCGGGTATGAAAGCCGACATTGCTACATACGTAGGAGAATGTTTGATTTGTTCTAAAGTCAAGGCTGAACATCAGAAACCATTGTAGCGACCCCGACAAATCGTCAAGTGACGGCGTCGGCTACGTGGGTCCCATTACCTGATTATAAGTCTTTAAGATAACGTTTGACCAAAATATGTCTCCTTCATTTCAAAATAAAGATTGTTTCAAAGTTTACAAGAATTGTTCAACCAAAAGTTAAGTTACAACGTTATGAGTACGATTGAAATCTAGACGACACGGTTTAAAGTAAAGTCAAAAGACGCTCCATGAAAAGCATGTATACTCGACATCCAAAGCAAGTATCAAATAATGAGCGGAAGCATGTATCACATATCGTGCAAGACCTGAGAAAAACATAGAAATCTGTCAACGAAAAACGTTGGTGAAATCATAGGTTTAGTAAGTAAATTGTATTGAACCACAAGGTTCTTTAAGAATTGCTCAACCAGAATCATTCACATTCCAAAATAGTATTTGTATCACGAGCACCCAATTATCAAGGCTTAACCGAATCTTCCCTCTGAATTTTGAATTTAGTGTTAGAACTTACACTATACATTGTTGAAATTATATTTCATTCACTAACGGTAGCGAACCGTCTGAATGAGGGTTTGTTAAACCCGTATGGCCACACAACATAATTACACGCTTACACTTACACCCTGCAAGTGGAACTAATGATAATTGGATTGAGGACTTTTGTTCAAACTTGTATGCATCTTTGTATTCGTATTTGTTCACAATGTAAAAGCATGAAAAGTAAATAAGTATGAAATGTATGTGTTTCTCAGCCCACGATGTAAAGAATAAAAGTGATTGAAAAAGTGGGACTATGATCTCACCTCGAGTGCACGAGTATAAAGGTACTTCAACAAGTAAACGTGTGCATGAAAGTTGCTTAGCCTTGACCTAAACAAGTAAGTTATATCAATTAACCGGTTACGACACAAGGTCGGGTGAAATGTGTTCAATTAGTCCTATGGCTCAATACGACTCGATTAAATATAGCATGTGAATCACGTTGTCAAGTTTCATACAAGAAACAAGTATAAAAGCATGTTAGAATGATTGTATAAAAGTTTGGTTAAGTTTGACTAAAAGTCAAACTTGGTCAAAGTCAACGAAAAAGTCAACGAGTTCGGGTCGGGTCCCGAACTATTTTTCTATGCTAAATATTCATATACAAGTATATTAGAACAAGTTTCATGTGAATCGGAGGTCCGTAGGTCATCAAACATTTCACGTGAAATGGGACGAGGAGGTCAGAATCTGACCAGGCACATCTGCGCGCCGCGCAGGGATGGGGCGCGCCGCGCCACCATCTGTGCAGGTCTGTTTCTGTTTTTTCACAAGTATGCACGAGCTAAAAACCAAATAACCACATTTTATGATCCGTAAACAATTAGAACATGTATCTTATATCATCGGAAAGGTAATTTGACGAGGAAAACACCTAGACACATTTCATCAAGCAATTTAACACTTACAACAACCCAAAACCGCATTAAACGTTCATAATCAAAGTTTCAAGTTCTAAAAACGCATTTCATGATTCGTGCAACCAATTTACATGTATGATATGCCGTTTCGAAGGTAATCAAACACACATTGCAACTAAACACTTATCAACAACAATTCATAGCATTTGATGCACCAAAAGTTCATATAAAGCTTATCAACCCTAATCCAAAATCACCAAAATCACTAATCAAGTTTATGAAGTTTTACAAATCAACCTACGCATCAAAACGAAGTTAGTGATACTAGTAACACAATTAAAACATGAACTTTAACAATCAAACAACATTTAATCTTCCAAAATGCAAGATTAAGCAAACCCATTTCAAATGTTCAAACTAGTTACTCAAAACAACAAATCGAGCAAGTAAATCATATATTCATGCTAGACACGAGCCATAGACACTAACTAACACCATTTCAAATCAAAAACACGAATTTAGAGAAATCTAGAGTTTTAGAAATGTTACCCAAACGAGATGAAGTTGGTATCAAATTGTAGAGGATGAAGAGAGGATTCCAAATATGTAATTTGTTTTGTTGTAAGCCTCCTAGATCGAATTTAGATGATGAATGATTGAATTGGGTGTTTGTGTGTGTGTTCTTGCTAGAGAGAAAGAGAGAGAGATGGAGGTGATTGAATGGTGGTGATTGGGGTGGACTAGTTGACCTAGTCAACTAGTTTGCCCCGTGTCAATTTTAGTCCCTCGAGTTTAGAAGCGGGTGCGGGATTTAACCGATCGAATATTTTAAATTACACGAGAGTACGGGAGACGTTATCTTCCAACAACGAGAATATTTAAAATGTTACATAACAAAGGATACGAATCTAGATACGAAGGGTATTATTTAAAAAGAAAAAGACGGGCGTTAAAATAATTTAACGGAAAAATGCGGGATGTTACATTATCCACACCTCAAAAGAAATTTCGTCCCGAAATTTAGTTGGAAGTAGTAGTCGATATCTCTTACTCGAGACTTTACGTTGTCAATGCTATGAATAAGTGAAAGTACGTTCTTGAGGGTTCTCATGAATTTGGATAGTCAGGGTTTTACGTTGCATTAAGGTTCGGTTTTTACGATCCCCGGTTTCAACTGGTTTTCCTATGAAGAGAAGTTTGTCATCGATAGTTGATGTATCCAGCAGGATTGCACGTTCCTGTTCCGCAGGACACGTTTCTAAGTTTGTTACACGAAATGTAGGGTAAACGGAAACTTAATTGAGTCGGAAGTTCTAAACGGTAGGGAGCGGTTCCAATACGCCCCAAGGTTTCAAAAGGTTCAATATTGCGGTTATAACCTTCCTCGATTTCCCAAAATGGATTACACCCTTCCAAGGTGCGGTTTCTCAATATTACGCGATTACACACTGGGATTTGTGAGGTTTTCATCTAAGTTTGGTATAACTCTTTTGGGCGACTACGGGTCGTCTCGAGCCCTTCTCGGACTTGGATTATCTCAATTGTTGTTTCTTGGATGAGTTAAGATTCGGTGTTTTGTTTGCCACACGCTTTGGTCCAACGAATAGGGGTATGACATTAGCGGTCATATAGGGTTTCGGAAAGTGCGTGTGAACACACGAGTGGTAACTACTGTTGTAAGAGGGATCTACTAAAAGCGACCATGCAAGTTTGAAACATGTCTTTTGAAGACGTAAATCGTTCGTTTGTTCGGTTCGTCTGTTTGTGGGTGGTACGCGGTACTCATGTCTAAGCGGGTCTTCAAGGTTTCTTGTAAAACTAGAGGCGAAACGAGTAATTCGATACGGGATATTTGACAAAGATACTCCGTGTTGGAATAGAATCTCTTAAGATATGTTTGAACAAGTCAGTTAGGGTTCGAGAAATGTTCGTTAGGACTATTCACCCTCGTGGCGAATACTAATATAATATGAGGAATTTCTCTATCCATGGAGAAATGTCACAAGGAGTTTCCTTAAACGGAAATGCGAGCGATAAAGATAGGAGTGAAATGAGGACTGAGAATAGGATGAGCTTACATCTCGAGGTCGCCATAACGCGCCTCTAGTTGTCGAAAATTGAAGTCTGGAAGAGAAACAAGATAGTACACGTAGTTGTATAGTTCGGGGTTGAATAATAGTTGGCCGATTATCAGAAACACAAGGACGTTAAGTCAAAGAAGAGTGAAGTATCGTTGGATTGTGTGTTATCTTAAATTCCAGTAATATCAGACAGTAACGGTGAAATAACAGAGGTATGTGTGTGGTACGTGATGACGAGAAAGTTGATCGGATCTACAGTTTAATATTCGAATTCTTCGTGCAAAATAACGAATTTTTGTTACGTTAATTTTGAGTCGAGAGAGTATGCCTTTCGGCGTTCATGTAGAAATATTTCCATGTTTGAGTTCCATCTGTTGCTATACGATTTTAACTAGAAATGTTGGTGTGAAGAATCACGCTCAAGGTTCGAATACGGAGAGGTTTAAAGTTTTCCCTTAGTGAGCTAACGAGTGTAAAAGTCGGGTAACACGAGAAAAGTCAGAAATGAATCTTCGGTGATAACAGGCGAGATCTAAGATTTTACGAATACAAGTCTGAGTTGGGAGAGTTTCCTGATTACATGTGGCTTGATTTCGAGATTGATTGTAATGCCTTGACCATTAACATCATGGTCTAGAAAATTGGACTTCGTTCAACAGAAATTCTCACTCGGAGAATTTGGTATAAAGTTGCTCTTTTCTCAAAAGTTCGAGCGTAAGATGGTGATGTTGTTCGTTTTCCTTCTTTACTTAAATAAGTTAAGATGTCATCTATAAATACGATAACAGACTAGTCTATATGAATTTGCATACGCAGTTCAAGAGGTTTATGGATACGGATGAGCCTTGGATAAATCGAATGGTACTAAGAGAGATTTACAACTAACGTTGCGAGTTCGGAAAAGACTCAGGAGACATCGTCTCCCTTAACCCCCAATTGATGATAACCGGAACGGAGGTCGATTTGGAAACTACGGGATTCGTGCAAAAAAATCATGAGGTAATGGATGCGAGGGAGAGGGTATCGGTTTCCAACCGAAAATTTCTCAGTTCACAATAATCTATACAAGATTTTTTTTTTTTTTTTTTTTTTTTTTTTTTTTAAAGAATAGGTTCCGAGCTCTCTAGTTCTATAGGTGTCAAGTCAAAAGTCTTAACGTATATCCTCCAATAAAATTTATAGGCACACAATATTTTCCGTTGGTCACTTAAATCGTCTAAGTAATATCTAGGGGAAAAAAGTGGAATGTAAAGAGCACGAGTCAAAGACTTGGTTAATAAACATCTAGCGGTAATCGAATCGAATAAGTATGAAATATACTGTTTGTTGTGAAGAAACGTACCCGTGACTAGTCCATCGTCGTCTCGGGCATCCTAGGTGTCGATGTTGAAAGTTCAACGGCGTGCGTTGGGGTTGATTTTCTTGTTTGGGCACGCACTCCTAAAATGACCCGGTTGGCCACATTCAAAACAAACACCCGTCTTGGGTGCATTGTGCTCCTTTTGGGCGACGGGAGCGGTATTCCTACAATCGTGGGCTACATGGCCACTTCTTTGACACTTCAAGCAAAATGGTTTGCCACATTCACCTAAATGATGTTTGTAGCACTCGTTACAATACGGTAGGTGTCCGGTATAACCTTTCTTGCCGTTGGGGATGAAGGGCTTCTTGGCGGGGTTGTTGTAATTGCTTGATTGGGGGGCTTCCCATTTTCTTTTGTTGTCACCCGACTTATCTTCGGCTTTACGTGCCGGCACTTCAATCTCGTCCACTGTTTCAATCAATTGGCGGGCCATATTCAAAGCCTCTTGGTGGTTAGCGGGTTTGGATGACATTACTCCTTGTTTGATGCTCTTGGGGAGACCATCCATGTAAAGTTCAACCCTTAAAGATTCAGGGTTCACAAGATTTGGGCACATCAAAGCAAGTTCGGAGAATCGTTGATTATAGGCCTTAAGGTCGTTCCCGACCGCTTTCAGAGCTCTTAGTTCTTGTTCGAGCCTTCGGGTTTCTTCGCGAGGAAAATATTCGGTGATCATCTTTCCTCTTAAGTCGGCCCAAGAGAGAGCGTGGGCTTCGTGGATACCCACCGATTGTACATACGAATTCCACCATGTGAGAGCGATACCGGCGAAGGTGTGAGTGGAATATCTAACCTTGTCTTGGTCTCGACAACCGCTTATGCTAAAGACGGCTTCCGTTTGCTCAAACCATCGGGTGAGCACAACCGGTCCCCCGGTTCCATCGAAAGTGTGAGGTTTGCACCCTATGAAATTCTTATAGGAGCATCCTTCGTTGGAATTTCCGGCTCCATGGTTGTTGTGGTTGTGGTTGTTATTGATGTCGGAGGAGGTACTAGCCATAGCCGCACCTATGGCGGCGGCTATCATGCGTTGAAAAGCTTGTTCGGAAGTTTCATTACGTGGCCCGCGACGGGGAGGCATTGTTCCTTCAAGACACAAGAATATCTTTGATTAGTATTCTCAATAATACTAACCATGATATGGAATGATGATGTAGAGAAAATTTTCCTTGACTCGCCTTAAATTCTTTATGTCATAATGTCGGAATGTCCATATGAATCACCGTAATATAATCCCGGAAATTATATTACCCTGATTCTCATGTGCATTTAACATTACTTCATAAAGTCAAGGTGGCGCATCAACAAAATTTATCAACGTAAGATCAAGATCGAATACGAGTTAGATATGATAGAAGAGTTCGAGTATAAATGCACAAATAGTCAAGTAATTCCTACTTCTGTCTATATGCCGGTTGTAGTCTAGATTCACCTATGTACCCTATGACTCGGGGTGGACACAAATGAACTCTAAATCCCTACAACCAAGGCTCTGATACCACTTGTAGCGACCCCGACAAATCGTCAAGTGACGGCGTCGGCTACGTGGGTCCCATTACCTGATTATAAGTCTTTAAGATAACGTTTGACCAAAATATGTCGCCTTCATTTCAAAATAAAGATTGTTTCAAAGTTTACAAGAATTGTTCAACCAAAAGTTAAGTTACAACGTTATGAGTACGATTGAAATCTAGACGACACGGTTTAAAGTAAAGTCAAAAGACGCTCCATGAAAAGCATGTATACTCGACATCCAAAGCAAGTATCAAATAATGAGCGGAAGCATGTATCACATATCGTGCAAGACCTGAGAAAAACATAGAAATCTGTCAACGAAAAACGTTGGTGAAATCATAGGTTTAGTAAGTAAATTGTATTGAACCACAAGGTTCTTTAAGAATTGCTCAACCAGAATCATTCACATTCCAAAATAGTATTTGTATCACGAGCACCCAATTATCAAGGCTTAACCGAATCTTCCCTCTGAATTTTGAATTTAGTGTTAGAACTTACACTATACATTGTTGAAATTATATTTCATTCACTAACGGTAGCGAACCGTCTGAATGAGGGTTTGTTAAACCCGTATGGCCACACAACATAATTACACGCTTACACTTACACCCTGCAAGTGGAACTAATGATAATTGGATTGAGGACTTTTGTTCAAACTCGTATGCATCTTTGTATTCGTATTTGTTCACAATGTAAAAGCATGAAAAGTAAATAAGTATGAAATGTATGTGTTTCTCAGCCCACGATGTAAAGAATAAAAGTGATTGAAAAAGTGGGACTATGATCTCACCTCGAGTGCACGAGTATAAAGGTACTTCAACAAGTAAACGTGTGCATGAAAGTTGCTTAGCCTTGACCTAAACAAGTAAGTTATATCAATTAACCGGTTACGACACAAGGTCGGGTGAAATGTGTTCAATTAGTCCTATGGCTCAATACGACTCGATTAAATATAGCATGTGAATCACGTTGTCAAGTTTCATACAAGAAACAAGTATAAAAGCATGTTAGAATGATTGTATAAAAGTTTGGTTAAGTTTGACTAAAAGTCAAACTTGGTCAAAGTCAACGAAAAAGACAACGCGTTCGGGTCGGGTCCCGAACTATTTTTCTATGCTAAATATTCATATACAAGTATATTAGAACAAGTTTCATGTGAATCGGAGGTCCGTAGGTCATCAAACATTTCACGTGAAATGGGACGAGGAGGTCAGAATCTGACCAGGCACATCTGCGCGCCGCGCGGGGATGGGGCGCGCCGCGCCACCATCTGTGCAGGTCTGTTTCTGTTTTTTCACAAGTATGCACGAGCTAAAAACCAAATAACCACATTTTATGATCCGTAAACAATTAGAACATGTATCTTATATCATCGGAAAGGTAATTTGACGAGGAAAACACCTAGACACATTTCATCAAGCAATTCAACACTTACAACAACCCAAAACCGCATTAAACGTTCATAATCAAAGTTTCAAGTTCTAAAAACGCATTTCATGATTCGTGCAACCAATTTACATGTATGATATGCCGTTTCGAAGGTAATCAAACACACATTGCAACTAAACACTTATCAACAACAATTCATAGCATTTGATGCACCAAAAGTTCATATAAAGCTTATCAACCCTAATCCAAAATCACCAAAATCACTAATCAAGTTTATGAAGTTTTACAAATCAACCTACGCATCAAAACGAAGCTAGTGATACTAGTAACACAATTAAAACATGAACTTTAACAATCAAACAACATTTAATCTTCCAAAATGCAAGATTAAGCAAACCCATTTCAAATGTTCAAACTAGTTACTCAAAACAACAAATCGAGCAAGTAAATCATATATTCATGCTAGACACGAGCCATAGACACTAACTAACACCATTTCAAATCAAAAACACGAATTTAGAGAAATCTAGAGTTTTAGAAATGTTACCCAAACGAGATGAAGTTGGTATCAAATTGTAGAGGATGAAGAGAGGATTCCAAATATGTAATTTGTTTTGTTGTAAGCCTCCTAGATCGAATTTATATGATGAATGATTGAATTGGGTGTTTGTGTGTGTGTTCTTGCTAGAGAGAAAGAGAGAGAGATGGAGGTGATTGAATGGTGGTGATTGGGGTGGACTAGTTGACCTAGTCAACTAGTTTGCCCCGTGTCAATTTTAGTCCCTCGAGTTTAGAAGCGGGTGCGGGATTTAACCGATCGAATATTTTAAATTACACGAGAGTACGGGAGACGTTATCTTCCAACAACGAGAATATTTAAAATGTTACATAACAAAGGATACGAATCTAGATACGAAGGGTATTATTTAAAAAGAAAAAGACGGGCGTTAAAATAATTTAACGGAAAAATGCGGGATGTTACAACCATCAAGTCTACTTCAACAACCTAAAATCCCGGAATGGAAATGGGAAAACATTACCATGGATTTCATTACTAAATTGCCAAGGACTGTAAGTGGTTATGATACTATTTGGATAATAGTCGATCGTCTCACTAAGCCAGCACACTTTCTACCAATGCGAGAAGATGATAAAATGGAAAAGTTAGCACGACTATACTTGAAGGAAGTCGTCTCCAGACACGGAATATCAATCTCTATTATCTCTTATAGGGATGGCAGATTTGTTTCAAGATTTTGGCAGATGTTACAACAAGCATTGGGGACTCGTCTAGACATGAGTACTGCCTATCATCCACAAACTGATGGGCAAAGTGAAAGGACGATACAGACCCTTGAAGACATGCTACGAGCATGTGTTATTGATTTTGTAAACAGTTGGGATCGACATCTACCGTTAGCAGAATTTTCCTACAACAACAGTTACCACTCGAGTATTGAGATGGCACCGTTCGAGGCACTTTACGGTAGAAAGTGCAGATCTCTGATTTATTGGAGCGAGGTGGGGGATAGACAGATTACGGGTCCAGAAATTTTCCAAGAAACTACTGAGAAAATCATCCAAATTCAACAACGGTTGAAAACCGCTCAGAATCGGCAATAGAGCTACGCGGACATTAGAAGAAAAGATTTGGAATTTGAAATCGGTGACATGGTCATGCTTAAGGTATCACCTTGGAAAGGCATTGTTCGTTTTGGAAAATGGGGAAAACTAAACCCGAGATACATTGGGCCATTTAAGATTATTGATCGTGTCGGACCGGTAGCTTATCGACTGGAATTACCGCAACAATTAGCTGGCGTACATAATACCTTTCATGTCTCGAATCTGAAGAAATGCTTAGCTAAAGAAGATCTCACTATTCCTTTAGACGAAATTAAAATCAACGAAAAACTACAACTCTTTGAAGAACCCGTCGAGATAATGGATCGTGAGGTTAAAAGACTCAAGCAAAACAAAATACCAATTGTTAAAGTTCATTGGAATGTTCGTAGAGGACTCGAGTTCACCTGGGAACGTGAAGATCAGATGAAGAAGAAATACCCACACTTATTTCCAGATGATGCGTCAACACCTCCAACTGCTTAAAATTTCGGGACGAAATTTATTTAACAGGTAGGTACTATAGTGACCCGAACTTTTCCATGATTATATATTAAATGAAAACTATATTTACATGATTAAATGTTTCCAACATGTTAAGCAATCAAACTTGTTATGACTTGATTAATTGAAACGAGTTTTATGTAGACAATTGACCACCCAAATTGACCGGCGATTCACGAACGTTAAAACTTGTAAAAATGAATATATATATATATATATATATATATATATATATATATATATATATATATATATATATATATATATATATATATATCTAACAAGATATTATGATAAGTAAGTATCTCACAAAGTATATTAACAAATAGTTATATACATAAAAATGAGACTATTGAATTAAGAAACTCGAAACGATATATATAACGATTATCGTTATAACAACGTCTTACTAAATACATATGAATTGTATCAAGATATTAATACACTATATTTAACATGATAAAATGATAACTAAATATATCATTAAGTGTATAAACAATGAACTACATATGTAAAACAAGACTACTAACTTAAGAATTTCGAAACGAGTTATATATGTAACGATTATCGTTGTAACGATGTTTTAATATATATATCGTATTAAGATATTCATACATCATGTTATCATGATAATGTAACAATTTAACATCTCATTAAATGTAATAACAATGGATGAATTACATTTAACAAGATCGTTAACTCAAAGGTTTCAAAACAACACTTACATGTAACGACTAACGATGACTTAACGACTCAGTTAAAATGTATATACATGTAGTGTATTAAGATGTATTAATACACTTTTGGAAGACTTAAAGACATATATCAAAACACTCATACTTATCAAAGTTGGTCACAATTACATTCTCATTCGTTTTCATCAACAATTCTACTCGTATTCATCCGTATTCGTACTCGTACAATACCCAGCTTCTAGATGTATTTACTATTGGTATATACATTTCAATGATCAGCTCTTAGCAGCCTTAGTGAGTCACCTAAACATGTGGGAACCATCATTTAACATATAGCATGAAATATCTCACAAAATTACAAACTAATGGAGCCTGTATGGAAACACCATATTCACGTGAACATCACTACTCACCAACACATTCATTTTTCAATTTTCTTGAATCAAACTACTCTTTCTTAAGTTTTCTCTCATTGTTCTAAGTGTTCTTCATCCTTTCCTTCATAATCTAGCTTAATGTAGCTCAATCTAGTTAACCTAGATCAACTTACAAAACAACTACTCAAGAACACATCAAGAACACTTTCAAGTTTGCTAGTTCACTTCCAATCTTGCAAATCCATTTCAAGTGATCATCCAACCTCAAGAAATCTTTTTTATTTACAGTAGGATATCTTTCTAATTCAAAGTAATACTCATATTCAAATTTTGATTCAATTTCTATAACTATAACAATCTTAATTCGAGTAGATATCTTACTTGAACTTGTTTTCGTGTCATGATTCTACTTCAAGAACTTTCAAGCCATCCAAGATCCTTTGAAGCTAGATCATTTCTTGTCACTTCCAATAGGTTTACCTACTATACTTTAGGTAGTAATGATGTTCATAAAATCATTCGATTCATATATATATAACTATCTTATTCAAATATTTAAACTTGTGATCACTAGAACATAGTTTAGTTAATTCTAAACTTGTTCCCAAACAAAGTTAATACTTCTAACTTTACTTTTAAAATCAACTAAACACATGTTCTATATCTATGTGATATGCTAACTTAATGATTTAAAACATAGAAACACGAAGAACACCGTAAAACTGGACATGGGCCGTCGTAGTAAAACCAGGGCTGTTTTGGGTTAGATAATTAAAAGCTATGATAAACTTTGATTTAAAAGTTGTTCTTCTTGTCAAATGATATTTCTTATGAACATGAAACTATATCCAAAATTTATGGTTAAACTCAAAGTGGAAGTATGTTTTTCAAAATGGTCATCAAGACGTCGTTCTTTCGACTGAAATGACTACCTCTTACAAAAACGACTTGTAACCTATATTTTTGACTATAAACCTATACTTTTTCTATTTAGATTATTAATCTTTGGTTCGATATGAAACCATGGCAATTTGATTCACTCTAAACGGGTTTAAAACGAAGAAATTATAGGTAAAACAAAATTGGATATTTTTGCTTGTTTTAGCTACGTGAAATTTGTAATAAATCTATACTAACCATAACTTAACTAACTTATATTGTATTATACATGTATTCTAACATATATTATGTAATCTTGATAGACCATAGACACGTATACAATGTTTTGACATATCATATCGACGTCATCTATATATATTATTTGGAATAACCATAGACACTCTATATGCGATAATGCTCGAGTTAGCTATACAGGGTCGAGTTTGATTCTAAAATAATATATATACTTTGAGTTGTGATCGATTTTGAGACTTGTATACACTGGGTCGTGGATTGATTCGAGATAATATATTGATTTATGTATGTACTACTAACCGTGGACTACTAATTGTGGACTACTAACATTGGACTGCTAACTTAACAACTTAAAACGTCAACGCGTAATAAAAATGTTGTGAATATATTTCAATCATACTTTGATATATATATATATATATATGTATATATTTGTTATAGGTTCGTGAATCGACCCGTGGCCAAGTCTTATTTCCGACGATTTGAAAATCTGTGAAAGTGAGTTATCGTCCCATTTTTTACTATCGAATATTTCTGGGATGAGAATATATGCAGTTTTATAAATGTTTTACAAAATAGGCACAAGTACTTGAAATTATATTCTATGATTGAATCATTATACCGGATATCACCCTTTCAGCTTGGTAGCCTAAAAATTAGGGAACAGACCCCCTAATTGGTGTGAATCATGAAGATAGATCTATGGGCCTAACAAACCCCATCCGGGTTACGGATGCTTTAGTACTTCGATTTTTGAAACAACCCAACCCGTATTAAAACCGGCCCATAAAATTTTTTCCTTTTAATACGCGTTAAATAATACTTTAGGTCCCAATTGTGTTTCCATAAACATCTTTAATACAATAGAAGGTTTAATAACCTTAAAACATTTCATACGTGAGTTAATTATCCAAACGGCCATACACGACCCGACTAATTTAGTTTTCACAAAACCGAGCATGGTGATTGGGGATACGCTACCCAATCCTAATAAATCCAAAAGTACATCTTCTAAAGCAAACTACGCGAGTCCACTAGTCCCCATGTTTACCCGAGCCACTGCCTCCATGCAAATCTATAAAAATATAAACAACGAGAGGGTAAGCTAACGCTTAGTGAGTGAGAATACACTACATACATATATATGCATAAAATGGACACGCCACACAAATAATTAAATACCGCATACCGGAGCATCCAAGCATAAAGGCAAGCTAAGCTAAGCATACCGTATAATCACTAAGCAACAAGCTAGTAACAACAACCATAAAGTAAGTCACCAACGACGATGTGAACAACGCCAATAATCTACGCCCGGAGGGTTAGCTACATCACAACAATACATTAATATATATATATATATATAACAGAGCGTAAAACCGCCTAAGGTTAACCAATCGTACAAAGGAATGGTACTCGAATTTCCCATCGGTGTTCATAACAACCGTTAGTGTACAACACATATATCACTAACCCTTGGACAACACATATCCGTTTATAAAATCATTAGTGTACAACACATATAACACTAAATTGGATAACACATATCCATTCATAAATCATTAGTGTACAACACATATAACACTAAATTGGACAACACATATCCATTCATAAATCATTAGTGTACAACACATATAACACTAAATTGGACAACATATATCCATTCATAAAATCGTTAGTGTACAACGCATATATCACTAACTTGGACAACACATATCCATATAATAAACCGTTAGCAGACAACGCATATTTCGCTAACTCGGACAACATACATTCGTTCATAATGGCCGTTAGTGTACAACGACATATATCACTAACTTGGACAGCACATATCCGTTCCTACAAATAAATACATTATATACATACATGTATACTTATTCCACTCACAACCACGTGTGATAACGTACACCCAAAGTGTGTACTTCGCCAAAGGTGGTCAACCAAAATGCACAACCGTGCCAATTAGACCAATACACAAGTCCATCAGATCCACCTACATGTGAAGTGAGCTCTATAGTCGAGAATCACTTCACCCGACCCGCACCCATCCTACACATACATATGCACATAGGATATTAACACTCACCTTATCGCCTTGAAGAATGCTTCCAAGTAATCCGAAACTCGTCAATGGAATACCTATTCCATTATCATAAATTCAACAACACACTTAGATTGGATCTACAAACCAACCCAATTTGACACTTAGTGCAAATTCGACCCAAATGCACTTCCAAGGACAAACCGCGCCCAAACTACCCAATAATCACTAACACAAGTGATAATGGTCCTAATATGCCAATTAAACCCGAACACAAGTGTTAAACACTTATCGTTCTCAAAATCGCCCATAAACCCTAATTTTGACCCATAAGGTCAAAATCTCACCATTTACAAGTTTTGACACCAAAACATGTTTAACTCGATTTCATACATCAACTTAATCCATTTCAAGTTTGTAAACCTCAACGAATCGACATTCAGGTTATAATCCTCAACAAACCCTAATTTCGACTCTAGTCAAAGTTAGTCAACCACAAGAACCCTAAAGGTCTCCAAAGCACCAATAATCACTAATACTAGTGATTATACACCATTTACAAGTCTTAAACATGGTTAAATCATTAACCAACCCAAAACCCGCCTCTAACACTTACAAACCCGAATCTTGGTGTTAATCTCCAATTAACAACTAAATGGGTTCCATCTATGAATCATACAATCAAAAGCCCCAAATTTGAATGAGGAACACGAAAATGAAATTCGGAGTTAGAGCTTACCACTAGTATCACCGTGTAGCTAAGAACGAGGAGAACAAACTTGTCAACTATGCCAAAGATCAAAACCCGCTTCTTCCTTTCCAAAATCCCACTTGAATCACTTGGGGTATTTGAGTTTCTTGGGAGAAAATGAAAGAAAAAGGAAAAGAAAATAAGGAAATGAATGAGTGGATGAGGTTAAAGCCTCAAATCTGGCTCAATCATGAAATGACCAAATTGCCCTTGAACTTCATTTAATATTACAAGAATCTGGTGCCAGTTCGTGCAGTTTGCCGCGCCGCGGCATTAATGGTCGCGCCGCGACCTTTGCCTGAGTCTGGTGCCTTCTTTACCACACTTTCTAATCTGAATTCTAGTTGATTGCCGCGCCGCGGCCTCATTTGTCGCGCCGCGACACACGGCGTGATCTGAGTCATTTTCTTGCATACAAGACCTCAACATCCGAACATGTCCCGAACCCTTCATACGCCTATCGTACATACACAATACACCTATAAATCGTATACGGGGAAAACGGGGTGTTACAACTCTCCCCCACTTAAATTCGATCACGTCCTCGTGATCCTAGTCACGAACCCAAACGGACCCACACTCAATGGTCCTCGAACAAGCTTTTCAAACCGACTTTCCTAAGCAATTCTTCCCACTGAATTGGCTTTAACAACTAAATCGTCACCCGCGATTCATCAAATCCACAATCCGAGCACTAAAACCTTGCTCAATCCCTCACATCGGGAAAACTCAACAAATCTCGTACCGAGATATCAACCCCTTAGCGTACCCTTACCGAGTACAACGCTAAAAGCAACCAAGTCTCAACCTAAGGTCAACAATCTGAAACGATGAAGACCGAACCAAACGAATCCTGACGGATAACACCAATCACTAAACATCCCTTGTAGTGCGCAATACGACCAATACGCAACTACCGTAACATCATAATCCAACGGCTAAAACCGATTGCGCCCAAAACGACTATGGAAACGCAAATCCCAAGGTGTACCAAATCGACTATCGTCACACCCGTAACAACACGTGAGCGAAACATGGCTATCGCATCACTAATCATACAACATGGTCCTCACGACCCCACCATCGGCGTATAAAACAACCGATAGATCACAACACAACATGGCCGAAACCACACGCGTCATCGTGAATTCGAAACCACACGCGATCCGCTACCATGATGAAGTCAGCGGATCCGAAGATCATGCTTCACCAATCTCAACACCGGATGAAGTCAGCGAACCCTGTCAACGGTCATGCTTCACCGATATAACACCTCGCTCATGATGAAGTCAGTGGACCCCGAAGGTCATGCTCCACCAATCGCATACTCCCATGATGAAGTCAACGGACCCTAAAGGTCATGCTTCATCAATCACCAATACCATGATGAAGTCAGCGGACTCCGAAAGTCATGCTTCATCAATCAACGCCCTTTTGGCCTCGAACGACGAGTAGCGTAACATCGCGCTCTGCTGCGCCATAGTGAATCCTAACGGATACCACTAACCATTCACACACTCGAGAAAGAACCACCTATATCAAACATAGGCACAAAACAATAATTCTCTAGAAGAGAATCCGACACACACCTCCCTTAACCGAAGGATTTCACCTTGCTCACCAAACACGTCCATTACCTCTCAACGAGATTTACCACATTACCACCTTGGTGATAATTCAAATCCAAACCATAAGTACAATTTATTCGAAATTGTAATCTACCACAAATCGACCAAAACCAGGTCTCGACAACATTTTCCGGATCTACCAAAAGCATCATCCGAAATCTCACACTAAAACTTCCTCGTGCGGGAGTGTAACTCCCCCACTTGGAACTACGTCCCATATCCACAACTCGTACAACCGTACAATGCTACCAAAGGTAGACTTTACAAATGATTGGGCTCACACGACCCATCACCATATCTTGCTCCAATCTTGAGCACACGATGGATTTCAAACCATCCTTAAACACTTCGAACGAAAAGTGTACCACGATTTCACAAACCATACCCTCGCAATCATCCAATTGCTTTAGTTTGTTAAATTTCACCTAGTCACTCATGTACCTAAGGGTTTCACTCCGGTACCCTAAGTACAATGTAACCACAACACAATCGGAGTCGAACACCACGCTAGTAGGTATAAAAGAGGCACCTAATGTCGCGTCATATAAACTCCATTACCAACATACATCGAGATTCAAAACACTCGATCTCAAGGGTTCCAACCACCCGACGAACCTTATAGTTCATCAACTTCCACACTATAGCGAACACGCGCTTAACAATCGAACACCAAAACTCATTTCCATGGCTTGGTAGAAACATTTCCCAAATACTAAGGAATGCTTGGTTAAACCAAGTCTTACGCCCTTTGCCCAACAATCAAAACGTCACCATAGGGTACTTCCATTAGGAACGTCACCCATAACAACAATATGCATAACACAAGGCATTTTACAACTCAAACACAAACGACACTTAATAAATAATCAAAGGACATATTTATTAAAACAAAACGTACCTTAACGTCTCCTTGCCGCACCCATCCCCGTTAACTTGGGACATTCCGAATTACGATGTCCTTTTTCTTGGCAATTGAAACACACCATACCATCACCCTTTGGTACCGAACATTCCCAAGACTTGTGACCCCTCATGCCATAATTGTAACATCTAGATGTACTAGAATCCGGTATACCCGTCCGCGTACCACCCGTGATCACACTCGGACCCTTAGTCCTCTTACTCGGAGCACCATACGAAACAACCCTTTTCTCACTTGAAGGTTCACCAATCTTTAATCGCGTATACGACTCGAAACCTCTAGCCACGGTGAATAATTCCGCAAACAATTTCGCGTGACCCCGGCTAATCTTATTCTTCAAGTCATCATTCAACGTTCGATAGAAATCTTGCATCAACAAATTATCATTCCCCAAATACTCCGGGAAAAAACGAGCCTTTGCCATAAAGGTCGTCTTGAGAGTATTCAAATCCATAGAACCCTGTTGCAAATTTCGCAACTCATTACGCATTTCCGGCAAATCGGCTGAAGTACGGAATTCCTCGAAGAATTCCTTCTTCAACCCGTCCCACGATAACGCCATAAACGGTTCACCACCGACAAGATCAAACTTACCATCCAACCAATCCTTTGCCCTACCCCACAACAAACTAGTAGCGAGTCTCGTCTTCTTCTCAGGAGGGCATTCAATAGTACGAAAACACCCTTCGACATTCGAGATCCAAGTTGTGCTTACCAAAGGATCCGGTTTCCCGTCATACATCGGGGGTTTAGTCCTCATGAAGCTCTTAAGACAACGCTCCATTTCACCACTACCCCAAAATTCGGAGTACTTCCTATCCATTTCTTCTCGAAACACACTCATTTGCTCCGCAACGGCGGCCGCAACTCTAGTGTTAAACTCAGCATTGTTCGTATCGATCCCACTTCCCGTCGCCATTCTAAGGAATGCAAAGCGATTAGATCACGAACGTATAAAACACACACTCCACACCGGTCCATCTTGCTAAACACTCGTCGTACATCGCTTGTTAGACACGATTTGCACCCGTAATAAGGTTTGCAAGTCCTTATTACGCACACACGCCGTATCGACTTGTTAGTACAACGACCGCCTCGCTCGATGATAATAACCAACGCAACCAAAATTCCTACACGATATAAACGTACGCAAGGAATAACATCACAACACAATCCAAAATCCTAGTTAGTTCACCTACACGCTAAGGCACTAACCAAGTCCCCATCCGACCCGTTCACCTACAAGTCCCGCAGCAAATAAGCACACACATAAGTCTAAGTCTAGGCACTTATCTCAAGTCACCTAAATCCCTTAGACCATGCTCTGTTACCACTTGAAACAACCCAACCCGTATTAAAACCGGCCTATAAAAATTTTTCCTTTTAATACGCATTAAATAATACTTTAGGTCCCAATTGTGTTTCCATAAACATCTTTAATACAATAGAAGGTTTAATAACCTTAAAACATTTAATACGTGAGTTAATTATCCAAACGGGCATACACGACCCGACTAATTTAGTTTCCACAAAACCGAGCATGGTGATTGGGGATACGCTACCCAATCCTAATAAATCCAAAAGCACATCTTCTAAAGCAAACTACGTGAGTCCACTAGTCCCCACGTTTACCCGAGCCACCGCCTCCATGCAAATCTATAAAAATATAAACAACGAGAGGGTAAGCTAACGCTTAGTGAGTGAGAATACACTACATACATATATATGCATAAAATGGACACGCCACACAAATAATTAAATACCGCATACCAGAGCATCCAAGCATAAAGGCAAGCTAAGCTAAGCTAAGCATACCGTATAATCACTAAGCAACAAGCTAGTAACAAGAACCATAAAGTAAGTCACCAACGACGATGTGAACAACGCCAATAATCTACGCCCGGAGGGTTAGCTACATCACAACAATACATTAATATATATATATATATATATATATATATATATATATATATATATATATATATATATATATATATATATATATATATATATATATATATATATATATATATATATATATATATATAAGAGCGTAAAACCGCCTAAGGTTATCCGATCGTACAAAGGAATGGTACTCGAATTTTCCATCGGTGTTCATAACAACCGTTAGTGTACAACACATATATCCCTAACCCTTGGACAACACATATCCGTTTATAAAATCATTAGTGTACAACACATATAACACTAAATTGGACAACACATATCCATTCATAAATCATTAGTGTACAACACATATAACACTAAATTGGACAACACATATCCATTCATAAATCATTAGTGTACAACACATATAACACTAAATTGGACAACATATATCCATTCATAAAACCGTTAGTGTACAACGCATATATCACTAACTTGGACAACACATATCCATACAATAAACCGTTAGCATACAACGTATATATCGCTAACTCGGACAACAAACATTCGTTCATAATGGCCGTTAGTGTACAACGACATATATCACTAACTTGGACAGCACATATCCGTTCCTACAAATAAATACATTATATACATACATGTATACTTATTCCACTCACAACCACGTGTGATAACGTACACCCAAAGTGTGTACTTCGCCAAAGGTGGTCAACCAAAATGCACAACCGTGCCAATTGGACCCATACACAAGTCCATCAGATCCACCTACATGTAAAGTGAGCTCTATAGCCGAGAATCACTTCACCCGACCCGCACCCATCCTACACATACATATGCACATAGGATATTAACCCTCACCTTGTCGCCTTGAAGAATGCTTCCAAGTAATCCGCAACTCGTCAATGGAAAGTACCTATTCCATTATCACAAATTCAACAACACACTTAGATTGGATCTACAAACCAACCCAATTTGACACTTAGTGCAAATTCGACCCAAATGCACTTCCAAGGACAAACCACGCCCAAACTACCCAATAATCACTAACACAAGTGATAATGGTCCTAATATGCCAATTAAACCCGAACACAAGTGTTAAACACTTATCGTTCTCAAAATTGCCCATAAACCCTAATTTTGACCCATAAGGTCAAAATCTCACCATTTACAAGTTTTGACACCAAAACATGTTTAACTCGATTTCATACATCAACTTAATCCATTTCAAGTTTATAAACCTCGACGAATCGACATTCGAGTTATAATCCTCAACAAACCCTAATTTCGACTCTAGTCAAAGTTAGTCAACCACAAGAACCCTAAAGGTCTCCAAAGCACCAATAATCACTAATACTAGTGATTATACACCATTTACAAGTCTTAAACATGGTTAAATCATTAACCAACCCAAAACCCGCCTCTAACACTTACAAACCCGAATCTTGGTGTTAATCTCCAATTAACAACTAAATGGGTTCCATCTATGAATCATACAATCAAAAGCCCCAAATTTGAATGATGAACACGAAAATGAAATTCGGAGTTAGAGCTTACCACTAGTATCACCGTGTAGCTAAGAACGAGGAGAACAAACTTGTCAACTATGCCAAAGATCAAAACCCGCTTCTTTCTTTCCAAAATCCCACTTGAATCACTTGGGGTATTTGAGTTTCTTGGGAGAAAATGAAAGAAAAATGAAAAGAAAATAAGAAAATGAATGAGTGGATGAGGTTAAAGCCTCAAATCTGGCTCAATCGTGAAATGACCAAATTGCCCTTGAACTTCATTTAATATTACAAGAATCTGGTGCCAGTTCGTGCAGTTTACCGCGCCGCGGCATTAATGGTCGCGCCACGACCTTTGCCTGAGTCTGGTGCCTTCTTTACCACACTTTCTGATCTAAATTCTAGTTGATTGCTGCGCCGCGGCCTCATTTGTCGCGCCGCGACACACGGCGTGATCTGAGTCATTTTCTTGCATACAAGACCTCAACACCCGAACATGTCCCGAACCCTTCATACGCCTATCGTACATACACAATACACCTATAAATCATATACGGGGAAAATAGGGTGTTACAATTTTATATACAGACGAGTGTACCTGTATATTTGGGGATATTCTAGATGCATTTGTTAATGTCGGTTACCAGGTGTTCATTATATGAATAATTTTTATACAGATGAGTGTTCCTGTATGTTGATATGAAAAATGAAGTCTTGTGGCCTATTAATTGAAATTTGATATATATATACAGGTTAAACCTATAACTCACCAACATTTTTGTTGACGTTTAAAGCATGTTTATTCTCAGGTGAAGAGCTTCCGCTGTTGCATGCTAAATAAAGACAGGAATTGGAGTCTGCATGCTTGTATAATATTGTTTAAAAACTGCATTCGGAGACTTAAGTTGCTGTGTAATATTATTGTGAACCAATATGTAATTGTTGTGTGTAAACACTATATTTTAGATTATCATTATTTGATAATCCGTGATGCTTTTTAAACCTTTATCGATAAAATAAAGGTTATGGTTATTTTAAAAATCGAATGCAGTCTTTGAAAAACGTCTCATATAGAGGTCAAAACCTCGCAACGAAACCAATTAATATGAAACGTTTATAATCGATATGAACGGGACATTTCATTAGGCACCCAAATTAGGTCTTTATAGGTCTTTAATCCTCTAGAATCATTGCATAGGTCAAATTTTCGTTTAGTCATTTGCTCAGTCTTTAGGTTTTCATCATTCATTGCTACTAACTGAACGGTTTTCAATCGATCGATCAAGTCTGAAAGTATCTCAATTCTCATAAATCTAACGTTTTCGACGGTTTTCTTTCGACTCAGAGCATCTGCGACCACATTTTCTTTTCCTGGGTGGTATTTAATCTCATAGTCGTAGTCTTTAATCAATTCTTGATATCGACGTTGACGCATGTTTAATTCTTTCTGCGAAAAGATGTACTGAAGACTCTTATGATCTGTATAGATTTCACAATGTGTACCATACAAATAGTGTCTCTAAAGCTTCAAAGCAAACACAACTACAGTTAACTCTAAATCATGAGTAGGGTAGTTTCGATCATGATTTTTCAACTGTCGTGAAGCATACGCTATGACTTTATTTCTCTGCATCAAAACACAACCCAGACCAGCGCGTGAGGCATCACAGTAAACCACAAAATCTTCTGAACCCTCTGGTAAAGCTAAAACCGGCGCTTGACATAACAACTGTTTGAGAGTCTGAAAAGCTTTTCTTGTTCATCACTCCATCGAAAGGCTACACCTTTTCTGGCTAACTTATTCAACGGAGCTGCTATTTTGGAAAACTCTTTAATAAACCGGCGGTAATAACCTGCTAAACCCAGAAAACTTTTAATTTCTGTAAGCGTTTTCGGTGAGTTCCAATTCATTACGGCCTCTATCTTAGACTGATCTACTTTGATACCCTGTTCACAAATTACATGACCCATAAACTGTACTTCTCGCAACCAAAATTCACACTTGGAGAATTTAGCGTACAACTATTCCTATTTCAAAAGTTCTAACACTAATCTCAGATGCGTAGCATGATCTTTCTCGATTTTCCAATATATCAAGATATCGTCTATGAAGACAATCACAAACTTGTCAAGATACTGACGACACACCCTATTCATTAAATCCATAAACACTGTTGGCGCGTTTGTTAACCTGAATGACATAACTAAAAATTCATAATGACCATATCTAGTTCTGATCATTTTTTTCGGTATATCGTTCTCTGCAACACACACATGATGATACTCTGGACGTAAATCAATCTTTGAAAAGTAGGAAGCGCCCTGTAACTGATCAAATAAATCATCTATTCTTGGTAACGGATACTTATTCTTAATTGTTCTCTTATTCAAGTCACGGTAATCTATACACATTTTAAGCGACCCATCTTTCTTATTCACAAACAACACAGGAGCACCCCACGGTGAAGAACTTGGTCGAATAAACTCTTTATCTAATAATTCCTGAATCTGAGACATCATTTCTCGGATTTCTGATGGAGCTAATCTGTAAGGAGCTTTTGCAACTGGTGTAGCACCCGGAACCAAATCGATTTTATACTCTACTTCACGTACTGGAGGTAACCCTGGTAAATCATCTAGAAACACTTCTGGAAATTCTGATACAATGGGAATATCGGTCACCTGCTTCTTTTCTTTCTTAACATCGATCACATAAGCTAAGAACGAATCACACCCTTTCGATATCGCCTTCTGAGCTTTCATTAGGGAAACCATAGGAAAGTTAAATCCACTGCGCTCTCCCCTAGCTACCACGCGGGATCCATCGGCCAAACGGAAAGAAATCATATTCTTATCACAATTAATATTAGCCCTATTAACTCTTAACCAGTTCATGCATAAGACTACATCAAAGCTAGGTATAGGCATCAACAAACAAGTTAAAGGGAAGCAATGGCCGTCGATTTCGATGGTAATTCCGGACACAGACGATGAGCATGGAACCATTTTACCATCAGCTACTTCTATCCCCAAAGGCGCATCTAACATCCTAATAGGCAACTTCAACTTATCACAGATGCCTAAGGACATAAAAGAACAATTTGCTCCAGAATCAAATAACACACGAGCTGGCAAAGAATTAACCAAGAACATATCGGTAATGACGTCATCGGTAGCGGTTGCAGTGTTTACCGTCATCTGAAACGCCCTTGCCTCTGCTGTTGGAGGATTCTTTCTCTTCTGCCCGACAGTAGAAGCAGAAGATCCCCCCAGAAGTTACCGATCTCGCCCCTGACCCTTCCCCGGAACTGGCTCTTGACGCAGATGGGAAACTTGCAGATCTATGCCCCTCCTGATGGAAACTCCAACAAACATTAGACTTAAAGGAACAATCTGTTGATTCATGACCTAACACTCCACATTTCAAACACCTTCTGGTCATTGGAGAACACGGACCGACATGGGTCGACTTACAAACATTACACCACCCAGACTGACTTGAACCCGATCCACTAATACCAAACTTACTTTTCTATTTAAACCCGCCTGACTTTTTACCACGAAAACTGGATTGCTTACTTGATTGCTGAACAACCTGACCACCTGTTTGACTTTATAATTTCCCCCAAAGGATCCACCTTTTGTACTTTCAATTTTCGCTGCCATTACATCACCTTTAGTAACCTTGGCCATCTCATGAGCCTGCGCCAAGGTCGTTGCAAACCTCACAACTGTTCTATACTTTAGCTTAATCACCCGCATGAAATGCTGAATTTTATCCTTTTCAGTCGGTACCCACTGTTGAACGAACCTTAACTTGTATGTGAAATCTCTTAAAACTTCATCAATCGTCATATTTTCCGTCATCCTCAAATTCAAAAACTCGGTTTTCAATCTTTCCATTTCATATTTAGAACAATACTACTCACGAACCTTAGCAGCAAATTGTTCCCAGGTAATCTGACTGATCTGTTCTTTGGGTAAATATGCAGTGATAGAATCCCACCATTCCATTGCTTCACCTTTAAAAAGCCTACTAGCAAACAACACCATGGATTCTGGCTCACAAAAACATGCTTCTAATGCCCTCTCCACTTCTCTTAGCCAATTAAGGGTTACTGTAAGGTTTGTGTGACCGCTATACTAGGGAGGTTTACAGTCCAGAAACTGTTTATATGAACACTTCTTTCTCGTCTCGGGAACTTGAAATGGGTATATCATCTGATTTGGAAAAGACTGGTTAAACGGAAATGGCATTTGGAGGTTTTTATAGGTGTTTTGAGGAAACTATGATTGGATACTGCCACCAGCTTGAGTATAAAGGTTTGAAGAAAAAGGTGTATTCAACGCAGTGGTATTAGGGTTCCAGTGCGCCAGTTCTTGTTCTAATTTCTTAATTTTCTCTTAAGCTTCTAATAATCGGCTTTGAAGGTTTATTACTTTTTGAGAAGTTTCTTCCTCTGATGACACATGCCCATCCTCATCAGGGGCTCGAAAAGTACCAGTTCCAGGGGCGGCAGGGCCAGTAGCGTTAGCTTCATTATCTGCCATTACTGCACTACCACAACACTCACACCAAAGCTTAGTATAAACTCTGTTAGTACTAACAACTAACACATAACCTGTCCTAATACTCACTTAACCCATCCCCAGCATGTTATGTTTGATATGACTCTACTAAGTTTGGAAACATGACATTTAGATCACAATGTGCATGCTGCCAAACTAAGCTCTGATACCAACTTGTGACACCGTTATTTTTTTTATATATACGTATACGTAGCGGAAGCATTTAATAATTAATTACCATTTACACTAATAAATCGACCAATTCTTGCTCTAGAGCTCGATTATGACCTCAAAACTGACCAAATCGAAGACACTAAACATGTAGAAACATAAACCCACAAAATTTTGACTCAAACAACATCAAATCTAACCACTTTGACCCAAATTACTCAATTTGTAAAACTTTGCATAAAAACTCAATTTCTCAAAGATTAGAGCATGAAAGCTTGTGATTCTTACCTTGATAGAATCAGTAAAACACAAAGAGCAAGGTAGTAAGAAAGATTTGAGCTCAAGAACAAGGATTAAAGATCTAGGGTTTGGTAGTTAGAAGGGATGAAGAACGAGATGTGTTTGTGTGTGTGAATAATCTGGAAACCAAATGAAGAAATTAGAAGCACTAGTCATCTAAAGTGGGTTAAAATCCTACACTGTGCAACACACGGGTATTTATCAGTTATCTGATATCTTTCGTACATCAATTGGCAACCCAAACGAAGTCCAATTTAAATAAACAAACCTGTTATGTGACCCTTGTCACAAACTGGTCCTAACCACATCATTAATTAATAGTAAATATTAAATAAAAATAAAAGCATATAATAACACAATACTAACTTAAGGGCAATCTAGTAATCTTACAGCTAGGCCTGGTTGAGGATGTTACAATGTGCGAATTGTTTTCCGTTGTCACTGACAATTTCATGTGGTACACCGAAACGGCACACTATCTCCTCCCAAACAAAGTTAAAAATTTGTCTGTTGGTAATACTTTTTAAGGGTTTTGCCTCCACCCATTTTGTAAAGAAGTCAACCTCTACAACAAGATATCACCCATCTTGGAACGGGCCAACCAAATCAATTGCCCACTTGTAAAACGGCCAAGTCGATGAGATAGGGATCAACTCATGAGACGGCGCATGAATTTGCGGTGCATGGTGTTGACAAGAAACACAGTTTTTGATGACATCGCTGGTGTCACGGTACATGGACGGCCAGTAATAACCCAAGCGCATAATTTTTCACACAACGGTACGAAACCCTGAATGCATCTCGCAAGTTCCTTCATGTACTTCCCTAATTACGGTTTCAGCCTCTTGCGGACCAACACAACGAAGTAGCGGACTCAAAAAGGACTTTTTGTAAAGTACGTTATCACGTATGACGTACATGGGTGCTTTCATACGAATCTTCCGGGCCAATACGCTATCGGTGGGTAACGTACCATCTTTGTGGTAATTGATAATTAGATTCATCCAAGTGTTCACCTCCTCGACCGGTGCTGCCACCTGTAAAGCATCACGTTATAAACGTTACGTAAGGCTAATTGTTTGTGAATGTGTTTTTACCAAATTGTTAGTGGTATGTAGGTTTTATAAGCGCGATGGCTTGATACATGTACCACGTCGGTGGATTTTTGTTCGAAAACTTCCACCCATACGTCTTTAGCGAAGTGGCCAAATGTCAAAGAAGCAAGCTTGCTGAGGGCGTTAGCTTTCTTGTTCATCGACCGTGGCACATGCATGATTGAAAAAGAATCAAATTTGTTAGCCAATTCTTCCGCTAGTTTTAAATATTTTTGCATTGCAGGATATCTGACTTCAAACATTCCGTTTAACTGATTTGCCACTAGCTGTGAATCAACCGCCACTTTCAGTGCCTTAATACCCATTTTTTCCACTATGCGTAACCCAGAGAAACGCTTCATATTCGGCTTCATTGTTAGAAACAGGGAAAGCAAAGCGTAAGGAATATGTGTGTTCTTCGCCGTCTGGGTTGGTAAGTATCAACCCGGTACCAGCCCCATCTGAACTAGACGCCTCGTCAGTGAAAAGCTCCCACGTGACGGCATGGGGTGCCGTTTCACTAACAGCCGTTGGTGGTCCTGGATTGATGAATTCCACCATGAAATCGGCCTTGATTTATCCCTTACCAGCATTACGCGGCGCATAGCTGATTTCATGTTCTCCCAGTTCGATTTCCCATTTCGGTATTCGGCCAGAAATCTCTGGCTTGCTTAAAACCTGCAATGGAAATGTTAGAAACCCATTCTCTGATATGTGTGTTCGTTCTGATATGTTAGAAACAATCTTCGACCTGCTTAAAACCTGCAATGGAAATGTGATGTGCTTGAAACTACCGCCTTAGCCTCCCTGAGGTATGGACTATCGGGTAAACGAGTTTCTCAACAGGATTATAGTTGACTTCACCATGCTGCAAAACTTTGTTGACAAAGTACACCGGCATATGGGTCTCATCACGTTCCGTCACTAGTACTGAGCTAATTGCTTCAGTGCTCGCTGCCAAGTAAACAGTCAAAGTTTCTCCTGAAATTTTGAAAACATTAGTGAACAAGTATGCAATATTGGTACTGTTAGCTAGAACGGATACTTTACCCGGTACCGGAGCTGTTAACGTAGGTAGGGTTTTAATTAACGTTTTCATTTCCTGGAAGGCATTTTCTGCTTCCAGTATCCAATTGAAACTTTTGCCTATACTCTCCTTCAACACCTAAAAAATGGTAGCGAGTGTTTTGCTGCTTTTGACAGGAAGCTGGACAACACCGCCAGCTTTCCATTCAAACTTTGAACCTCCTTCTTTGTACGTGGCGCTACCATCTCGTCCACTGCTTGAATCTTTTTTGGATTCGCCCTAATGCCGTGTGGTGTCACGAAGTGACCAAGAAATTTACCTTCTTCAAACCAAATTTATAGTTATTCGGGTTAAGCTTCATGTTTGTTTTCCTCAAAGAATCGAAGGTTTCTTGGACGTCTTTAAGAAGAGAAAATTCCATATGACTTTTGATCACAAGGTCATCAACATAAGCTTCAACGTTGCGTCCTATCTGGCTTTTAAAGGCGGCAACAATCACTCGTTGATACGTTGCCCCGGCGTTCTTTAGTCCAAACGGCATCTTGGTGTAGCAAACGATGCCATGGTCAGTGTGGAATGCCGTCTTGTCCTCGTCTCCTTCTGCTATTTGGATCTGATTTTACCCTTTATAAGCATCGAGGAAGCATTTGAAGCGGTACCCAGCGAGCGACTTGACTTTCCAATCAATCTCCGGTAACGGATAGTTATCTTTTGGGCATGCTTTATTGATACCCTTGAAGTCAACACACATGCGCCACTATCCATTGGCTTTCTTAAATAGAACCGAGTTTTCTACCCAGGTTTGGTAGCGAACCTCTCTCAAGATGTTGGCGTCAACAAGCTTCTCCACCTCGCTGCGTAGGAACACGCTGCGTTCCGGTGCCGTTACTCTCTTTTTCTGCCTTACCAGCATTCTGCTTGGATTTGCGTTTAAACGATGCTCCGCTATCTCCCTTGGAACTCCTATCATGTCTGGCTCTTACCAGGCAAAGATATCTGCGTTGTTGGATAGCAGTTCACATAGGGCGTTTTTAGTTTCCTCCGAAAGGATGTTGCCAATCTTGATGATTTTTTGGGGAAACGCATGATTGATTATAACGCCCCCTCCTGTTTAACGGGTGCCGTTTAGAAAATCGGCTGACTAACCTCAGCGCAAACTTGGGCACGATCCAAAAATAAAGTTGCAACGCCTGCCCTGGTGGGGAATTTCAACATGCCGTAAACCGTAGAAGGTATGGCGCCCAACTCTTGTAGCGTCGTCCGTCCTTGAATCACATTGTACTTGGATTGGCTGCAAACCACCACGAATGTTAGTTGCACGGTACGGGTGTAACGACCTAACCCGTTATCCATCCAAAAACGTGCTAATTTTTTTTCTGGGACAGTTCATCTGGACGGCGTCCAGCTCTGAAGGACTGGACGGTGTCCAGCCATCTGGGACGGCGTCCAAATACACTAAAAGCTCCTGATCAGTTTTTCAAACACACGCGAGCGGAAAACTCGCTTCCCGACACTTTTAAACCAAAACACTTTCACAATATGTTATAATAATTAAAACTAAGAGTTTTCCAGGATAAAAACGAGTTTTACAACCCCGGGCCCACATCGACCCAAATTACAACCAAGTGACCATTTCGACCCATTTAGTTAAATTCAAAACATAGACCGAGCATGGGATTGGGGATACGCTACCCAATCCTAATCAAATTCAAAAGCAAGTCTTCTAAAGTAACTACGCAAGTCCACTAGTTCCCATTGCTTACCCGAGCCACCACATCCATGCACATCTATAAAAAAATAAACAACGAGAGGGTAAGCTAACGCTTAGTGAGTGAGAATATACTACATACATATATATGTATAAAATGAACACGTCACACAAGTAATTAAATAATGCATACTGGAGCATCCAGGCATAAAGGCCAGCTAAGCTAAGCATACCGTACGATCACTAAGCATCAAGCTAATAATAACAACAAGTATAAGTTCACCAACGACGATGTGAACAATGCCAAATAGCTACACCCAGAGGGTTAGCTACAACACAACAATACGACAATAAGCAATATACAAACGTTCAAGGTTAACCCCTTAACCCAATACCGGAACCGACTACCAATTACCAACATGAAGATTGGCCGAACTACACGAGCCTTAGTAAATCCGCATCCACATGAGACTACTATCTTCAATACCACAACAAACATCGAGGTTGGCCGAACTACACGAGCCTTAGTGAATCCTCAACCACACGAGATCACTACCTCAATAAGATGACCGAACTACACGAGTCATCGTGAATCCGAACTACACGAGACTCACTTTCTCAATAAGATGCCCGAAACTACAAGCGTCATCGTGAATTCGCATCCACACGTGATCCACTTCTCCAATCACAACTCAATACCAACCCTTCGCCATTGGGGTTGTATAATCCACATCACAAGCATATGTGATATCGTACACACAAAGTGTGCACCTCGCCAAAGGTAGTCAACCAAAACGCACAACCGTGCCAATTGGACCTATACGCAAGTCCATCAAAATCCACCTATGTGTGAAGTGAGCTCTATAACCGAGAACCACTTCACTCGACCCGCACCCATCCTACACATACATATGCACATAGGATATTAACACTCACCTTGTCACCTTGATGAATGCTACCGAATAATCCGCAACTCGCCGATGGAATGTACCTATTCCATTATCACAAACACAACAACACAATTAGGGTGGATTTACAAACAACCCAATTGACACTTAGTGCAAATTCGACCCAATTGCACTTCCAAGCATAAACTGCGCCCAAACTAACCAATAATCACTAACACAAGTGAAAATGGTCCTAACACACCAATTAAACCCGAACACGAGGGTTAAACATGGGTCTCGCCCATTTTGACACCAAAACCCTAATTTTGACCCATTTCAAAATTAGTCAACCAAATATACCCAAAAGGGTTCCAACACTTCTATAATCACTATACCTAGTGATTAAACCCATTATCAAAGCCTAATCAAGGCCAAATCGTCAACCAACCCAAAACCCTCCAAGTGACAAGAATAACTAGTCACCCTAAACCCATTTCATCATCTAAGAGGGTTTCACAACTAATCAAGCTCAAACCCTAACTTGAATATCAAATCTATCAAATGAAATTCGTAGTTTGAACTTACCAATACTACCACAACGTAGCTAGGAGCGAGATGAATAACTTTAAAACCCGAGCTTTGGCGAGAATCCGACTCCTTCCTCTCCAAATCAAGCTCTCTCTCTCTAAACTCTTATTCTCTCACTAGAACAAGATGAGAGGGTTTGTGTGGGTGATAGTGGAGCAAATGAGGCTCCTAGAACTGATCCTGTGGCCTTAACTCGTTCCACATGTGAAAATACCATTTTGTCCCTCTAAATATCTTTAAGTAAAACAGCTGGCCCGTCAGTTATGTTGGATGACGTCCCAAAACTTGGACGGGGTCCCACTCTTCTTTGCTGGACGGCGTCCTGATCAACTGAAACGAAAACAGGGTGTTACAACGGGACCGGTGGTCATCTCCCAACGTCACGACAACACTGACGCATCCCAAGGGCCAAGTTGTTTCACTTGTGAATCCCGTGACGGGGTGCAACAGTGGTTTAACCTTATCCCTCACGTCATGCAGTAGCTGTAAAAAACAATGCTCATAGATAACGTCCACAGCGCTACCCGTATCGATGTAAATACGTGATACACGACAGCGTCCGATCATAGTGGTGACTATTAACGGTAAGTCCATTGGACAGACTTTCCAAAATGCCAGGAACGTGATTGGTGCACATTCCCATTCTTCTAGCGCTTCGGCCTTCCTGACGTGACCCGATTGCCACATCTGAATCATGTGAATGTGCTTTTCAGGTGCTTTATCTTGTCCTTTCTGCCATGCAAACTTTCTAGTTGCGGAACCTCCTTTGTTTGAAGGTTTCAAATTGTTAAACTCCCATAGCTTAAGTCTTTCGATGATAATTTTCTTCAGTTCTCGGCAGTCATCGACGTCATGCCCCTTATCCTCGTGGAAGATGCAGTATTGGGTTTCGTCCACCACGAAACGTGGTTTCATAGGCTTGGGCGGTGGGAAGTCTTTGCTTACTTCTTCCGTTGCCAAGATCTCCTTGGGCATTTTGGATAAAGACTTGATGAGGGATTCCTCCTCTGCCGACAATCTCTTGGTGCCATATTTCTCATAGGTATGGTGGTTACGGCTATCGAACTTAATGCCGAAGCGAATTCTACTGCTCTCCCACTATCGCCTTTGTGACGTCCGCCAGAGTGCTGGTAACGGCTACTACCCTTGTCATCCTTATCATTGTTTCCAGATTTATGATCCGCAACAGCCACGTCATCAAACTCTTCGGAGCAAATGTAGTCGCGTACCATCCTTACAGCATCCAGTAAAGTCTTTGGTAACTTCCGTCTCATGGACTTAACCAACGACAAGTGCCGAATCTGGCATATCCCCGTTATGAAAGTAGATATTTGCTGTGACTCAGGAAAGTCAGGTATCTTCTGGCATTCAGACGTAAACTTGGTAGTGAAGTTTGACAACGATTCACGTGGTCTCTGTTTGATTCCATGCGCGTCCAAATGCGTTAACTCCGTCCTCCTAAAGTTCTGGAAGCGTTGAATGAACTTCGTTCTCAAATCAGCGAATCTGGAGACGCTTAGTGGCGGCATGTTGGCGAACCATTTCCGAGCACTGGACCGGAGTTGTCCCGGGAACATATGGCATGCCGTAGCGTTATCCCAGTGTTGTTCGAACTGTTGCATGAAATCTTCCGGGTCGTCACTCCCATCATACATGCCCAACGTGAGGGGTGTTGTGAGAACAGCAGGTAACGGATGAGTCGCAATTTCCCTGATGAACTTCTCCGACGTCGCGGAAGGCTCAACCGGTTTCTTCAATTTGACTCCGCCCATTATGGCGTGCCAATTGTTTAACATTCCATCTGCCACGCCGGGCTGCTCAATTTGTGCCGTCATGGATGGTGGAGCGCCCAAGATGAGGGTTTGGATCAACTCCTGACGCGCCTCAACTTTCGTCTTAACGGGCCGTTTCCTGAATTCATGTGTTGTCCGTGTAGAGTCATGATAGGGTGCTTTTGACGCTCCCGTCTGATTATCCTCCCCCCTGCCGTGAACATGGGCATGACGAATCCTCCTTTAGCCAAGAAGCGGATGGCTTCTTCTCCATTGATTGTTTTCAAACTGGAACTAACGATTTCAGGACTGGTTGGGGCTGAAACATTGGGTCCAGTGTTGGTGTTATCTTCAAAATTGAGCCTAGTACGACGAACATTTTCAGTAGGGGTCACATAATTATCTTCGACGTTAGGTCTCAAAGGATCATATGGTTCCCCAGCGCTAGAAAATGGTAATTCAGGACCTCCTGACATTTCGTGAAGATTGATGTACTCAAGGTCCCACGGATGGCGCCAAATGATCAAACCAAAAACATTTGGTTCGAGTGCAAGTGAATAAAAAGAAAGTCTAACCTTTGGAAGGGGTTCCTCCGGTTAAATGGGATATGAGGGGTCTAGTGTTGTTTTTCTTTTGCCTAGCCTCCAAGGTAGATATGAAAAGATATTACAATGTGCGCAGGTTGATTAGCCTTCAAATGAGGCTTAGGGGCACTATTTATAGATGGATAATTGGCGGTTATGTATGATAACCGCTATATTAGTGCTCACTCTCCATAACTGCCATTAGAATCTTCTGATCATGCCCACAACCTACTCCACGTCCTCCACGTTCCTGATATGTAGGGTTTTAGTCCAGCCTGGCAACACCAAGTCAACCTTATGAAGACGTCACGCTACCCGATACGTGGGGTTGACTTGAATACAACGAAGCTTGACCGTTTAACTAACTGGACGTCACGGGCATCACGTGACACAGCGTTAAATAAGCTCCCGATAGGCTCTAGTGTGCTGGACGTCATGCGTTTCACGTGACGCAGCATGTGACAGAGCGTGGCGTGACGTACGTCATTATTGTATTATGTGGATTAATAATAAATATCATGCTGTTTTTTTCTTTCTTTTTGTACGTTATCTAACTGGCCTTTTCAAGGAGATGTGGATGTATACAAAGTTTAAGCATATTAGAACTCGATGAAATACAACAAATTTTATAAACGTTAAAAAAAGAAGCTAAAAGAATAATGATGGATATAAAAAGCTTTAAAACAAGAGAAGAAATGAAAACATGATTTATGTAAGTGATTCACTTTTAAAAATATACAGTATGAAATAGATGAGCACAATTCTAAATGTTACGGGGTATTTATTCGAATGTTTAGTGAGGTGTGGGGTTATTAGTATCTTTAATGTTTTCATCATCTTAACTTATATTATTGTTTGTAACTATCATATTAGGATTTATCAAACGTAGGGTACGTAGTATAAGACAATTATTGCATATGGTAATTTGGTTATAACAAAAATCTCTAATAATATGGTTATTGTTTTTTTCTTTATTTTTTATATTTACCCTTTATTCTGAATTGTTGAATAATAATCTAGTAAGGGTGAATATGAAGAAATACTATACACGTATAATAATTTTTATGTTTTAAAAAACTTGTGACAATACGAAGAAAAAGGTAAATTCAGCTTTAAAATATTTTCAGAATTTTTAAAGTATATATTAAGCTAATATGGAAAATAATAGGAGTAATAATAATAATATAATGGATCAATCGTGGTGGCACAAAACAAATTTAATCATGTGTTTAGGTGCAACGTAAGATGGTAAACGTTGTGTTGTATTTTATCACTTTCTGTTTCCTTTCATTCTTGTTGTGACCTATGAATTATGTGTGTTGTTTATGTATAGGCTTTATACATTTTTATTTAACTAAGATAAACATTTAGCAATTTTACTACGTTCTAAGTAACAAAAAAATATGTTAGGTATTCAATTGTCGCGAAAAATTAATCGACGGAGAAAATTGTGAGTCATTTAATAGGTAGCGTGATTATAATAGAAGCTATCACATATCAAATACGAGAACTGTTTAATGTTTCGTAATAGTGGCAGTACTTACATTGTGACCCCTGCGAGTTTGAGACTTGCATCATTTACAAGTTTCAACCAACATGGTTATAACCAACGCCTTAGAGCATGTAAAACTGCCATTTACACCCCGAGTCCCCGACCAAAACAATCTAATGTATAATCCATGATTAGAGAAATAATTCAAGTGATATTTAGGCATCTAAAGATTAATTTGAATAGCAAATTGATGGATTGGATGCAAAATGATGATTCAAGGGTATTACAATATCGGTCTTAAGAACATAAACATGTTATATAATCTAACTCCACATGCCTCAATCACCAAATTTGTTTATTTTGCATGACACCATTTCCCCAGCTAGATCAAAAGATTACATAATTTCCTTGTTTGTCGACTGATTTTGGTAAACGAATTACCTTCAGTAACCTGCCAATGTACCCCAGCCAATGAAGGAGTACTGCAAAAATGAGCATACATAACGCCATAATTAACCCCTGCCAATGAAGGAATACTGCAAAAACGAGCATACATAACACCGTAATTAATCCCTTCCTCCCCATAAGCCAATTTTTTGTTTTCACGGCAACTTCTACGGTGCGTTGTATTCTGGCTGCCCATTTCATCTGTATCAAAAATAAACCAAACATGAAAAATCAAGAACAAGTTACCAAATATAATGGCCCTAGACCTACTTGATGCTAAACCAGGTTCTTATCAAACAATTGTGAAATCACACATCGTTGGGTATGTATGACCATAACATTGCATATACAAGAGGAAAAATTGTAATACATGTCAAAACAAGTTAGGTAAGGTTGACCGACGAACTCTTTATATATATATATATATATATATATATATATATATATATATATATATATATATATATAGGAGCAGGATCAATGGGGAAGTAACCAATCGGAGAGAAGCGGGGGGAAGCAAAATTATTTTTTTTTTTTCGTTTTTTGATCCTGCCCCTATTACTTCTTCGAGCGTTTTCCCGCCAAAATAATAACATTCATCACGAAGTGTCTTTTCTAAATGTTTTTATTTTCATCCAATCTATAATGTTCGTGAACAAAGTTTTTTCAAAAAACGAAAAAAAAAAAAATTTGCTTCCCCCCGATTGATTACTTCCCTCTTGATCCTACCACTATATATATATATATATATATATATATATATATATATATATATATATATATATATATATATATATATATATATATATATATATATATATATATATATATATATATATATATATCGACAGAATTAATAAATCGTATAGTCCAACAACATGTAAAACATATAATTCTTATATGCATACATTTATTTTTGTCCATGATCGATTCTCAGTATTTTCTAGCAATAAAGTTGACCCATTGAACCATTAGAGGTAATAAGTAACTTTTAAAGGATTTCTCCTTGTAAAAAAAAAAAAAAAAAAAAAAAAAGGGACTATATTGCTTGAGTCAACCCATTACTATATATACTAATTAGTGTAAAAATTCACTCAATTCATTGGTCCACATGACAACTTCACAACCTTTTTCATATTTTACTTTTAACCCTTTAACTTTTTAGTTTTCCAATATTTATTTTTTGTCTTTTATTCTTTAACTTTCTAATCTTCCAATATGCCCCCTAAAATTCTTTCTTCAATTTAATATTTTAAAAAGCCATACTAAATATTTGTTATTTTCATAATTATTCTATTAACTTTTTTTTACAATCTAAAAAAACAAAAAGACATACTAAATATTTGTTATTTTCATAATTATTCTCTTACCTTTTTTACAATCTTAAAAAAAAAAAAAAAAAACTAACTTTCTTTAGAAAAATAATGTAGACGTGTTCGATCCGTTAAATCGACTTTTGTTTTTTGGTTTATGTATGACTTATTAGCGTCAAATTACTTCACTCGAAAACATATTGTAATGTACAACAAAATTCTTCTCAACCACAGCGAAGCACATGACTAAAAACTTGTATATACTAAATGGTGTATTCTAAACCATCCCTCATTGGTCCACTTGACAACCCCATCCTCACCAAGTTTTCTTTTTTTCCCTTTTTTCCTATTTTTTTTCCCTTTCTTGCTTTTTTTCCCAAATTGCCCCAACATCGTAGGGCCCACAATACTAGTTTATAAGAAATTGGGCTGATATTGACATCTTAACAACATTGTAAAGGTGCAATTTAGTAAAGTTGAAGTTTACCAGTCTATCCAGATTCTCTAGCAGGGCTCCAAATTGCTCCATTTCTGCATCCTCATCCTTCTCTGAGAGATTAACTCCAAATTGCTGGCTCATATTAGCCAGCATGTCATGGCTCGTATCTTTCATCATTGACGTCTTCATCTAGCAAACATTAATAAGTCAAAGAAGAATTGTAAATAATGGCCCCACTACATTAATAAGTCAAAGAAGAATTGTAAATAATGGCCCCACTAGAATACTTAGTACATACAGTGTTGTAAAAAACCCGATTACTCGCCGATTAATCTCCGATTAATCATTTTTAAGAACAATCCGTTCCGATTTTCAAAAATCCGTTTAATTAAACGGTCAACGTGAATTGATGGGTCAAAATCGAATTTGGTAATCAAAGTCGGTCAAAGTAAAAAATGGTTAATATTTTAACATGAATTTAAACTAAAACTTTATAGTTTTGAAGCAAAATGAACAATTTTAGACAATTATGTTAAATTTTATTTTTATATATATGATTTTCTTCTATAGTTACACATATAAATCTTAAAATTTAATATTTAAATGTATACAGTACAATCCGATTAATCCCCGATTAATCTCCGAATTGCCGATTAATCCTTTCAATGTCCCGACCGATTAATCCCCGAATAGCGAATTTTGCAACCTTGCATACAAGTTTAGAATTAAATTTGAACATGACATTGTAAACAATGAAGAAAACCCTGATATTTAATACAGAACACACAAACATAAATATCATCTTTGGAGAATATTAGATTATTTATCCTTTCAAAACTACCCTGATTCGCCTAGATACATAAAGAGCTTTGTACCTCGCACATGTCTGGATTCTTGAGCTGACTTCGAATATCAGAACTAGAGCTAGGGAAGCTAGGTTGAGGTGCATTTCTTGAACTCAAAAGCCCTTCAAAAGCATTATTATTTTCATTATCAATAGAGCTTCTTTGACCTACTGAATTCTTCTTCTTCTTCTTATTATTATTATTATTCCTATTCAACAATGGATCCTCCCCCTGAACCATTTTTTGGAATACATCAGGTGGCATCTTGCTAATCATATCTGATATAATCTTGATCATCTCAGGAGACAAACTTTCAGATTCTTCGTCACCTAGAGATGCTATGGCTTTTGGATCAGCTTGAGATATGAAGTGAAAGAATCTATTCAATAAACAAATAAAACCATCAATCAATAAAAGATTTTTTTTTTTTTTTTTTTTTTTTTTATTATAATTGTACCTATATTCTATCTATTGGCTTTAATAGCCTAGGTTCAAAGTAAAACATGTCTAATGCAAAAAATTACAGACCGCCAAACGTGGTAAGTTGGCATATGATTGTTTCTTAAGATAAGAATAAAAGTAAATTAGTCCCCAAGAAAAGAGCTACTAACACCACAACATATAATATCTGATTAGCTAAAAAAATATGTAGATAAAACGCATGAAGATAGTAGTGTTACACAAAATATTGAACATAAACCTGATCAATTCCATGTCATCGTTAAGAACGTTACTACTCGTCCTAGCTTGTGTAGTAACATCCTTATTATCATCAGACAACGTTGATGATGAAGTTTGATCCTTTTCAGATAATAAGGCAGTAATTTCTTCGATTCTTATGCCTGTTGAAATAAATATATACAAGTATTAGCAAAAAAAAAAGAAGACATTAGAACATCAGAGCTGGTCAATATGAAATTTGACATAAAATACACAACATCATGTGCATCCTCATCACCTTGCTTGATCAATTTATTCTTGGTATCCCTGTGAGAGTACATTAACAGACAAAGGATCAGGTAATATATATTGTTAACCAAGAACTAGCATTAAACGTTTGGATCGTTATCGGACTAGAAAGTTTGTGAAATTAAACAAAATCCATGCTTGTAACAGAGTATACAGTCATAAAAATTAGAAAAGAGAAGAACAATAAACAATTTAAAGGTATTATTATACCTTAGGGCATCTGCAATAAGTTTATCTTTAGGAGAAAATCCATGTGCTTTAGACAAGTCAGACACTGCTTTCTAGAATGTTTGCAATTCGGATCAGATGGATTTATATATTCGAAAAATGTTGGCAGTATAACTTGTTTGCCTCGATTAAGAGTTTAGAATAGAATTTATATATATATATATATATATATATATATATATATATATAAAGCTTACTTGTAGCTGCCCCAAACTTTTATAAGCTTCGCCTCTCCTATAAAGAGCTTTGACGTTTCTTGTGTCAGTTGCCAATACCTGAAAGAATGCCATAATGAGCTTTGATTACTACCATACTAAGAAAGTTATATTTCTGTAGAATCTAAGGGTGTCCATTATATAAGAACGATAAGACAAAAACATAAATAACCTCTGTGCCTTCATTTATGCATTCATCATACTGCCCTGTTTTCAAGTAACATGACATCAAATTAAGAGAGCATGCCAGAACGAGAGTTGCGCCTTTAGAAGATGGAACATTTTTCAGATTATTTTTTGCCTGAATAATGCAAGGTAAGAGATAAAAACAAGTCAGTTTTTGAAAGCTTATAGAAAAATCTATAATTTAAAACTCCAAAGAACAAAACCATAAGAATTAAAAGTTTTTAGATGCAGCACTTGCCCGTTTATACTTCTCCAAGGCATCACTAAACCTTCCCTGACTGTGAAATTCATTCCCCTGTCAGAATGAAAGCACAATCTAACAGCAATTATGAAAATTACAAGAATACAACAATTGAAGTACAAAACCACTTTTAAAAAACCCGGCCAAAGTGAAAGTATATCGACACAATGGTCTATATATGTATGTTCACATATCCATGCATTAGTATACAACTTAAAAACAGAATAGAACAGTTCCATGACTTCTGACTTACCTTTTTTTTTAGCCTCTCAGCTGCCTTCAATTCATAGTTTACTTGTGCATCCACTCGAGGCGGCATAGCAGCTAGCTCCTCAGGTTTTGAAGATTTGGAGGCCGGGTGTAGTTGAGATGATTAGTGTTTATGTGAATTTTGGTATTACGGAGTGGTATTTATATAGATGAGTCCAGATGAGAATACATTCAACAGATGCCGATTATTATAGAATATCATATATATTAATGGTTCTTGCGGTTCTCATCATTGTTTTGGTTCTCGTTTGAACTTTTGACAGAATAATAAAGTAAAGTTCTATTATGCCGCCGTTAATGTATATGGATATGATTAAAAAGAAAAAAAAGTAAGGGTAAAACTGAAAATTAAACAGAAAGTACAGTACTTTTATAACATTTCTTTAATTGTGTGTTTTTGTCTGTGGACTATTAATATAGGACGAAGGGAGTATTAGTATTTATTACGGAGTATTATTATTAATTATTATTATTATTATTATTATTATTGTTGTTGTTGTTGTTGTTGTTGTTGTTGTTGTTGTTGTTGTTAATTATTATTATCATTATATTATTATTATTATCATTTGAGATTGAGAATAGCTTGGTTCTAGGTTCGGGTTGGTTTCCTTGCTTCGGATTGTTTGATTATTATTATTATTATTATTATTATTATTATTATTAAAACAAACCATCACAAGATAGCTAGTGGTTGAGTTCCTGAGTTCCTTGCAAGAGGTCTCATGTTCGAATCCTGCCTAGCTAAGACGAATATTTTGTGGTGGCCAGGGAAGAGTAGGAAACAGTCAGAGAGTAATCCTACTAGGCTGCGTACATAAGAGTATGTGGTCGGATTAGTCGGATTACTCGTCCTCCCGGATAACCCGAACAGAAAAAACCTTATACTTTTATTTTAAAAAAAATCTAACGGTCAGCTTTTCACTTAGTAAGGTATTCTATGTCAATTGATTCCTTAACCATTACAACATTCTTTTCACAAATATTCCCTTCTTTCTCACCATCAAAGCTAGTATGAACACTATATAGTAGGTATATTAGCACTACAATAGCCGAAAAGAATCCAAACCGAACATAAGAAGGCGAGTCGATATTTCCTCAACAATAATATATTGAGAAAGATCTAAACGCTTGGTATCCAAGGCATAAGTGGGGCCGCCCAAAAGTCCGGCTTTCCTCGCTTGTGGGACCATGCAATTAAAGAGTTGAACTAAACCCAGAACGACCATAGAGCATGCACCAAGCATGAAACCTTTAGGTTAACCCTGGCGGTGCTAGCCACCATAGTACTATAGTAGTAACTTTTTAGTAACAAGTGAAAATACACAAATTCCCAGAATTTTATAACTAGTCATAGTAGATAATACTCCATAATACATTTAGGGCATGCTTGGTTGAGGTATTGGACTATAAGGAATGAGTATAATAATAATTGAAGGTGTGTAGTTTATAATAGGAATTCTCAGTTATCTTAAACTAGTTAATGAGTCATTACTCACTAAATTGAGAGGAATGATAATCATTATGGATCTAACTTACAAGCTATTTTTACGGCTCACGTAATTCTACAACTTCCACGTTTTTGATTCTTTTTTTTAAATCAATTAATTTTATTTATAAGTATGTTATGTAAATTAACCATGGTGTACGTAAGCCAATCTAAAAGGGTATCTACTTCAAGTTTAATTTTAGCATTTATATTAGAGCATTCTCATTCATGACACTCTTTTTTATATTAACACACCGTCACATCAGCGCCACATCACAATTTCCTCCCATTTCCTTTCCATTGCTAACCCATCACAATTCACTTCTAATCATGACATACCATCACATGAACCCAATTATTATTTTATTATTAATCCTAATTTTATTACTTGACTACAAACCATTCAATGTTACTTTTTAACTATAAACCATGAAAAGTTTACGTGATGCAAAATGCCTTATAACCACGAAAATGATCACGCATGAACAGTGGCGAATCTAGGATGAAAATCCAATGGGGTCTCAAAAAAAATTTCAAAACTAATTATATTTAAATAGTACTTTAGTGGTTGTCTACCTCTAAAAAGCTATAAATTTTTAAAATATATGGAGTCTTATAGTTAAATTTAGTGGTGTCATATATAATTTGAAGAGTACATTGTTCTAAAAAATTTTAAGATAGTGGGGTCATAGGACCCCACCCCTTCAAAGCTAGATTCGCCCCTGCGCATGAAGATTGACAATGCATTGGCAGTTGGTTGCCATTGGAGCCAAATATTGGCTAAGGTGTTTGGCGGTTATATTACTTAGACGTTGGGAATGCTCTTACTAACTTTATAAAATTTCAATATTGTAACTACGGTGTTTTAATTAATATTATTATTATTATTATTTTTATATTATTTATATTACTACTTTATTATTATTATTATTATTATTATTATTATTATTATTATAAAACATCAAACAAGCAATAACAATACGATGGGAATGTTCATTGCATTCCCATTACCATTCATTTTCTCATTACCATTCCCTTTGCCCTCTTCAACCAAGCATGCCCTTAGACCATTCATTTCGTGATAACAGCATTAAGACCGTAAGATTTTCTCAAAACCAAAGATTACATTATACATCATTTGCTCCGTCTAAAAAATTTAAAAGGTTCTGAGCGAAAAAAGGCTCTTACACACGTTAAAGTTTTAAATACATAAAAAAATAAAATACTAAAATTTATCAATACTAAAAAAGTTCTCAAAACAATCGTATCAAAGTGTTTTATTCTCAAAGATTTGTCTTATAGCTATAATTAAACGATTATTTAAATAAAACTGTCATCCTAGTATTTTTAAAATCAAAGTTGTTGATGAAATGTTTATAATCAATAATCTGTCATTATACGTAGTATATCATTGTTTTCGATAGTTATTAAACTCAATCCGAAATAAAAATATTTGGATCCCAATTGATTTAGGCTACTTACAATGGTCCGCCAGGGACCCCGTTAAAAGTCGCTACCCCGCTCACATTTATTATGAGCAATTCGTGAAAGGCATTGTTAGTTAGTGATTCAACGGACCTCTCCCGTAAAAGTGATGGGACCTAATATTATTTTGTTTGTAATTTAAGCTTTATATATTGTATATATTATATATTATATTTTAGTGGTATAATTGTGGGTAATATTTTAGTGTATGATAGTGAGGGATTAGTGAAAAGAATGTGAGAGAAATGTTAAAGGATTTATACTGATGTGGCGCTGATGTGACGGGAAAAAGTTCAGTGAAAATTGGAACGATTGCATGTGGCCTTAGTGGTTGTAAAAGAGAGAATTCAAGACCCACATGATGGATAGATGCGATATGATAGGATTAGCATTTTATTTATGGGGATCGTATTTTCAAATGAATACAACTTTAGAACACGTAAATGTAATAAAAGCGTTCTTGAGACTGGATTTAGAGCATATGTTCGAGTTAGTGGCGGAGCCACGTGTTAGCCACTGGTTGCACGTGAGCCAATCAAATATAAGTAACGTTTATAATGTTTTTTACTAAAGCGTAAACATGTTGATACCTTGGTACGGATGGTTTTTCCTTAAATCTTTGTAAGCATATATGCAAGTGTTGGATTTTTTACAATGATCTTTTTCCCTTTCTTTTTTATATTCATCAGTTCACTTTAATATTTAATTGTAATTTGTAGTTGTTAGTAAATTTACTAGTTTTCGAACCCTCGCTTCGCGCCGGGGGTTCGATTTTTAATGTATTTTATTGTGTTTAGTTACGGAGCCTGCGAGTTAAAAATCAACATATATATGAAAAGTACCCTAAATATTTAGCTTTTTTTTTAAAAGTGTCCGTTTTGCGTATAGTTAGTGACATTGTGTTCATAAAATTATTTCGAGTTTAAGGATGGTGTCGGAAAAATTTAACTCGTTGCAAGCGAAAAGATATGACATGTTGAATATTTGAGTGGAGTTTATTTAAGATATTAAATGAAAATTTTGATTTGACGCTTTAACCCCCTGTGTTGGGGGCCGATTTTAATTTTTGAACAAAGTGTGGGGGGCTTTTGTGGTGTTACTTGAAAGAAAGAAGGGGAAAAAAAGGTGAAAAGATGAAAATACCCCTGATACTATTCATAAGTTTTGTCTTTTAATGTATTTTATTGTGTTTAGTTACGGAGCCTGCGAGTGAAAAATCAACATATATATGAAAAGCATCCTAAATATTTAGCGTTTTTTAAAAAGTGTTCGTTTTGCGTATAGTTAGTGACATTGTGTTCATAAAATTATTTAGAGTTTAAGGATGGTGTCGGAAAAATTTAACTCGTTGCAAGCGAGAAGATATGACCTGTTGAATATTTGAGTGGAGTTTATTTAAGATATTTTATGAAAATTTTGATTTGACGCTTTAACCCCCTGTGTTGGGGGCCGATTTTAATTTTTGAACAAAGTGTGGGGGGCTTTTGTGGTGTTACTTGAAAGAAAGAAGGGGGAGAAAAGGTGAAAAGATGAAAATACCCCTGGTACTATTCATAAGGTTTGTCTAATAGTTAATATGTTAATAATGTTAATGTTAATGTTAATTATTAGTAGACCCTTAATAATAATATATAATTGATCACAATTACAAATCCACAACAACAAACGGATAATCACGAGCATAAATCATAGATAATACGATAAATGAAACGTGATTATATCCTAACTTCAAACACGGAGAAAAGTTTAGTTCACGGGCGCAAAACAGAGATTGTATTATTACTAGTTAAAGACCCGCGATTTCGCGGCTTTTATATAATGATTATAATTTAAGAGAATCATAATAGCCAGTCTTCGATGTACATATAGTAGTATGATTAGATACAATTAAACTCACAATAAATCAACTAATTAAAAGATGGTCAAGCAAAACATGGCCCATGTCACAAAACTTTGCTATAATATACAAAATATAATAATATCATCAAGAATTAGCAAGAATATTTTTACACCATCTATCTTAATTATCAAAATCCTTCACTATAACTCGGGTCTTCTCTTTTATACTTGCCCATTTCCATTTCACGAGTATTTCCTCCTTCCTCATTGGATCCAGATGCATACAACCCGCATTTACTCGTGGGTCGGCTATATTCACTACTGGCATACTCTTGTGTACCTCCTAAAGCCATTTTCCCGATCTTAACCATGTCATCATTATACTGAAATGTGCCATAGTCTGAGCTTCCATGGGACCCGAATGCTGAGTTGTTTCCAGGTCAGATCCTTTTAGGTCAGAGAGTGAGACGTCTCATTTCAATGCTCGAAGCGCATGGCTCATCCTGTGTCGGTGACGGGCTGAGTGACGAACATTGTGACTGTCTTGGTTTTTGAGGTGACGGATGCCCTATTTTTGCTTTCTTAAGTGGAGAACCTTGCCCCGAAACCTGAGGGGTTTCATTCTTCAGCTTACCTACTTCTCGACTTTTAAGCTCATGCTCTCTTTCTAGAGCATCCATTGATTTAAAAACTAAATCTAAACCCTAATCCCTAAAATTCTAAACCCTGAAATCTAAACCCCAAATCTAAACTTACACCCTAACCCTAAAATCTAAACCCTAAATCCTAAAACTAAACCATAAACCCTAAATCTAAACCCAAAACCCTAACCCTAAACTCTAAACCATAAACCCTAAATCTAAACCTTAAACTTAAACTCTAAACCCTAAAAACTCTAAACCCTAACCCTAAACCCAAAAATATAAACCCTAAAATCTAAACCATAAACCCTAAACTAAACCTTAAATCTAAACCCAAAACCCTACACCTAAGCTTTAAAAACCCTAAATGTAAACCCTAAACCCAAAATGTAAACCCTAAACGTAAACTCTAAACCCAAAACCTAACCCTAAACCCTAAGCCCTAAAATCTAAACCCTAACCTAAACCCTAAATCTAAACCTAGAACCCTAACCCTAAAATCTAAATCCTAAACCCTAAATTTAAACCCTAAACCATATCCTAAACCCTAAACCCTAAAATCTAAACCCAAAACCCTAACCCTAAACTCTAAACTATAAACCCTAAAATTTAAACCCTAAATCTAAACCCAAAACCCTAATCCTAAACCCTAAATCGTAAACCCTAAATCTAAACCGTAAACCTAAACTCTAAACCCTAACCATAAACCCTAAAATATAAACCCTAGAATCTAAACCCTAAACCCTAAATCTAAACCCAAAACCCTACACCTAAACTCTAAACCCTAAAATCTATACCCTAAACCCAAAATCTAAACCCTAAACCCTAAACTCAAACTCTAAACCCTAAACCCTAAATCTAAACATTAAACCATAAACGTAAACTCTAAACCCTAAATCTAAACCCTAAACGTAAACTCTAAAATATTTTGAAAAATAAATAGAAAGCATTCATCCCCCATGTCCTTTTAGTCATGGGATAGGGAGAGGTCATGGGTTCGATCCTTAGAGATGTCATGATTTTCTTTAAACCAATTGAACACCAATAATGGTAGTATATATTGACCCTATAGGGGGTTTTACAGGATTCATTCACGGACCTCTACCCAAAACACTGACCAAATGGATGTGTTCCCGGGTACCGTCAATCGGGTTTGGGTTTCCGCCCGAACGTGCGTGTTATGTGCAAATGATGAGGGTCGTTGAAATAAATGAGCTACTGATGCCAAAAAATCGCCGTTAAAAAAATAGAAAGCATTCTTGGTAAACCCAAGGCATGTTGCAAAATATTTGCCAATTCTACACATACACATATTGAGCAGTTGGGAATCTTCAAGTCCAATTGAGAATCTTTTGCTCAACTTATTCTCGAAATGTAACTGTTGCAACAAATGTGCTTACGGAACAACAAAAGGATTAGAAATATTGGCAACGGTAACAAACTTCACAATGCAGATACAAAATACTTGGCAATCAACACGGTACTCAATTGTGTTCATCATTTGCAGCTCTTATAATATGGCATGTCTTTCTTACTCAACTCGATATGTAAGAAACTTTGTGTACAAAGCGAACATGCTCAATCATATTTGCAATACCTTGCTCATTATCTTCCTCATCAACTAACCCTGTGTGAACCTCCATATGGGCATTAAATCTTCATAAATGTATCATAGTACAAAACAACAACAAAAGAGTAAGAAGAATATTAAAACTATACCATACATGTACTGAAATAGCAATATAATCACAACTATACCGATTTTGTGAAAATAAAGAACAAACATTTTAACAGAGATTAGCTACTGTACCAATGATAATGTAAAATCCAACAGGTACACAATTATAAATGGCTATATTTACATGTTTTATGACATATAGACTCGCCTCCAAAATAATACACAGTATACATATTTAAGTAAACAATTCCAAAACGTAATAAATCAATACACAGTTCAATTATATAAATCACCTAAGCAATCGATTGTGACGGCGGAGATAGCAGCAACTGTGGCGATAGAGGCCACAACTGTTATGGCGGCGGTTGGTGTTTTAACGCCGCAAACATTAACCTTTACACCATATATACAATCGATTTTTCAAAAGTTGGAACCATTAACGGATTAAAAGGGTCGAAACAATTGCAGGAAGCACGCACAAATCACTCGAAGCAAAAATCGCCCAAGCAATCGCTGTCAATTTCTCGTCCATATTTGATTATTTAGGTTGGTAGACATATATTCAGTTGTAGGGAGAAAGAAAAAAGATGTAGGAGATGATATTTTTTTGGGTTTTTTTCATCAAACGTATCTAAATAGATTGAAGTGTAACGTATGATCTGCGAAGGTAATTTTGTTTAAATATTAACCACATACCGCCATGTAACCACAGTAGATATTACAATTAGATTTAAGCCTCTTAGCATAAAAAGATTGCAAAATACAAAACAAAATTTAAACTGTAATAATTAACGAAGCTCATACATTACACCTATAGTATCGAAACACTCTTAATTAACGAAGCTCATACATTACACCTATAGTGCATTTGAGACAAAATGATCAACTTATTTAAGTTGAACAAGGTAGAGGTCAGTCGCGCGTTGCTGCGGCTAACCTGAGATTTTTTGTAGGCATCGTTGTAGGATGTTATATATGATATGCGAATAGTTTTTTTGCGAATTATTTTTATACATATGAATAAAAGAAACATATATAACTGTCTAACTCAATCAACCCATTTTAGCCCAATAGCTAAGAAGTGCTACAAATCAGTTCAATTAACTAATGCTTAGATATGTAGTCATTCAAGCAACACACATGCATAACATAAAACGAAATCTCCAACAAAATTTCAACTCATGATAACGTTCCAAAATTAAGAAAGATATCAATTAATCAAACTCCTACATCAAAACCTCTTTTGTCTTTTCCCTTAAAACCATATAATTTTCTACCAACTTGAGACTTGTGACCCACATTGATGCAAACTTTAACCCAAGAACCACAATCGTCAATTAGTACCTAAATAGCAACATATGAGCATTATAGCGTATTCTTCAAAAAGCTATTAACATAAACTATACAACCAAATGTTTACCATCACAGGCAGATCTAATTCTCTTACTTTGTTGATTTAAAAAGTCGAATGCAGCCAATTTTACAATAATTTCCCAAAATGGCAGCAGGCTCGGTTTTTTTGAACTCAATCATTACCATCATAGCCCCAACTGAAACATGTATCAAACAACATAATTCTCTCCAGCTTAAAATACATGTTTCAAATGATTTGTATCTAATAAGTTTTAAGAAAACTTACCAAGAACGAAGCAACAAATATGAAGTCCATGTAGCCTTCTATCCATATGCTGTAGTTGTAACAAAAGAGCATTAAAGAGATAAATAGAGTTGAACATATGTTTTCTCAGTTTTACCTAAACGATTTGATCTTTTTAGCTGCAAAACATAAATGTGTACATTTTTCGTGTATGAAACATGTATCTATAGATGTACAACTTAAAATGTATCAGCTGTTTTAGAGCAATGGAATCATAATGAATGCGCAATATTTTCTACTTGCTACAAATTACAACAAAAATTACTAATATGTGATTCAAAAATAGTAGGATATGTTGGGTTTTGGACTGAAATGAAATAATTCCTAATAAAACTTCTAAACCTAGAACCTCACTTCATTTTTTTCTCTTAAAAATGAAATATAACTCATATTGACCCGTTTATAAATCTTGAATCTTTTAACACAACAATTTAGGAGGAAAAAATTAATATAATAAATTTAAAAGACTGTAAATATTCACAGAAACTAAACTTCAATGGTTGAATATATACTTTTCAAACCAAAAACATATTAGGTAGCTAGATTATTGATCATACCTGAAGTGCAACGGTGTTAGTTGCAAAAGCAAGTATACATAGTACCATTTCCCATGGGCTATTTTTCTTCGCCAAAAATGCAGCACTACTAAATTCCCCATTGGGTTGTCTGATTCGCCTTAGTGGGTTATCGTAAACCTAACAAAACAGAGGACGTAACCATCTAAAGAGATAACAGGTTGTAGTGGCAGAATAAATAGTAAACTATGCAAAACTATTTAAAGACTATTAAAAAAAAGATAACATCAACCAACGCTGCAACAAAAGCAGGAACAGTTTGCATTGAGACTACTTACAATAGAAGGCATACGACTTCTTTGGTACTCCCACAATTTTTTTGTTAGATTCTACAATGACTCGTGATGCTTCCTACACTTCGTCAATTTTTCAATAACAAAAGCAGCAGCAGCAGCAGCAACAACAACAACAACAACAAAAGTTTAAAAAGGATAAATAAAGGAGAGAAATAAGGCTCGAGTTCGTGTTTTAAATCAAGCAAGAGAACATGAATCGCCATGGCTACAATCTATAGATTGCCTCGCCAAGATATAGAAACATTTCTTCTCATTGCTCGACCCAACTCCCATGTATTTATTGAACCTTCTTATAATGTACCTCGCTCATTCTTGAAGGGAGAGGTGAGTTGGCGTCAAACACAGTTGCTGACACAAATCCCGAGTCCACAACGGTGTTACTAATCACGACAAAGAATATGCTTTTTCATTCAATCATTTAGCAACAAATAGGCTACCACGTCCTAGAACGGAAACCATATTCCGTGAAGTGGCTGTCATGTCCGAAGACAGCAGCGAAGACAGCAGCAAGAGTACATTATTGCCATGACAAAACAGTAGAAAACTATAATTCCCAACATCTATTAAAACGCAAAGCAGCACATCAAAGGTGATAATGTAGCAATATTTATGTTCCTCAAGACGACAAATGAAGTTTGTGAAAAGCGTGCCACAACCGCCGTCGGCCTACATACAACACAAAAATTCAGGAGTTTAGTAATCTGATTCTAAGTTAATATATTACCCGGCTTATTGTTTAATTTACTTTTTCCATGCTTTTAGTTACTCACCCTACTTGGTTTGAAGCAACTGTTGAAGTTAGATTATGCAGCCACTATTAAACTTCTGTTTCACTTAAACCAAATGGGCTAAATTATTCACTATTAATTAAATTTAAAATAAGGTATTAAACAAATAAGCTATTAAACCCGTTCATATCCAATCTCGATATGCAGCCACTATTAAACTTAGATTACTCATTTTGACCAAGAAAAAGATAAAAAAATCATGAGTAGGTTTATAACCTTCGCTTATATTTTTTTTTTTTGTATTTTACTAGTTCTTTGGTTTTGAATGCCGCTGATTTGGGTTTAGGGTTGAATGTCGCTGATTTAGGTTTAGGGTTTTACAAAGTTTGCATATCAGTAACCCCACCCAGTATTATTCCGTAATTTGGTGGGTAAGGATCCGAATATAATTAAGGTCCGCGTGTTTTTAAGGGTATATAAGGTATAATTTTGATTAAGAATGATTTATTACCTAATATTTTAAGTGGATGATTAGTGACCGTTAGATCAAGGGGTATTAAGCTGTAATTTTCTAATCTAACGGTAATTAAGGGGGTTTTGAAAATAATTATTAGCTAATCGAGACTCTCTTTTAACGTATATAGTGATTATTACCTCAAAATCAGACATTGTGATACTATGTTTTTCAATCTCTTCTAAAGTCCATTCCTTCCTCAGTTTTTTTTTTTTTTTTTTTTTTTTTTTTTTGTGGCAAAAAACGAAAACTTTGTATAACAAAATCTTTTTCTCGAAAAGAGAAACAAGAACAGTGTTCTTTCGGTATCTTTATTTTCTTGAGAAATTTCAAACTTTCTCCTCCCATTCACTATTCTCTGTATAGCAACATTACCGGCTATATTAACTAAATCCTTTAAATCAGCTCCAACAAATCCTGCAGTTGCCCTAGAAATTTTGACCAGGTCTAATGAACCTTCTAGTTGTACTTTTCGTGTGAGTCTAGAAAGAATCTTTGTTCTAGCATCTTCGTCCGGAAGACCTAAAAGGAACTCTCGGTCAAACCGTCCAGGTCTTCTTAGTGCTGGGTCAATAGCATCAGGTCTATTAGTAGCACCAATCACCAAGACATATCCCCGTTTACCACCTGGTGGTCTGTGAGATTCATCCATACAAGTTAATAATTGGGCCTGGAATTGATGCATCTACTGTTGGAGGATGGGTCATGACTATCTCTAATGGGCTTGCATAGGAAGGAACTAATAATTTAATTGCTATTACGATTGTGGGCCAAATAATTAGTATGTATGTATATTTTTACTTTTCATTTGATAAAAGTTTTATACCAATAGTTGATGTGTAAATTGCAATTATAGACTACCGAAACATTGTTTGAGGTATGAAGCGAAACCATTTTTCACAACAACACGCATGGACTCTCCACTTGTCGTATACTAAAGGAAGAGCAATTATTGGTCGTTTTAGGTATGCATAGTTGTCGTTTTGGCACTAAAGCACATCATAGTCGTTTGCAATTTTATTTTTTTGACCTATATCTATAAACACCATGTAGCATCATCTTTTTTTTTTTTTTACTGTTCTACTTTTTAAAAGTTTATTTATTTTTAATTTATCACTTTTCGTTTAATAAATGTTTGTATTTGTATCAATTTTCAACATGCGTATTGTAATCATAAACTACCTAAACACTTGCCTTTAATAAACAATAAACTACCTAAACATTATTTAATGTAGCGAAATCATGTATTTCTACAAACGATTTTTCGCCACAACACACGAGTCATGTGACGACCCGGGAATTTCCAATCAAATTTAAACTTGATCTTTATACGATTTCGACACGATAAGCCAAGTCTGTAATGTTGAGTCTCAAAATTTTTGAACTTTTTTTTTTCTTGCAATCATTTAACTTCGACAATTCCCGACGATTCACGAACCATTATTTGTAAACAAATGTGTATACATACAAATATAAATATAAATATAAATATTTGTATATATATAATAACTTAAAATAATAATATACGATATAATTAAATTGTTATTAAAATAAATCTATATATATAGAGAGAGTATATCAAATATAATTATTTAATAATTGTAATACTCGATGAACGTTTCCATTATTATTTAGAGAAGTTTAATTCGAACTTAAGTGATTTTTAGATAAAACTGTGATATTAATATATACTTCTTATTCTTATTTTTATATATCAATCAGTAAGTGAATTATGTCTTTTTAAACATATGTAATTAGGTACACTAAACCTTCACTATTGTCCATACCTGCAGTGATTGACAAGCAACAGAAGAGTAATGTAAAAGACAAAACACTTGAGTATGTAAACATCTTGTTTTTTTAATTTGTATGATTAGATTCGACACAGTATCATATATATATATATATATATATAAAAAAAAAAAAACCAATCAAATTCCTGAAACTGACATGGACAGGCGTAATTGGTGTATCTTCTACTTTCTCTATCTATTATTGAGGGTCTTAAAGGATATTTTCTTTTGTCTCAAATACAGAAAGAATCAAGTTAGAAACTGCCAATCGTTTTACGTTAAAAATTTTACGTTATCTGCTGTTGAAGACTCGTTACGAAGAGTCTTTGATCAATATGGATATTTGATTAACGTATACATCGGTTAAAAAGGGCCAAATCTGGAAAGCGTTTCGCGTTTGTGCGATTCATGGGAGTTAAGAACGTTTCGGCCATGGAAAGACGTCTGGCCGACGTGTCGATGGGAAGTCACCACCTATTCATTGAAGCTTCGAAGGTCGATAAATCTAAGATCCCTATCCAGAAAAAAGATCCAGTCGTTCAGGTTAAACCTTCGATTACAAAATCAGCTCCTGTTGTTGAGGTGGAGAAATCTGCTAACTCAGTTATGAAAGAGAATAATCCTGATGATAAAGTTTCGTATGCTTCTGTTATTCGGGGCAACCAAAATTCTAAACCTATCAAGAAAATTACATTAGAACAGGAAGATGTGATTAATGTATCCAAAGAAGACTTGATTCTTATGGCTAAGGTGAAGAATATTGGTACTTTGTATACGATTTATCAGCAGTGTTTCATTGAAGGTTTCTCAAATTTTAAGATTCAGTATATTGGTGGCATGTGGATTTGGTTTCAATTCGACTTGCTTGATACATGTGAATTATTTAAAACCAACCCTAATATGCTATCATTGTTTTCATGCATTAATTAACCGTCCGATTCATTCGTTGTTGACGAAAGAATTATTTGGATTGAATTATCGGGTATTCCCACTTGTGCTTGGGGAACGAAAGCTAGTAAGAAGATAGCTTCTTCTTTTGGTCGCTTTTTGTTTTTCGAACCGAATTGCAAGTTACCTTTATCAACAAGCAGGATTTGTATTGCTACTTATGATAAATGTCCTATTTCTACCTTAGTTACGGTTTCTATTAATGGTGTTGATACAGAGATATTTGTAAACGAGGTTGGTACATGGCAGTTTGATATAGACGCTACCATAGTGACTGATAGTATTAATGAAGAAGCGGTCTCAGCTAAAGGCGATGAGTCGAGTAATACCTCAGTAAGTTCATCATCTGAGGATGATATTTCAAACTCAGATCACTTGAAAGAATTCATTGGTGTCGATATTGAGCCTTCAGTTAATAGTTCTACTCAGAAAGGGACGGTTGAAACGAATGGGGCTAAAGAGGTTAGCTTAGACAATGGAACTGTGTCTACTAAACCCATAGCAGGTAGCCCAAGTAAATCTCACCCACCATTGACCGATTGTAACGGCAGAGATAGCGGAAACGAAGAACATAAAAACTATGGCAACGACGGCGACGTTTGAGTCCGGAAAATCTTCATTGGATTTTCATAAATACCGAAGAAACATCAAAGGGAATCCCTAAAAAACCACTAAAGAAGGAAACGATGAAGCATCAAATAAGAAACTCTAGAGCGGAGATGAAGAAGGTGGAAGACATCGCGAGAAACATAAACATACACAGCATCGGTGGTGAACAATTGAAAGCAGGAGGTGATAAATATTCCGACGATGACAATCCTAACCTTTTATTTATCTCGAGTTCCGTGTTTATTTTAATTAGGAGGGTATTAATGACAAAAAAGTTAGCTAATTATGATTTATTAGCTAATATTTTTAGTGGACGATTAAGGACCGTTGGATCAAGGGGTATTATAATGTAATTTTCTAATCTAATAGTAATTATGATTAAGGACCGTTGGACCGTTGTGATCCTAATTGAAAGCTGTAAAAAGAAAAGAAAGTGAAAATGACAAATTTGGTCAATGTGTGTTGTACTTTGTATGTTGTTGGGTTTTGAAGCGGGTATGTGGATAATTTGTTTTTATTATTTTCTTTGTCTGGAGCGTTGCAGCGTTGTTGTGTAGCTCATGTAATGGACGCTCTTCACACTTCCTTTTGTACCTGTTTGAAAATGCGGTTAGTTTAATTTTTTCTGTTATGTGCTTCGGTATGGAAAAGTGTATTGTGTAGTTGTATGACAGCGGTAGGCAGTGGTGAAGGTAACTAAAGTAGAAACAGGTCATTCATTTTCAGGGGATAAGATAAATTGGGTTGTGTCGGAGCGACCTACAAGGTAGTTTTAATAAAAGCTAAGACGTGAAATTGGTTATGAACTTTTTCACAAGAATGATACTCCGTATATAATGTTTAATAAAAGAATATAAAAGGTTGCATGTATTCCCAATACAGTTTATGTTACTTTTACCCAGTTTGACAACTTAAACCCATTCCTCTTTGAGCTAAATGTTTTGTATTAACCTATTGACCCGCCATAAGTAAATGGGTCAAAAAAGTCACCTCTATCTACAACCAATCTGAATTAAGCTCCCATGATGCTATTTGCCTATTTGACTATTTGAAAATGACCAAATCTTAATCGGTCAAGTTTAGCCTGCAAAAGCATCTAAATCCATTCCAAGAGTAATTAGCTACAAAGAAATATGGACTATATACCATTTGAGTTGCTACTTATCACGGAAGTTTTCAAATCTATTATATGAACAATTCTAATACACCTTCAGACCTTCTAATAAATCAACTAAGAAATATATTAAAAGGAGAAAAGTAATCTACGTCAAGTTTAATAACACACAAATCGTCGGTCAATGACTTCAAGTAGCTTTCATGGAGAAGGAGATTACAATATATAATTTTTCCATGAATGTCGCAATCTCGAGTTGCCTTACCACAGTAGCTCGAACTACCCGTTGAACAAATAACATGAAGCTAAGTTCAAATCCACCACATTTAACAATAACAAAGTCGAATTTACTACCTATAAGTGTAACCAAAGAGTGCACCAGAGTGTGATTCTTATATTAATTAGCAACCTTCTCACATCAGTTGTGATAACCTAGTCCTCTAGGTTATGAGTTCACCCGCTCTTCATACCAAAAAACTGCACAACAGTAGATACAAAGACAGTCGCAATCACCAATATCTCGTTACAACTATGAAATGCATACAACATATAAAAAAAAAAAAAAAAACTCAGATAACAAAAGATAAAACAATCACCACGAAACCAACAGTAGGAAGTATTTATTAATTTAAAAGTCATAAAGCACCTGCATTTGCTCAAAATATATTCTATTAAAACATCGTTTGCTCAAAATATAAATATATAGTTGATTCAAGTTTCCTTACCAAGATGATCAATAAAGATGTTCCATTTATCATTATCTTTTAATGATGCTACCAATACCAAGAGAACCTTATGCTCTCCAATTAAAAAGCAAAAGCATAAAATGAAATTAAATGACACCAAATATCTATAGCCAATACGAAAAAATTGAATGAAACATTAACACCGAGAAGACTTACATACCATGGATTTGGAGAGCATGAGGGTTTGATCATGTTGGTACTTACACGAATTTACTCAATGCCATGGATCTGAAGACATTAACAGCAGTACACAAAACCATTAACTCATTATATTAGTAAACATTCACAACAGACATCAAATTTCTGATTACCATGGGAACAGAATAAATTACCTTTGTGTTAGCAATAAAAATACGAATCATTCAAATCCAGTTCTAAAAATTAATAACAAATCAAATGACATTATAGATTTGTTGTTGGAATCCGCCATTTTTTGTTGGTTCGAGATGGAGGCACTGAATTGGGTTAGGGTTTACAAAAATTGGTTTTAGAGAGATGGAGGCTGATTTAGGGTTTACAAAATTTGTGTTGCTGGGTGGAGATGTTGGCGTTGAATGCCGCTGATTTGGGTTTAGGGTTGAATGTCGCTGATTTAGGTTTAGGGTTCCACTTAGGGAGATGATATTCCAGACATTTATTTTACTACTTCCACCACAATTTCATTCTTCCACCACAATTTCATGTTTTGTTACCTAAATATCCCTCAATAAATTATAAGAAAAAGTTTTAAATGTTGTAAATTTAGTAGTTAAATATGAATAGTAATTAGTCAAATATGGATAGTAAAATTTGTACTATATATATGTGCATAATGTAAGTTACAAAAACACACATATACATTAAATACATCACACCTCTCTTCAACCTCTTTCTCTCCTATATCTCCTACAACACATCTCTCTTTTATTGGTTCTTTCAATTTGAATATATTGAACCAGGCCACTAAAGGTAGTTATAAGCCTACTGAAATATAACACGTTATCAGCACGAAGTGCTCCGTATAATCAAGGTTTATCTAAGCAATCACACGTCACTAATCAAGGTAAGAAATTATCTAACTTTTATTAACTTCACTAACATTTATATTTATATTATTTAAGTTATATATGGTCGGTTATACCGCCTGAATTATATTTCTGTAATCTAACTTTTATTAACTTCACTAACATTTATATTTATGTTATTTAAGTTATATATGGTCGGTTATACCGCCTGAATTATATTTTTGTAATCTAACTTTTATTAACTTCACTAACATTTATATTTATGTTATTTAAGTTATATATGGTCGGTTATACCGTCTGAATTATATTTCTGTAATCTAACTTTTATTAACTTCACTAACATTTATATTTATGTTATTTAAGTTATATATGGTCGGTTATACCGCATGAATTATATTTTCTGTAATCTAACTCTTATTAACTTCACTAACATTTATATTTATGTTAATAAGACCTCATGATTGTACGCAACACGTCATTTGACAACACGGTACTTTATGTACGCAACACGTCATTTGACAACACGGTACCATGGGTCGAGATTAATTCCGATCAATACGAATACAATGGGGTCTTTATATGTTATCTAACATTTAAGATTACTTATGCAATTAATCATTATTTATTTCATGCATACTAATGTTTATTCTTAAAAGTAAATCTTAAAAGTTAAAATAAGAAAAAGTAGTTTGTATTTTTATTAAACGTAAATCTTAAAAGTTAAAATAAGAAAAAGTAGTGTGTATTTTTATTAAAAGTAAATCTTAAAAGTTAAAATAAGAAAAGTAGTTTGTATTTTTATTAAAAGTAAATCTTAAAAGTTAAAATAAGAAAAAGTAGTTTGTATTTTTATTAAAAGTAAATCTTAAAAGTTAAAATAAGAAAAAAAAATCTTGTCCTTTATATTACTCATACGCGTTTTGATATAGTGACTTTATTCGTTAACGTCAACTAACGACGTTACAACGGTCATATATACATAACGGTTGTTAACGTCAACTGACGACGTTACAACAACTATATTTTTCAAATATAAAATAAACATCTCCGTTTTCACATTTTCACAAATCAATCTTCATTTTTCAGATTACTACTCTCAAAAAGTTTTTGTAAAAATGATTCACATAAGGATGATTTTTCCTATTGTATTGGTCATATTAACTATCATCATTGTTGCTAATATACCACCGGGTGAACCTATATTCTATCATGCCCTTGTGGTTTTATTATTTGTAATCATACCATTATTCTGTTGTTTGCTACTTATGAATTTAAAATGATTCTAATTTCATTTTATTATTTGTCTATGAATAGAAGTTGATTATGATTATGATTTATGTTATTCATCTTTTTGATAATAGAAAATGTCGAATTTGAAAAGGCTTAAATTTGCTCATTTAGAACAAGTGAGAACAACTACTTAACATGGGTTATGAATGTAGAAAAACATCTCGAATCAAACGGTATTTTAGAAACCCTGAATGAAAATAACAATTATTCCGAACAAGAGAAAGCAATAGTAAGTATTTTTCTTAGCAAACATATTGATGAGTCCTTAGAATCTACATATTATATGATCGAAAATCCAAGTGTATTATGGAAAATACTCAAAGATAGATACGATATTAATTATCAAAAATAAAAATAAAATAAAAATAATAATAATAACGGTGATCCATGAAAGAATAAAATTAAAGATATTAGTAGACGCTCTTATAAGAATTCTGGAGATTCTTATTAATGATCCGGTAACGTGGATCATCAGTCTAGTATTTCTTGAATACATGAACATCTTGTTTAGCTCTACAAATAAGTCCCAAAAGAAAAGAAAACGAGAGTGAATCTGTTGACAAATCTTGATTAAATTAACCCTGAGCTACCTTGAGACTTGAATGGTTTGAATTTTCTAAGATGCCTAGTTTTTTTTTATGTATCACTCATAAATAAATGGTTTTAGACCATAACGCATATGTTTTATTAAGTGTTATCTTTTATGTACTTCAGATTATAACTTGTTTGCAGGTAATATAATTTGATTATCTTGCTGAAATATAACTCATTATTTGCTTATCTTATTTGAAGTTTTAGTATGAATCCTGCTGAAATACAACATCAATTAAATGGTAAAGACCTATGTATTGCAGATAGTAGTAACATACACACTATGATCAAATCTAAGAAATATTTCATTGATTTAAATCAAATGAAGGAATTATAAATACTATATCAGCTCTTGCAAACTTGATATAAGGAACGAAAAAGGCAAAATTTCATATTACCAAATGGTACGAATTTTTTTGGTAAACAATGTGTGACGATCGCTCCAAATCCATATGGACGAACACATCATTCATTGATTTCATTGCGAGGTATTTGACCTCTATATGATACATTTTGTAAACATTGCATTCTTTTGAAAAGGCACACCGTAAATGAATATTTAAATCAAAGGTTTTCGACATCTGATGATTTCTACATATAGACAATCACCATAAATAATAGTTTACAACAGTATTTCCGTTGACAATGCAGTCAAAATAAGATATATGGTGATGATTTGGTGAATGCAACGTCTCCTTGAAAAATATGTCATGTAAGACTCCATGTACATAGCTTGTTTAACATCTAAGCAAACAGCGGAAGACTTCTAGGAAACCTGAGAATAAACATGCTAACAAGTGTCAACACAAAGGTTGGTGAGTTCATAGTTTTAATGTTGCGCATAATCTGTATATAAAGGTGGATCACAAGATTTCAGTTATTTCATCCAGAAACGTTTATCAAAATATTCTACAAAATTGAGCACCCTGGTAGCTAAACTTAACGTATATATAATTTGTACCCTTTGTATAATCATCTTAATAATACACGCAAACCAACGTGTACGCTTCTCAAATAGTATACGTCCGTTAAAAGGCTAGCGCTCTAGCTCGGACGGGGATATCAAGCCCTATGGATCCATATACTACTACTCGCGCCCACCAGTTCTTATAACTGGCAGTTACTAGTTACCAAAGCTAAGGGATTTTTGGTTCAAACTCAGTGTAGAATTAAGTATGTACTTGTATCCATTGCGTTTAAAATAAAGTGCATGTATTCTCAGCCCAAAAATATAAAGGGTAAAAAGGCAAATGAAACTCACGCATATAAATCTAGTATTTTCAGTATTTATAAACAGTCGCATGTATTCTCAGCCCAAAAATATATTGAGTAAAAGGGATCATATGAAACTCACCTTAGCAGCATATAAAGTCGTCCACCAAAATGTGACCGAAACTCGAATTACCAAATAATCGTAGATCTCAACGTATCAATATTGTGATTCAATATTTCAGAAAAGTACGAAGACGCAACGAAGATGATAAACACTAGGTTTGACTTGAGAACAATACCCTTGAACATTATCCATAACGTCCATAGCTATAACCCATAGTTTTCTTATCTCTATCCCGCTCGAAAACCCGTTTTGAAAGTGACACGCCCATAACCTCGTCGTAATATTTTATGTAATAATAATAATAATAATAATAATAATAATAATAATAATAATAATAATAATAATAATAATAATAATAATAATAATATTAATCTTAATAATAATAATAATAATAATAATAATAATATATAAATATAACACGAGAGAGGTAGATAAGAGTTGGAGTGCATCAGAAATCAGAAAAACGCTCGAATTTATAGATGTGGCCAGATACAGACTGCCATGCGATCGCATGGCCTTCAAGCACATTTCCCATGCGATCGCATGGGAAGGATTTACAGCTCACAAATTTTTGTCTCGTTGTTTGTCGACATATTATTTAATTATAAATATAATATAAATAATTTATATAATTAATTATATATTATATTAAATTCACGTGCATAGTGGACTTGTAATTTTTGTTCCGATAAGTCGTATGTTGTCACTCGACTTATGTCCCGGTTCCGGTTTCTCGAACGCATTTTCGTACGCTTAGAAAACTAATACTTTATGTTTCGTGACACGTACCTTTGTCAAAATATAGCCTTAAATTATCCATAAACTGTACCACTCAAAGTATATCTTAAACTTTCGAGTGTTTTGGTCATTTACTTCCATAAATCATCATCTCGCTATTTGTTAAAATACATTTTAAAATAGTGTTACTGTAGCAAAGTTACTGTAGCAAGTCAATTTTTACTGTAGCAATTCACTGTAGCAAATTAAAGTTCACTGTAGCAAGTAGTGATTTTCGAAAACACTGTAGCATTTTGGGTACTGTAGCAATTTGAAAATACTGTAGCATACTGGTTCATCTTAAACGCTTTAGTTAACTTATCTGAATATCAATCGAATCAATAAACGAATGTTACTATCGTTTACTAAATAACTTGAAATTATATATATGTATATATCTTTTTAATATACATAAATCAGTTTTTAAATACACATTAGAAGTTATTTATAAATAAATTTTAATAATAAGTATTTCAACTTATCATATATATTCAAATAGATATTTAAACCAATAATTTTAATGTACGGTATCAAACAATTAATACATTGTTAACTTTTCAAGTTATAGTATATATGTATCTATTTACATATAATTGTTCGCAAATCGTCGAAAACAACCGAAGGGTATTTAAATATATAAAAGTAGTTCAAAAATTTTGAGATTCAGTTTTACAGACTTTGCTTATCGTGTCAAAAATGTTAATCATACAAAGATTAAGTTTAAATTTGGTCAGAAATTTCCGGGTCATCACACAATGTCTTGTTTTCTCCCAAATCAAAGAGAAATTTGTTAAGTTTCTCTGATATATATCATAATGGATATGATTATCAGTCAATGATAATCGAAAATGAGAAATATCTATGTAGCACCAAAAAGCGCATATAATAAAAAGCGCATATGATGAAAAGCGCAGCGCATATGATTAAAAGCGCATATGATAAAAAACGCATATGATGAAAAGCGCAGCGCATATAATTAAAAGCGCATATAATGAAAAGTGCATATGACGAAAAGCGCAGCACATATGATTAAAAGCGCATATGGTGAAAATGATATATGATGAAAAGCACATATGGTGATTAATGAAAATCACATATGGTGATTAATGAAAAGCACATATAGTGATTAATGAAAAGCACATATAGTGATTAACGAAAAACACATATGGTGATTAATGAAAAACACATATGGCGATTAATGAAAAGAACATTGAGAAATAATCACCAATGTTTCTTGAAAGAATTCAAGGGTATATATATGGACCAATTCATCCATCATGTGGACCATTTTTCTAATAGACGCATCTAACGCATGGTCTCATGTTTGTGTGTTATCAAGCCATAATATGGCATTTGCAAAGTTTCTTGCACAAATTATTAAATTAAGAACACATTATTCTGATTACACCATTAAAAGGATGAGACTTGATAATGCTGGTGAGTTAACATCTCAAGCTTTTAATGATTATTATATGTCTACAAGGATTGTTGTTGAACATCCAGTTGCTCATGTGCATACACAAAATTGGTTTAGCTGAATCAATAGATAAACGCTTACAGCTAATAACTAGACAATTAGAAATGAGTACAAAACTCTCAATATTTATATGGGGACATGTAAATTTACATGATGTGACATTAATTCGCATTAAATCAAGTGCAAGTTATAAATATTCTCCATTACCAACTTAATTTTGGTGGAGACCAAATATTTTCCATCTTAGAACATTTGGTTGTGCAGTGTATTTTTAATTGAACAACCACAACAAATGGTTCCTCAAAGAAGGATTGAAATATATGTTAGATATGAAACATCTTCAATCATAAGATATATTGAACCCATGACGGGTGATGTTTTTACAGCAAGTTTTGTCGATTGTCACTTTAATGAAACATTGTTCCCTATATTAGGGGAAGAAATGAAATATAAATAAAATGATGTTTCATGGTGTGAACATCAATTAAGGAATATTGATCATCGCACAAAAGAATGCGAAAATAAAGTTCAAATATAATGCATATGCAAGAACTTGCAAATTAATTACTTTATGCATTTAAAGATACAAAAAATAAGTGACTAAATCATATATACCAGTAGTAAATGCTTCAGCTAGAATTGAAATTACAAAAGCTGGCAATAATGTCACTCATGAGTCTTTGCTACGGCAGAAACGTGGGAGACCAATTGGTTCCAAAGATAAAAATCCTCGAAAAAGAAAATCAGCTGATAATGAGGTAAAAGAAAGTGTTCAACAAGAACCACAAATCAATACTCCTTCTGCAGAGGATATTGATAAATGTAAATACATAAATTGCAATAAATTATGCAATATTATGAAACTGAAATGAAATGAAAAATCTTGATGAGATATTTTCATATAATGTTACAATGACATCATGAATAAAGATGATGATCTGTAACCAAAATCTTTCATTGAATATCAAAATAGACGTGATTGAACTCAACGGAAAGGAGCAATACGAGCTGAATTAGAATCGCTCAATAAAAGAAAAGTTTTTGGATCAATCGTTATCACTTTTTAAAGATGTGAAACAATGGGATACAAATGAATTTTTATTCGAAAAGAAATGTGCAAATGAAGTTACAAGGCAAAACTAGACTTGTAACTCAAGATTTCCCACAAAGACCAGAAATGAATTAGGAGAAAAACTTATCCTCCTATAATGAATATAATTACTTATTAGATACTTAATCAACCTGGTAGTTATTTAAATGCATCTCATGGATGTTGTTACTACTTATCTGTATGGATCACTTAATAATGATATATATATGAATATACCTGAAGGGTTAGGGTATCATAAGCATCTAATGCAAAACCCAATGGAATATATTCCATTAAATCACAAAGATTTCTAAATGGGTTTATACAATCGGGACGTATGTGGTATAATCGATTAAATTACTACTTGATAAGAAAAGGGTATACATATAAACTTATTTGCACGTGTGTTTTATAAAAACAATGTTCGGATATGTGATCATAGCTGTTTATATCAATTATCTTAAATAAAGAAATCTATGAAGCCATTCAACTTCTAAAGAAAGATTTAAAAAAAAAAAATCAAGTATTACGTTGATTTACATATTGAGCATATAACTAATGACTTACTTATACATCAAACAACTTATACCGAAAAGATTTTAAAATATTTTAATATGGACAAGACAAAAACTATTAAGTACTCATATGGTTGTTAGATCTTAATATTGATACTAATCCATTTCATCCTCTAGAAGATCATGAAGATCTTCTTGGTTCAGAAGTTCCATATTTTAGTGCAATTGGGGCTCTTATGTATCTTACAAATTATACAAGATCTGACATTTCTTTTGCAGTTAATTTGTTGACAAGGTTCAGCTCAGCCCCTACCAAAAGACATTGGAATGGGATCAAACAAATAGTTTGATACCTTCGGGGAACTACTGATTTATAATTATTTTATTCTAACAACTCGAAACAAGATTTGTTTGGTTATACAGATGCAGATTATTTATCTGATCTACATAAAGCTAAATCTCAAACTGGATATGTATTCCTAAGTGGAGGCACCGCAATATCATGACGTTCTCAAAACAAACACTTGTTGCAACATCATCAAATCATGCCGAAGTGATTGCATTACATGAAGCTACTCGGGAATGATTTTAGTTAAGATCAATGATACAAATCATTATTGATTCTTGTGGACTAGAACGCTATAAAAGCCCAACAACTATCTATGAAGATAATACAGCTTACATAGTACAAATAAAAGAAGAGTATCAAAAATGACAGAACAAAACATAAATGCTGACGAGGCGCTAAAGCTATAAACGGTCTTAACGGTCATAAGTTTGATGGAAAAGAATGGTATATTGGTAAGGCTCAGAAAAAGACTGAAAGGGAATAGGAATTGAAACAACAGTTTGAGCAAACCATGAAGGAGACTGTAGACAAATTACAAGGGTCAAACTTGTACATAAAAGATTTAGATGATACAGTTTCAGATGAAAACCTCAGATTCTTCTCATATACTCAAGATCTCGTAAAAGACAACCAGATTAAAATGAGATACGTTCAATCAACAACTCTGCTGATTTTTATACCAAAGCACTGTCAATCGCTGTTTTCAAAACATACGTTCACAATATTGGCATGAGGCAAGTTCAAAAGATGTGACGACTCAGCGTTGTCTACTTGAGGGGGAGTCAACTCTATGCTGCACTCTTTTTCCCTTAGCTAAAGTTTTATCCCACTGGGTTTTCTTTAGCAAGGTTTATTAACGAGGCAATATTAATTGCTCTTTAAAAAAAATTACCATCCAAGGGGGAGTGTTGTAAATTTAGTAGTTAAATATGGATGGTAATTAGTCAAATATGGATAGTAAAATTTGTACTATATATATGTGCATAATGTAAGTTACAAAAACACACATATACATTAAATACATCACACCTCTCTTCAACCTCTTTCTCTCCTATATCTTCTACAACACATCTCTCTTTTATTGGTTCTTTCAATTTGAATATATTGAACCAGACCACTAAAGGTAGTTATAAGTCTACTGAAATATAACATTAAAGAATTTGTGCAAGTCTTTCATTAAGGGTAATTTAGACATTATAGGTAGAAGAAGTAAAATGAATGTTGGAAATATCATCTCCCTTTTAGAAAGTTTGCATATCAGTAACCCCACCCCGTATTATTCCGTAATTTGGTGGGTAAAGGATCCGAATATAATTAAGGTCCGCGTGTTTTTAAGGGTATACAAGGTATAATTTTGATTAAGAATGATTTATTAGCTAATATTTTAAGTGGATGATTAGTGACCGTTAGATCGAGGGGTATTAAGCTGTAATTTTCTAATCTAACGGTAATTTAGGGAGTTTTGAAAATAATTATTAGCTAATCGAGACTCTCTTTTATTTTTAATGTATATAGTGATTATTACCTCAAAATCAGACATTGTGATACTATGTTTTTCAATCTCTTCTAGAGTCCATTCCTTCCTCAGTTTTTTTTTTTTTTTTTTTTTGGCAAAAAACGAAAACTTTGTATAACAAAATCTTTTTCTCGAAAAGAGAAAAAGAGAAACAAGAACAATGTTCTTTCGGTATCTTTATTTTCTTGAGAAATTTCAAACTTTCTCCTCCCATTCACTATTCTCCGTATAGCAACATTACCGGCTATATTAACTAAATCCTTTAAATCAGCTCCAACAAATCCTGCAGTTGCCTTAGAAATTTTGACCAGGTTTAATGAACCTTCTAGTTGTACTTTTCGTGTGAGTCTAGAAAGAATCTTTGTTCTAGCATCTTCGTCCGAAAGACCTAAAAGGAACTCTCGGTCAAACCGTCCAGGTCTTCTTAGTGCTGGGTCAATAGCATCAGGTCTATTAGTAGCACCAATCACCAAGACATATCCTCGTTTACCACCTGGTGGTCTGTGAGATTCATCCATACAAGTTAATAATTGGGCCTGGAATTGATGCATCTACTGTTGGAGGATGGGTCATGACTATCTCTAATGGGCTTGCAAAGGAAGGAACTAATGATTTAATTGCTATTACGATTGTGGGCCAAATAATTAGTATGTATGTATATTTTTACTTTTCATTTGATAAAAGTTTTATACCAATAGTTGATGTGCAAATTGCAATTATAGACTACCGAAACATTGTTTGAGGTATGAAGCGAAACCATTTTTCACAACAACACGCATGGACTCTCCACTTGTCGTATACTAAAGGAAGAGCAATTATTGGTCGTTTTAGGTATGCATAGTTGTCGTTTTGGCACTAAAGCACATCATAGTCGTTTGCAATTTTATTTTTTTGACCTATATCTATAAACACCATGTAGCATCATCTTTTTTTTTTTTTTTTTTTTACTGTTCTACTTTTTAAAAGTTTATTTATTTTTAATTTATCACTTTTCGTTTAATAAATGTTTGTATTTGTATCAATTTTCAACATGCGTATTGTAATCATAAACTACCTAAACACTTGCCTTTAATAAACAATAAACTACCTAAACATTATTTAATGTAGCAAAATCATGTATTTCTACAAACGATTTTTCGCCACAACACACGAGTCATGTGACGACCCGAGAATTTCCGATCAAATTTAAACTTGATCTTTATACGATTTCGACACGATAAGCCAAGTCTGTAATGTTGAATCTCAAAATTTTTGAACTGTTTTTTTTTCTTGCAATCATTTAACTTCGACAATTCCCGACGATTCACGCACCATTATTTGTAAACAAATGTGTATACATACAAATATAAATATAAATATAAATATATGTATATATATAATGTGTGTTGTACCTTGTATGTTGTTGGGTTTTGAAGCGGGTATGTGGATTTATTATTTTCTTTGTCTGGAGCGTTGCAGCGTTGTTGTGTAGCTCATGTAATGGACGCTCTTCACACTTCCTTTTGTACCTGTTTGAAAATGCGGTTAGTTTAATTTTTTCTGTTATGTGCTTCGGTATGGAAAAGTGTATTGTGTAGTTGTATGACAGCGGTAGGCAGTGGTGAAGGTAACTAAAGTAGAAACAGGTCATTCATTTTCAGGGGATAAGATAAATTGGGTTGTGTCGGAGCGACCTACAAGGTAGTTTTAATAAAAGCTAAGACGTGAAATTGGTTATGAACTTTTTCACAAGAATGATACTCCGTATATAATGTTTAATAAAAGAATATAAAAGGTTGCATGTATTCCCAATACAGTTTATGTTACTTTTACCCAGTTTGACAACTTAAACCCATTCCTCTTTGAGCTAAATGTTTTGTATTAACCTATTGACCCGCCATAAGTAAATGGGTCAAAAAAGTCACCTCTATCTACAACCAATCTGAATTAAGCTCCCATGATGCTATTTGCCTATTTGACTATTTGAAAATGACCAAATCTTAATCGGTCAAGTTTAGCCTGCAAAAGCATCTAAATCCATTCCAAGAGTAATTAGCTACAAAGAAATATGGACTATATACCATTTGAGTTGCTACTTATCACGGAAGTTTTCAAATCTATTATATGAACAATTCTAATACACCTTCAGACCTTCTAATAAATCAACTAAGAAATATATTAAAAGGAGAAAAGTAATCTACGTCAAGTTTAATAACACACAAATCGTCGGTCAATGACTTCAAGTAGCTTTCATGGAGAAGGAGATTACAATATATAATTTTTCCATGAATGTCGCAATCTCGAGTTGCCTTACCACAGTAGCTCGAACTACCTGTTGAACAAATAACATGAAGCTAAGTTCAAATCCACCACATTTAACAATAACAAAGTCGAATTTACTACCTATAAGTGTAACCAAAGAGTGCACCAGAGTGTGATTCTTATATTAATTAGCAACCTTCTCACATCAGTTGTGATAACCTAGTCCTCTAGGTTATGAGTTCACCCGCTCTTCATACCAAAAAACTGCACAACAGTAGATACAAAGACAATCGCAATCACCAATATCTCGTTACAACTATGAAATGCATACAACATATAAAAAAAAAAAAAACTCAGATAACAAAAGATAAAACAATCACCACGAAACCAACAGTAGGAAGTATTTATTAATTTAAAAGTCATAAAGCACCTGCATTTGCTCAAAATATATTCTATTAAAACATCGTTTGCTAAAAATATAAATATATAGTTGATTCAAGTTTCCTTACCAAGATGATCAATAAAGATGTTCCATTTATCATTATCTTTTAATGATGCTACCAATACCAAGAGAACCTTATGCTCTCCAATTAAAAAGCAAAAGCATAAAATGAAATTAAATGACACCAAATATCTATAGCCAATACGAAAAAATTGAATGAAACATTAACACCGAGAAGACTTACATACCATGGATTTGGAGAGCATGAGGGTTTGATCATGTTGGTACTTACACGAATTTACTCAATGCCATGGATCTGAAGACATTAACAGCAGTACACAAAACCATTAACTCATTATATTAGTAAACATTCACAACAGACATCAAATTTCTGATTACCATGGGAACAGAATAAATTACCTTTGTGTTAGCAATAAAAATACGAATAATTCAAATCCAGTTCTAAAAATTAATAACAAATCAAATGACATTATAGATTTGTTGTTGGAATCCGCCATTTTTTGTTGGTTCGAGATGGAGGCACTGAATTGGGTTAGGGTTTACAAAAATTGGTTTTAGAGAGATGGAGGCTGATTTAGGGTTTACAAAATTTGTGTTGCTGGGTGGAGATGTTGGCGTTGAATGCCGCTGATTTGGGTTTAGGGTTGAATGTTGCTGATTTAGGTTTAGGGTTTTACAAAGTTTGCATATCAGTAACCCCACCCCGTATTATTCCGTAATTTGGTGGGTAAGGATCCGAATATAATTAAGGTCCGCGTGTTTTTAAGGGTATATAAGGTATAATTTTGATTAAGAATGATTTATTACCTAATATTTTAAGTGGATGATTAGTATTGAGGGGTATTAAGCTGTAATTTTCTAATCTAACGGTAATTAAGGGGGTTTTGAAAACAATTATTAGCTAATCGAGACCCTCTTTTAATATATATAGTGATTATTACCTCAAAATCAGACATTGTGATACTATGTTTTTCAATCTCTTCTAAAGTCCATTCCTTCCTCACTTTTTTTTTTTTTTTTTTTTTTTTTTTGCAAAAAACGAAAACTTTGTATAACAAAATCTTTTTCTCGAAAAGAGAAACAAGAACAATGTTCTTTCGGTATCTTTATTTTCTTGAGAAATTTCAAACTTTCTCCTCCCATTCACTATTCTCCGTATAGCAACATTACCGGCTATATTAACTAAATCCTTTAAATCAGCTCCAACAAATCCTGCAGTTGCCCTAGAAATTTTGACCAGGTCTAATGAACCTTCTAGTTGTACTTTTCGTGTGAGTCTAGAAAGAATCTTTGTTCTAGCATCTTCGTCCGGAAGACCTAAAAGTAACTCTCGGTTAAACCGTCCAGGTCTTCTTAGTGCTGGGTCAATAGCATCAGGTCTATTAGTAGCACCAATCACCAAGACATATCCCCGTTTACCACCTGGTGGTCTGTGAGATTCATCCATACAAGTTAATAATTGGGTCTGGAATTGATGCATATACTGTTGGAGGATGGGTCATGACTATCTCTAATGGGCTTGCAAAGGAAGGAACTAATATTGTGCGCCAAATAATTAGTATGTATGTATATTTTTACTTTTCATTTGATAAAAGTTTGTTACCAATAGTTGATGTGCAAATTGCAATTATAGACTACCGAAACATTGTTTGAGGTATAAAGCGAAACCATTTTTCACAACAACACGCATGGACTCTCCACTTGTCGTATACTAAAGGAAGAGCAATTATTGGTCGTTTTAGGTATGCATAGTTGTCGTTTTGGCACTAAAGCACATCATAGTCGTTTGCAATTTTATTTTTTTGACCTATATCTATAAACACCATGTAGCATCATCTTTTTTTTTTTTTTTTTTTTTTACTGTTCTACTTTTTAAAAGTTTATTTATTTTTAATTTATCACTTTTCGTTTAATAAATGTTTGTATTTGTATCAATTTTCAACATGCGTATTGTAATCATAAACTACCTAAACACTTGCCTTTAATAAACAATAAACTACCTAAACATTATTTAATGTAGCGAAATCATGTATTTCTACAAACGATTTTTCGCCACAACACACGAGTCATGTGACGACCCGGGAATTTCCGATCAAATTTAAACTTGATCTTTATACGATTTCGACACGATAAGCCAAGTATGTAATGTTGAGTCTCAAAATTTTTGAACTGTTTTTTTTTCTTGCAATTATTTAACTTCGACAATTCCCGACGATTCACGAACCATTATTTGTAAACAAATGTGTATACATACAAATATAAATATAAATATATGTATATATAATAACTTAAAATAATAATATACGACATAATTAAATTGTTATTAAAATAAATCTATATATATATAGAGTATATCAAATATAATTATTTAATAATTGTAATACTCGATGAACGTTTCCATTATTATTTAGAGAAGTTTAATTCGAACTTAAGTGATTTTTAGATAAAACTGTGATATTAATATATACTTCTTATTCTTATTTTTATATATCAATCAGTAAGTGAATTATGTCGTTTTAAACATATGTCATTAGGTACACTAAACCTTCACTATTGTCCATACCTGCAGTGATTGACAAGCAACAGAAGAGTAATGTAAAAGACAAAACACTTGAGTATGTAAACATCTTGTTTTTTTAATTTGTATGATTAGATTCGACACAGTATCATATATATATATATTAAAAAAAAAAAACCAATCAAATTACTGAAACTGACATGGACAGGCGTAATTGGTGGTATCTTCTATTTCTCTATCTATTATTGAGGGTCTTAAAGGATATTTTCTTTTGTCTCAAATACAGAAAGAATCAAGTTAGAAACTGCCAATCGTTTTACGTTAAAAATTTTACGTTATCTGCTGTTGAAGACTCGTTACGAAGAGTCTTTGATCAATATGGATATTTGATTAACGTATACATCGGTTAAAAAGGGCCAAATCTGGAAAGCGTTTCGCGTTTGTGCGATTCATGGGAGTTAAGAACGTTTCGGCCATGGAAAGACGTCTGGCCGACGTGTCGATGGGAAGTCACCACCTATTCATTGAAGCTTCGAAGGTCGATAAATCTAAGATCCCTATCCAGAAAAAAGATCCAGTCGTTCAGGTTAAACCTTCGATTACTAAATCAGCTCCTGTTGTTGAGGTGGAGAAATCTGCTAACTCAGTTATGAAAGAGAATAATCCTGATGATAAAGTTTCGTATGCTTCTGTTATTCGGGGCAACCAAAATTCTAAACCTATCAAGAAAATTACATTAGAACAGGAAGATGTGATTAATGTATCCAAAGAAGACTTGATTCTTATGGCTAAGGTGAAGAATATTGGTACTTTGTATCTGATTTATCAGCAGTGTTTCATTGAAGGTTTCTCAAATTTTAAGATTCAGTATATAGGTGGCATGTGGATTTGGTTTCAATTCGATTCGCTTGATACATGTGAATTATTTAAAACCAACCCTAATATGCTATCATTGTTTTCATGCATTAATTAACCGTCCGATTCATTCGTTGTTGACGAAAGAATTATTTGGATTGAATTATCGGGTATTCCCACTTGTGCTTGGGGAACGAAAGCTAGTAAAAAGATAGCTTCTTCTTTTGGTCGCTTTTTGTTTTTCGAACCGAATTGCAAGTTACCTTTATCAACAAGCAGGATTTGTATTGCTACTTATGATAAATGTCCTATTTCTACCTTAGTTACGGTTTCTATTAATGGTGTTGATACAGAGATATTTGTAAACGAGGTTGGTACATGGCAGTTTGATATAGACGCTACCATAGTGACTGATAGTATTAATGAAGAAGCGGTCTCAACTAAAGGCGATGAGTCGAGTAATACCTCAGTAAGTTCATCATCTGAGGATGATATTTCAAACTCAGATCACTTGAAACAATTCGTTGGTGTCGATATTAAGCCTTCAGTTAATAGTTCTACTCAGAAAGGGACGGTTGAAACGAATGGGGCTAAAGAGGTTAGCTTAGACAATGGAACTGTGTCTACTAATTATACATGCCCAACGTGAGGGGTGTTGTGAGAACAGCAGGTAACGGATGAGTCGCAATTTCCCTGATGAACTTCTCCGACGTCGCGGAAGGCTCAACCGGTTTCTTCAATTTGACTCCGCCCATTATGGCGTGCCAATTGTTTAACATTCCATCTGCTACGCCGGGCTGCTCAATTTGTGCCGTCATGGATGGTGGAGCGCCCAAGATGAGGGTTTGGATCAACTCCTGACGCGCCTCCACTTTCGTTTTGACGGGCCGTTTCCTGAATTCATGCGTTGTCCGTGTAGAGTCATGATAGGGTGCTTTTGACGCTTCCGTCTGATCATCCTCCCCCCTGCCATGAACATGGGCATGACGAATCCTCCTTTAGCCAAGAAGCGGATGACTTCTTCTCCATTGATTGTTTTCAAACTGGAACTAACGATTTCAGGACTGGTTGGGGCTGAAACGTTGGGTCCAGTGTTGGTGTTATCTTCAAAATTGAGCCTAGTACGATGAACATTTTCAGTAGGGGTCACATAATTATCTTCGACGTTAGGTCTCAAAGGATCATATGGTTCCCCAGCGCTAGAAAATGGTAATTCAGGACCTCCTGACATTTCGTGAAGATTGATGTACTCAAGGTCCCACGGATGGCGCCAAATGATCAAACCAAAATCATTTGGTTCGAGTGCAAGTGAATAAAAAGAAAGCCTAACCTTTGGAAGGGGTTCCTCCGGTTAAATGAGATATGAGGGGTCTAGTGTTGTTTTTCTTTTGCCTAGCCTCCAAGGTAGATATGAAAAGATATTATAATGTGCGCAGGTTGATTAGCCTTCAAATGAGGCTTAGGGGCACTATTTATAGATGGATAATTGGCGGTTATGTATGATAACCGCTATATTAGTGCTCACTCTCCATAACTGCCATTAGAATCTTCTGATCATGCCCACAACCTACTCCACGTCCTCCACGTTCCTGATATGTAGGGTTTTAGTCCAGCCTGGCAACACCAAGTCAACCTTATGAAGACGTCACGCTACCCGATACGTGGGGTTGACTTGAATACAGCGAAGCTTGACCGTTTAACTAACTGGACGTCACGGGCATCACGTGACACAGCGTTAAATAAGCTCCCGATAGGCTCTAGTGTGCTGGACGTCATGCGTTTCACGTGACGCAGCATGTGACAGAGCGTGGCGTGACGTACGTCATTGTTGTATTATGTGGATTAATAATAAATATCATGCTGTTTTTTTCTTTCTTTTTGTACGTTATCTAACTGGCCTTTTCAAGGAGATGTGGATGTATACAAAGTTTAAGCATATTAGAACTCGATGAAATACAACAAATTTTATAAACGTTAAAAAAAGAAGCTAAAAGAATAATGATGGATATAAAAAGCTTTAAAACAAGAGAAGAAATGAAAACATGATTTATGTAAGTGATTCACTTTTAAAAATATACAGTATGAAATAGATGAGCACAATTCTAAATGTTACGGGGTATTTATTCGAATGTTTAGTGAGGTGTGGGGTTATTAGTATCTTTAATGTTTTCATCATCTTAACTTATATTATTGTTTGTAACTATCATATTAGGATTTATCAAACGTAGGGTACGTAGTATAAGACAATTATTGCATATGGTAATTTGGTTATAACAAAAATCTCTAATAATATGGTTATTGTTTTTTTCTTTATTTTTTATATTTACCCTTTATTCTGAATTGTTGAATAATAATCTAGTAAGGGTGAATATGAAGAAATACTATACACGTATAATAATTTTTATGTTTTAAAAAACTTGTGACAAGACGAAGAAAAAGGTAAATCGAGCTTAAAAATATTTTCAGAATTTTTAAAGTATATATTAAGCTAATATGGAAAATAATAGGAGTAATAATAATAATATAATGGATCAATCGTGGTGGCACAAAACAAATTTAATCATGTGTTTAGGTGCAACGTAAGATGGTAAACGTTGTGTTGTATTTTATCACTTTCTGTTTCCTTTCATTCTTGTTGTGACCTGTGAATTATGTGTGTTGTTTATGTATAGGCTTTATACATTTTTATTTAACTAAGATAAACATTTAGCAATTTTACTACGTTCTAAGTAACAAAAAAATATGTTAGGTGTTCAATTGTCGCGAAAAATTAATCGACGGAGCAAATTGTGAGTCATTTAATAGGTAGCGTGATTATAATAGAAGCTATCACATATCAAATACGAGAACTGTTTAATGTTTCGTAATAGTGGCAGTACTTACATTGTGGCCCCTGCGAGTTTGAGACTTGCATCATTTACAAGTTTCAACCAACATGGTTATAACCAACGCCTTAGAGCATGTAAAACTGCCATTTACACCCCGAGTCCCCGACCAAAACAATCTAATGTATAATCCATGATTAGAGAAATAATTCAAGTGATATTTAGGCATCTAAAGATTAATTTGAATAGCAAATTGATGGATTGGATGCAAAAAGATGATTCAAGGGTATTACAATATCGGTCTTAAGAACATAAACATGTTATATAATCTAACTCCACATGCCCCAATCACCAAATTTGTTTATTTTGCATGACACCATTTCCCCAGCTAGATCAAAAGATTACATAATTTCCTTGTTTGTCGACTGATTTTGGTAAACGAATTACCTTCAGTAACCTGCCAATGTACCCCAGCCAATGAAGGAGTACTGCAAAAATGAGCATACATAACGCCATAATTAACCCCTGCCAATGAAGGAATACTGCAAAAACGAGCATACATAACACCGTAATTAATCCCTTCCTCCCCATAAGCCAATTTTTTGTTTTCACGGCAACTTCTACGGTGCGTTGTATTCTAGCTGCCCATTTCATCTGTATCAAAAATAAACCAAACATGAAAAATCAAAAACAAGTTACCAAATATAATGGCCCTAGACCTACTTGATGCTAAACCAGGTTCTTATCAAACAATTGTGAAATCACACATCGTTAGGTATGTATGACCATAACATTGCATATAAAAGAGGAAAAATTGTAATACATGTCAAAACAAGTTAGACAAGGTTGACCGACGAACCCTTTATATATATATATATATATATATATATATATATATATATATATATATATATATATATATATATATATATATATATATATATATATATATATATATATATAGGAGCAGGATCAATGGGGAAGTAACCTGTAGCGACCCCGACAAATCGTCAAGTGACGGCGTCGGCTACGTGGGTCCCATTACCTGATTATAAGTCTTTAAGATAGCGTTTAACCAAAATATGTCGCCTTCATTTCAAAATAAAGATTTTTTTTCAAAGTTTACAAGAATTGTTCAACCAAAAGTTAAGTTACAACGTTATAAGTACGATTGAAATCTAGGCGACACGGTTTAAAGTAAAGTCAAAAGACGCTCCATGAAATGCATGTATACTCGACATCGGATGCAAGTATCAAATAGTAAGCGGAAGCATGTTTCACATATCGTGCAAGACCTGAGAAAAACATAGAAATCTGTCAACGAAAACGTTGGTGAAATCATAGGTTTAAGTAAGTAAGTACAAGTGAACCACAAGATTTGCATCAATGAAATAATAGTAATACATTCCAAAAGTTTGTTTCACGAGCACCCAATTATCAAAGCTTAACATTCCTTCCATTGTATACCCCATCACTTAGTGCTAGAACAAACACTGATTCTCGAAATTATATTTCATCCGTAGACGGTAGCGAACCGTCAAGGATGAGGGTTGTCAACCCATATGGCCATATAACATAAGTTCTCGCTTACACCCGGCAAGTGTAATTAATGATAATCGAATTGAGGATTTTGTTCTAAACTCGTATGTAGAATGTTTGTTTTCCCGTTCTTGTGTTCACTTAGTTCAAAAGAATCGTTTATGTTTTCTCATCCCAATATAAGTTCAAAAAGAGTAAAAGTGGGACTATGATCTCACCTTTGATTGCACGAGTATAAATGTACTTCACAAAGTAAACGTGTGCAAAGACAAAGCTAGTCTTGACCTAAACATATAGGTTGTATCAATAACGGTAAACACAAACGGTCAAAGGTGTTCAATTAGTCCTATGGCTCGTTACGACTCGATTAAGTATAGCATGTGAATCACGTTGTCAAGTTTCATACAAGAAACAAGTATAAAAGCATGTTAGAATGATTGTATAAAAGTTTGGTTAAGTTTGACTAAAAGTCAAACTTTGGTCGGTCAAAGTCAACGAAAGTCAACACGTTCGGGTCGGGTTCCGAACTATTTTTCTGAGATTTTTATTCATATATAAGCATGTTAGAACAAGTTACATGTGAATCGGAGGTCCATAGCATAGCAAACATTTTTCATAAAATGGAAAAGTTGGACAGAAGCTGGACAAGGCAAATGTCGCGCCGCGGCAAGGGGTGTCGCGCCGCGACATAACACATGGTCTGGTGTCAGGTCGTTTTCAAGGTTCAAGTCTTGGTCAAAACTTCAAACAATCGCAAAACGCAAACCGCAAACAATTAGAAGACGTATCTTATACCGTTGGAAAGCTCTTTTGACAAGGAACACAACTAAACACAAATCCTCAAACAAAAACATCATTTACAAAAATCGAATTCTCGTCATGTGATCAATAAACGCTCATTTCAAAGCCTCAAGTTCATCAATATGCATTTTAAGTTCCGGGAATCCAATTTACACATGTGATATGCCGTTTTGAAGGTAATGAAGCATACATTACAACTAATCACTAACAATTAACATTCCATGGCATTCAAGCATCAAAAGTTCATGTCAAGAACTATCAAACCCTAGTCAAACATCACAAAATCAATATTCATGTTTTTGAAGTTTTCTTAATCAACCTACGCATCAAAACGAAGCTAGTGATACTAGTAACACAATTAAAACATGCACTTTAACAATCTAACAACATTAACTCATCCAAAATCAAGGATTAAGCAAACCCATTTCAAGTTCATGCTAGTTACTCCAAAAACAACAAATCGAGCAAACCAAACATATATTCATGTTAGACTTGAGCCATAGACACTAACTAACACCATTTCAAATCAAAAACACGAATTTAGAGAAATCTAGAGTTTTTGAAATGTTACCCAAACGAGATGAAGTTGGTATCAAATTGTAGAGGATGAAGAGAGGATTCCAAATATGTAATTTGTTTTGTTGTAAGCCTCCTAAATCGAATTTAGATGATGAATGATTGAATTGGGTGTTGTGTGTGTGTGTTCTTGCTAGAGAGAAAGAGAGATGAGGGAGATGGATGGAAATGGATGGAGGAGGTGAAGTGGTTGACTAGTTGACCTAGTCACCACTTTGCCCACTTGTCAACTTAAGTCCCTCATGTTTGTAGTCGGGTGCGGGAATTAACCGATCGAGTATTTTTAAAACGCAAGTTAACGAGAGATGTTATAATTAAATGACGGAATTATTATGAACGTTAGTCAACGGAAACTACGAATTTAAATAACGAAAGGTATTATTTAAAAGAAAAAGACGGTGTTAAAATAAATTTAACGGAAAAACGCGGGATGTTACATTATCCACAACTCAAAAGAAATTTCGTCCCGAAATTTAGTTGGAAGTAGTAGTCGATATCTCTTACTCGAGACTTTACGTTGTCAATGCTATGAATAAGTGAAAGTACGTTCTTGAGGGTTCTCATGAATTTGGATAGTCAGGGTTTTACGTTGCATTAAGGTTCGGTTTTTACGATCCCCAGTTTCAACTGGTTTTCCTATGAAGAGAAGTTTGTCATCGATAGTTGATGTATCCAGCAGGATTGCACGTTCCTGTTCCGCAGGACACGTTTCTAAGTTTGTTACACGAAATGTAGGGTAAACGGAAACTTAATTGAGTCGGAAGTTCTAAACGGTAGGGAGCGGTTCCAATACGCCCCAAGGTTTCAAAAGGGTTAACATGTCGCGGGTTTAACTTTCCCTGATTCCCAAAACGGATCACACCCTTCCAAGGTGCGGGTTCTCAATATTACGCGGTTACACACTGGGATTTGTGAGGTTCTCCTCTAAGTTTGGTATAACTCTTCTGGCGACAATGGGTTGTCTCGAGCCCTTCTCGGACTTGAACGATCTCAATTGTTGTTTCTTGATGGAGTTCAGATTTCGGTGGTTGATGCTTTGGTTAAATGAACAGGGGTATGACATTAGCGGTCATATAAGGTTTCGAAAAGTGCGCGTGAACACACGAGTGGTAACTACTGTTGTAAGAGTGATCTACTAAAGGTGACAATACGAGTTTGTGAGATGTCTTTCCAAGACGTAAATCGTTCGTTTGCTCGGTTCGTCAGTTTGTGGGTGGTACGCGGTACTCATGTCTAAGCAGGTTCCCAAGGTTTCTTGTAAAACTAGAAGTGAAACGAGTATTTCGATACAGAATAATTGACAAAGATACACCGTGTTGGAAAAGAATCTCTTAAGATACGTTTGAACAAGTTAGTTAGGGTTCGAAAAATGTTCGTTAGGACTATTCACCCTCGTGGCGAATACTTATGTAATATGAGGAGTTTCTCTATCCATGGAGAAATGTTACAAGGAGTTTCTTTAAACGGAAATGCGAACGGTAAAGATAGTAGTGAAATGAGGACTTAGAATAGGATGAGTTTACATCTCGAGGTTGCTATAACGTGCCTCTAGTTGTCAAAAGTTGAAGTCTGAAAGAGAAACGAGGTAGTACACGTAGTTGTATAGTTCGGGGTTGAATAATAGTTGACCGATTATCAGAAACACAAGGGCGTTAAGTCAAAGAAGAGTGAAGTATCGTTGGATTGTGTGTTATCTTAATTTCCAGTAATATCAGACGGTAACGGTGAAATAACAGAGGTATGTAGTGTGGTACGTGATGACAAGAATATTGATCGGATCCACAATTTAGTATTCGAATTCTTCGTGCAAAATAACGAATTTCAGTTACGTTGATTTTGAGTCGAGAGGGTATGCCTTTCGGCGTTCAAGTAGAAATATTTCCATATTTGAGTCCCATCTGGTGTTGTACGAATTTAGCTAGAAATGTTGGTGTGAAGAATCACGCTCAAGGTTCGATCGCGGAGAGATTAAAGTCGTGTAATACGAGAAAAGTCAGAAATGAATCTTCGGTAACAACCGGTGAGATCTAAGATTTTTACGAATACAAGTCTGAGTTGGGAGAGTTTCTTGATTACATGTGGCTTGATTTCGAGATTGATTGTAATGCCTTGACCATTAACTTCATGGTCTAGAAAATTGGACTTCGTTCAACAGAAATTCTCACTAGGAGAATTTGGTATAAAGTTGCTCTTTTCTCCAAAAGTTCGAGCGTAAGATGGTGATGTTGTTCGTTTTTCTTTCTTTGCTTAAATAAGTTAAGACGTCATCTATAAATACGATAACAGATTTGTCTAGATAAGTTGCATACGTGATTTAGGAGGTTCATGAATACGGACGGAGTCCTAAATAAATCAAACGGTACTAAGAGAGATTTACAACTAACGTTGCGAGTTCGGAAATGGCTTAGGAGACCTCTTCTCACTTAACCCCCAATTGATGATAACCGGAACGGAGGTCGTTTTGGAATACACACGGGATTCATGCAAGAAATTATGAGGTCATGGATGCGAGGGAGAGGGTATCGGTTTTCCAACCGAAAATTATTCAGTTCGCAATAATCTATACAAGATGATGGGGAAAAAAAGAATTTTTTTTTTTTTTTTTTTTTTTTTTTTTTTTTTAACGAATAGGTTTCGAGCTCCCTAGTTCTATAGGTGTCAAGTCAAAAGTCTTAACGTATATCCTCCAATAAAATTTATAGGCACACAATATTTTCCGTTGGTCACTTAAATCGTCTAAGTAGTATCTAGGGGAAAAAGTGGAATGTAAAGAGCACGAGTCAAAGACTTGTTTATAAAATGTCTAACGGTAACCGAATCGAATAAACATGTAACGTGAGAATTTCGAGAAGAAACATACCCGTGACTAGTCCATCGTCGTCTCGGGCATCCTAGGCGTTGATGTTGAAAGTTTAACGGCGTGCGTTGGGGTTGATTTTCTTATTTGGGCACGCACTCCTAAAATGACCCGGTTGGCCACATTCAAAACAAACACCCGTCTTGGGTGCATTGTGCTCCTTTTGGGCGACGGGAGCGGTATTCCTACAATCGTGGGCTACATGGCCACTTCTTTGACACTTGACGCAAAATGGTTTGCCACATTCACCAAAATGATGTTTGCGACACTTGTTACAGTGAGGTAGGGTTCCGGCATACCCCTTCTTGCCGCCGGGGGTGAAAGGCTTCTTGGAGATGTTGCTATTGTTGTGGTTGCTTGGTTGCGAGGCTTCCCATTTTCTTTTGTTGTTACCCGGGTGGTTCTCGACCATTCGTACCGGTGCTTCCATTTCATTCACCGTTTCTAAAGTTTGGTGGGCCTTTGTTAAAGCCTCTTGTAGGTTAGTGGGTTGGGATGCCATTACCCCGTGTTGAATGCTCTTAGGGAGGCCATCCATGTAAAGTTCGACTCTTAGGAATTCGGGAGTCATGAGATTTGGACACATTGAGACTAGTTCGGTAAACCGTTGATTATAAGCTCCGAGGTCATTCCCGACCGTTCTTAAATTCCTTAGCCCTTGCTCGAGCCTTCGAGTCTCATCGCGCGGGAAGTATTCGGTGATCATTCTTTCTCTTAATTCGGTCCAAGAGAGTGTAAGGGCTTCATCGATACCCACTGATTGTACATACGTGTTCCACCATGAGAGAGCGATACCGGTAAGAGTGAGGGTGGAAAACTTGACCTTATCTTGGTCTCGACAACCGCTTGTGTTAAAAACGGTCTCCATTTGTTCAAACCATCGGGTGAGAGTAACCGGTCCCCCGGTTCCATCGAAAGTGGGAGGATTGTACTTCATGAAGTTCTTGTAGGAGCAACCCTCGATTGAATTACCGGCTCCATGATTGTTGTTGTTAGAAAAGTGATCGGCCACGGCCGTGCCCACGGCGGTGGTTATCATTCGTTGAAGAGCTTGTTCCAGAGTTTCGAGAGGAGTATTGTGTTGACCTTGGTGAGCCATTGTTCCTTCATGACACAAGAATATCGTTGGTTAGTATTTTCAACAATACTAACCACAGTATGGAATAAGGATAGAGAGAAAATTTTCCTTGACTCGCCTTAAATTCTTTACGTCATAATGTCGGAACGTCCATGTGAATCACCGTAATATAATCCCGGAAATTATATTACCCTGATTCTCATGTGCATTTAACATTACCTCATAAAGTCAAGGTGGCGCATCAACAAAATTTATCAACGTAAGATCAAGATCGAATACGAGTTAGATATGATAGAAGAGTTCGAGTATAAATGCACAATTTGTCAAATAATTCCTACTTCAGTCTATATGCCGGTTGTAGTCTAGATTCACCTATGTACCCTATGACTCGGGGTGGACACAAATGAACTCTAAATCCCTACAACCAAGGCTCTGATACCAACTGTAGCGACCCCGACAAATCGTCAAGTGACGGCGTCGGCTACGTGGGTCCCATTACCTGATTATAAGTCTTTAAGATAGCGTTTAACCAAAATATGTCGCCTTCATTTCAAAATAAAGATTTTTTTTCAAAGTTTACAAGAATTGTTCAACCAAAAGTTAAGTTACAACGTTATAAGTACGATTGAAATCTAGGCGACACGGTTTAAAGTAAAGTCAAAAGACGCTCCATGAAATGCATGTATACTCGACATCGGATGCAAGTATCAAATAGTAAGCGGAAGCATGTTTCACATATCGTGCAAGACCTGAGAAAAACATAGAAATCTGTCAACGAAAACGTTGGTGAAATCATAGGTTTAAGTAAGTAAGTACAAGTGAACCACAAGATTTGCATCAATGAAATAATAGTAATACATTCCAAAAGTTTGTTTCACGAGCACCCAATTATCAAAGCTTAACATTCCTTCCATTGTATACCCCATCACTTAGTGCTAGAACAAACACTGATTCTCGAAATTATATTTCATCCGTAGACGGTAGCGAACCGTCAAGGATGAGGGTTGTCAACCCATATGGCCATATAACATAAGTTCTCGCTTACACCCGGCAAGTGTAATTAATGATAATCGAATTGAGGATTTTGTTCTAAACTCGTATGTAGAATGTTTGTTTTCCCGTTCTTGTGTTCACTTAGTTCAAAAGAATCGTTTATGTTTTCTCATCCCAATATAAGTTCAAAAAGAGTAAAAGTGGGACTATGATCTCACCTTTGATTGCACGAGTATAAATGTACTTCACAAAGTAAACGTGTGCAAAGACAAAGCTAGTCTTGACCTAAACATATAGGTTGTATCAATAACGGTAAACACAAACGGTCAAAGGTGTTCAATTAGTCCTATGGCTCGTTACGACTCGATTAAGTATAGCATGTGAATCACGTTGTCAAGTTTCATACAAGAAACAAGTATAAAAGCATGTTAGAATGATTGTATAAAAGTTTGGTTAAGTTTGACTAAAAGTCAAACTTTGGTCGGTCAAAGTCAACGAAAGTCAACACGTTCGGGTCGGGTTCCGAACTATTTTTCTGAGATTTTTATTCATATATAAGCATGTTAGAACAAGTTACATGTGAATCGGAGGTCCATAGCATAGCAAACATTTTTCATAAAATGGAAAAGTTGGACAGAAGCTGGACAAGGCAAATGTCGCGCCGCGGCAAGGGGTGTCGCGCCGCGACATAACACATGGTCTGGTGTCAGGTCGTTTTCAAGGTTCAAGTCTTGGTCAAAACTTCAAACAATCGCAAAACGCAAACCGCAAACAATTAGAAGACGTATCTTATACCGTTGGAAAGCTCTTTTGACAAGGAACACAACTAAACACAAATCCTCAAACAAAAACATCATTTACAAAAATCGAATTCTCGTCATGTGATCAATAAACGCTCATTTCAAAGCCTCAAGTTCATCAATATGCATTTTAAGTTCCGGGAATCCAATTTACACATGTGATATGCCGTTTTGAAGGTAATGAAGCATACATTACAACTAATCACTAACAATTAACATTCCATGGCATTCAAGCATCAAAAGTTCATGTCAAGAACTATCAAACCCTAGTCAAACATCACAAAATCAATATTCATGTTTTTGAAGTTTTCTTAATCAACCTACGCATCAAAACGAAGCTAGTGATACTAGTAACACAATTAAAACATGCACTTTAACAATCTAACAACATTAACTCATCCAAAATCAAGGATTAAGCAAACCCATTTCAAGTTCATGCTAGTTACTCCAAAAACAACAAATCGAGCAAACCAAACATATATTCATGTTAGACTTGAGCCATAGACACTAACTAACACCATTTCAAATCAAAAACACGAATTTAGAGAAATCTAGAGTTTTTGAAATGTTACCCAAACGAGATGAAGTTGGTATCAAATTGTAGAGGATGAAGAGAGGATTCCAAATATGTAATTTGTTTTGTTGTAAGCCTCCTAAATCGAATTTAGATGATGAATGATTGAATTGGGTGTTGTGTGTGTGTGTTCTTGCTAGAGAGAAAGAGAGATGAGGGAGATGGATGGAAATGGATGGAGGAGGTGAAGTGGTTGACTAGTTGACCTAGTCACCACTTTGCCCACTTGTCAACTTAAGTCCCTCATGTTTGTAGTCGGGTGCGGGAATTAACCGATCGAGTATTTTTAAAACGCAAGTTAACGAGAGATGTTATAATTAAATGACGGAATTATTATGAACGTTAGTCAACGGAAACTACGAATTTAAATAACGAAAGGTATTATTTAAAAGAAAAAGACGGTGTTAAAATAAATTTAACGGAAAAACGCGGGATGTTACATAACCAATCGGGGAGAAGCGGGGGGAAGCAAAATTATTTTTTTTTTCGTTTTTTGATCCTGCCCCTATTACTTCTTCGAGCGTTTTCCCGCCAAAATAATAACATTCATCACGAAGTGTCTTTTCTAAATGTTTTTATTTTCATCCAATCTATAATGTTCGTGAACAAAGTTTTTTCAAAAAACGAAAAAAAAAAAAAAAAATTTGCTTCCCCCGATTGATTACTTCCCTCTTGATCCTACCAATATATATATATATATATATATATATATATATATATATATATATATATATATATATATATATATATATATATATATATATATATATATATATATATAGACAGAATTAATAAATCGTTTAGCCCAACAACATGTAAAACATATAATTCTTATATGCATACATTTGTTTTTGTTCATGATCGATTCTCAGTATTTTCTAGCAATAAAGTTGACCCATTGAACCATTGCTTGAGTCAACCCATTACTATATATACTAATTAGTGTAAAAATTCACTCAAATCATTGGTCCACATGGCAACTTCACAACCTTTTTCATATTTTAATATTTTACTTTTAACCCTTTAACTTTTTAGTTTTCCAATATTGATTTTTTGTCTTTTATCCTTTAACTTTCTAATCTTCCAATATGCCCCCTAAAATTCTTTCTTCAATTTAATATTTTAAAAAGCCATACTAAATATTTGTTATTTTCATAATTATTCTCTTAACTTTTTTACAATCTAAAAAGACATACTAAATATTTGTTATTTTCATAATTATTCTCTTACCTTTTTTACAATCTTAAAAAAAAAAATCTAACTTTCTTTAGAAAAAAAATGTAGACGTGTTCGATCCGTTAAATCGACTTTTGTTTTTTGGTTTATGTATGACTTATTCTAGTCAAATTACTTCACTCGAAAACATATTGTAATGTACAACAAAATTCTTCTCAACCACAGCGAAGCACATGACTAAAAACTTGTATATACTAAATGGTGTATTCTAAACCATCCCTCATTGGTCCACTTGACAACCCCATCCTCACAAAGTTTTCTTTTTTTTTCCCTTTTTTTCCTTCTTTTTTTTCCCTTTCTTGCTTTTTTTTTCCAAATTGCCCCAACATCGTAGGGCCCACAATACTAGTTTATAAGAAATTGGGCTGATATTGACATCTTAACAACATTGTAAAGGTGCAATTTAGTAAAGTTGAAGTTTACCAGTCTATCCAGATTCTCTAGCAGGGCTCCAAATTGCTCCATTTCTGCATCCTCATCCTTCTCTGAGAGATTAACTCCAAATTGCTGGCTCATATTAGCCAGCATGTCAGGGCTCGTATCTTTCATCATTGACGTCTTCATCTAGCAAACATTAATAAGTCAAAGAAGAATTGTAAATAATGGCCCCACTAGAATACTTAGTACATACAACTATACAAATTTAGAATTAAATTTGAACATGACATTGTAAACAATGAAGAAAACCCTGATATTTAATACAGAACACACAAACATAAATATCATCTTTGGAGAATATTAGTTTATTTATCCTTTCAAAACTACCTGATTCGCCTATTTTAACACTTTCAAATATATATATATATATATATATATATATATATATATATATAAAAGCTAGATACTAGATACATAAAGAGCTTTGTACCTCGCACATGTCTGGATTCTTGAGCTGACTTCGAATATCAGAACTAGAGCTAGGGAAGCTAGGTTGAGGTGCATTTCTTGAACTCAAAAGCCCTTCAAAAGCATTATTATTTTCATTATCAATAGAGCTTCTTTGACCTACTGAATTCTTCTTCTTCTTCTTATTATTATTATTATTCCTATTCAACAATGGATCCTCCCCCTGAACCATTTTTTGGAATACATCAGGTGGCATCTTGCTAATCATATCTGATATAATCTTGATCATCTCAGGAGACAAACTTTCAGATTCTTCGTCACCTAGAGATGCTATGGCTTTTGGATCAGCTTGAGATATGAAGTGAAAGAATCTATTCAATAAACAAATAAAACCATCAATCAATAAAAGATTTTTTTTTTTTTTTTTTTTTTTTTTTATTATAATTGTACCTATATTCTATCTATTGGCTTTAATAGCCTAGGTTCAAAGTAAAACATGTCTAATGCAAAAAATTACAGACCGCCAAACGTGGTAAGTTGGCATATGATTGTTTCTTAAGATAAGAATAAAAGTAAATTAGTCCCCAAGAAAAGAGCTACTAACACCACAACATATAATATCTGATTAGCTAAAAAAATATGTAGATAAAACGCATGAAGATAGTAGTGTTACACAAAATATTGAACATAAACCTGATCAATTCCATGTCATCGTTAAGAACGTTACTACTCGTCCTAGCTTGTGTAGTAACATCCTTATTATCATCAGACAACGTTGATGATGAAGTTTGATCCTTTTCAGATAATAAGGCAGTAATTTCTTCGATTCTTATGCCTGTTGAAATAAATATATACAAGTATTAGCAAAAAAAAAAGGAGACATTAGAACATCAGAGCTGGTCAATATGAAATTTGACATAAAATACACACAACATGTGCATCCTCATCACCTTGCTTGATCAATTTATTCTTGGTATCCCTGTGAGAGTACATTAACAGACAATGGATCAGGTAATATATATTGTTAACCAAGAACTAGCATTAAACGTTTGGATCGTTATCGGACTAGAAAGTTTGTGAAATTAAACAAAATCCATGCTTGTAACAGAGTATACAGTCATAAAAATTAGAAAAGAGAAGAACAATAAACAATTTAAAGGTATTATTATACCTTAGGGCATCTGCAATAAGTTTATCTTTGGGAGAAAATCCATGTGCTTTAGACAAGTCAGACACTGCTTTCTAGAATGTTTGCAATTCGGATCAGATGGATTTATATATTCGGAAAATGTTGGCAGTATAACTTGTTTGCCTCGATTAAGAGTTTAGAATAGAATATATATATATATATATATATATATATATATATATATATATATATATATATATATATATATATATATATATATATATATATATATATATATATATATATATATATATATATATAACTTACTTGTAGCTGCCCCAAACTTTTATAAGCTTCGCCTCTCCTATAAAGAGCTTTGACGTTTCTTGTGTCAGTTGCCAATACCTGAAAGAATGCCATAATGAGCTTTGCTTACTACCATACTAAGAAAGTTATATTTCTGTAGAATCTAAGGGTGTCCATTATATAAGAACGATAAGACAAAAACATAAATAACCTCTGTGCCTTCATTTATGCATTCATCATACTGCCCTGTTTTCAAGTAACATGACATCAAATTAAGAGAGCATGCCAGAACGAGAGTTGCGCCTTTAGAAGATGGAACATTTTTCAGATTATTTTTTGCCTGAATAATGCAAGGTAAGAGATAAAAACAAGTCAGTTTTTGAAAGCTTATAGAAAAATCTATAATTTAAAACTCCAAAGAACAAAACCATAAGAATTAAAAGTTTTTAGATGCAGCACTTGCCCGTTTATACTTCTCCAAGGCATCACTAAACCTTCCCTGACTGTGAAATTCATTCCCCTGTCAGAATGAAAGCACAATCTAACAGCAATTATGAAAATTACAAGAATACAACAATTGAAGTACAAAACCACTTTTAAAAAACCCGGCCAAAGTGAAAGTATATCGACACAATGGTCTATATATGTATGTTCACATATCCATGCATTAGTATACAACTTAAAAACAGAATAGAACAGTTCCATGACTTCTGACTTACCTTTTTTTTTAGCCTCTCAGCTGCCTTCAATTCATAGTTTACTTGTGCATCCACTCGAGACGGCATAGCAGCTAGCTCCTCAGGTTTTGAAGATTTGGAGGCCGGGTGTAGTTGAGATGATTAGTGTTTATGTGAATTTTGGTATTACGGAGTGGTATTTATATAGATGAGTCCAGATGAGAATACATTCAACAGATGCCGATTATTATAGAATATCATATATATTAATGGTTCTTGCGGTTCTCATCATTGTTTTGGTTTTCGTTTGAACTTTTGACAGAATAATAAAGTAAAGTTATATTATGCCGTTAATGTATATGGATATGATTAAAAAGAAAAAAAAAAAGTAAGGGTAAAACTGAAAATTAAACAGAAAGTACAGTACTTTTATAACATTTCTTTAACTGTGTGTTTTTTGTCTGTGGACTATTAATATAGGACGAAGGGAGTATTAGTATTTATTACGGAGTATTATTATTAATTATTATTATTATTATTATTATTATTATTATTATTATTATTATTATTATTATTATTATTATTATTATTATTATTATTATCATTTGAGATTGAGAATAGCTTGGTTCTAGGTTCGAGTTGGTTTCCTTGCTTCGGATTGTTTGATTATTATTATTATTATTATTATTATTATTATTATTATTATTATTATTATTATTATTATTATTATTATTAAAACAAACCATCACAAGATAGCTAGTGGTTGAGTTCCTGAGTTCCTTGCAAGAGGTCTCATGTTCGAATCCTACCTAGCTAAGACGAATATTTTGTGGTGGCTAGGGAAGAGTAGGAAACAGTCAGAGAGTAATCCTACTAGGCTGCGTACATAAGAGTATGTGGTCGGATTGGTTGGATTACTCGTCCTCCCGGATAACCCGAACAGAAAAAACCTTATACTTTTATTTATAAAAAAAATCTAACGGTCAGCTTTTCACTTAGTAAGGTATTCTATGTCAATTGATTCCTTAACCATTACAACATTCTTTTCACAAATATTCCCTTCTTTCTCACCATCAAAGCTAGTATGAACACTATATAGTAGGTATATTAGCACTACAATAGCCGAAAAGAATCCAAACCGAACATAAGAAGGCGAGTCGATATTTCCTCAACAATAATATATTGAGAAAGATCTAAACGCTTGGTATCCAAGGCATAAGTGGGGCCGCCCAAAAGTCCGGCTTTCCTCGCTTGTGGGACCATGCAATTAAAGAGTTGAACTAAACCCAGAACGACCATAGAGCATGCACCAAGCATGAAACCTTTAGGTTAACCCTGGCAGTGCTAGCCACCATAGTACTATAGTAGTAACTTTTTAGTAACAAGTGTAAATACACAAATTCCCAGAATTTTATAACTAGTCATAGTAGATAATACTCCATAATACATTTAGGGCATGCTTGGTTGAGGTATTGGACTATAAGGAATGAGTATAATAATAATTGAAGGTGCGTAGTTTATAATAGGAATTCTCAGTTACCTTAAACTAATTAATGAGTCATTACTCACTAAATTGAGAGGAATGATAATCATTATGGATCTAACTTACAAGCTATTTTTATGGCTCACGTAATTCTACAACTTCCACGTTTTTGATTCTTTTTTTTAAATCAATTAATTTTATTTATAAGTATGTTATGTAAATTAACCATGGTGTACGTAAGCCAATCTAAAAGGGTATCTACTTCAAGTTTAATTTTAGCATTTATATTATAGCATTCTCATTCATGACACCCTTTTTTATATTAACACACCGTCACATCAGCGCCACATCACAATTTCCTTCCATTTCCTTTCCATTGCTAACCCATCACAATTCACTCCTAATCATGACATACCAATTCACATGAACCCATTTATTATTTTATTATTAATCCTAATTTTATTAGTTGACTACAAACCATTCAATGTTACTTTTTAACTATAAACCATGAAAAGTTTACGTGATGCAAAATGCCTTATAACCACGAAAATGATCACGCATGAACAGTGGCGAATTTAGGATGAAAATCCAATGGGGTCTCAAAAAAAATTTCAAAACTAATTATATTTAAATAGTACTTTAGTGGTTGTCTACCTCTAAAAAACTATAAATTTTTAAAATATTTGGGGTCTTATAGTTAAATTTAGTGGTGTCATATATAATTTGAAGAGTACATTATTCTAAAAAATTTTAAGATAGTGGGGTCATAGGACCCCACCCCTTCAAAGCTAGATTCGCCCCTGCGCATGAAGATTGACAATGCATTGGCAGTTGGTTGCCACTGGAGCCAAATATTGGCTAAGGTGTTTGGCGGTTATATCACTTAGACGTTGGGAATGCTCTTACTAACTTTATAAAATTTCAATATTGTAACTACGGTGTTTTAATTAATATTATTATTATTATTATTTTTATATTATTTATATTACTACTTTATTATTATTATTATTATTATTATTATAAAACATCAAACAAGCAATAACAATACGATGGGAATGTTCATTGCATTCCCATTACCATTCATTTTCTCATTACCATTTCCTTTGCCCTCTTCAACCAAGCATGCCCTTAGACCATTCATTTCGTGATAACAGCATTAAGACCGTAAGATTTTCTCAAAACCAAAGATTACATTATACATCATTTGCTCCGTCTAAAAAATTTAAAAGGTTCTGAGCGAAAAAAAGGCTCTTACACACGTTAAAGTTTTAAATACATAAAAAAATAAAATACTAAAATTTATCAATACTAAAAAAGTTCTCAAAACAATCGTATCAAAGTGTTTTATTCTCAAAGATTTGTCTTATAGCTATAATTAAACGATTATTTAAATAAAACTGTCATCCTAGTATTTTTAAAATCAAAGTCGTTGATGAAATGTTTATAATCAATAATCTGTCATTATACGTAGTATATCATTGTTTTCGATAGTTATTAAACTCAATCCGAAATAAATATATTTGGATCCCAATTGATTTAGGCTACTTACAATGGTCCGCCAGGGACCCCGTTAAAAGTCGCTACCCCGCTCACATTTATTATGAGCAATTCGTGAAAGGCATTGTTAGTTAGTGATTCAACGGACCTCTCCCGTAAAAGTGATGAGACCTAATATTATTTTGTTTGTAATTTAAGCTTTATATATTGTATATATTATATATTATATTTTAGTGGTATAATTGTGGGTAATATTTTAGTGTATGATAGTGAGGGATTAGTGAAAAGAATGTGAGAGAAATGTTAAAGGATTTATGCTGATGTGGCGCTGATGTGACGGAGAGAAGTTCAGTGAAAATTGGAACGATTGCATGTGGCCTTAGTGGTTGTAAAAGAGAGAATTCAAGACCCACATGATGGATAGATGCGATATGATAGGATTAGCATTTTATTTATGGGGATCGTATTTTCAAATGAATACAACTTTAGAACACGTAAATGTAATAAAAGCGTTCTTGAGACTGGATTTAGAGCATATGTTCGAGTTAGTGGCGGAGCCACGTGTTAGCCACTGGTTGCACGTGAGCCAATCAAATATAAGTAACGTTTATAATGTTTTTTACTAAAGCGTAAACATGTTGATACCTTGATACGGATGGTTTTTCCTTAAATCTTTGTAAGCATATATGCAAGTGTTGGATTTTTTTAACAATGATCTTTTTCCCTTTCTTTTTTATATTCATTCAGTTCACTTTAATATTTAATTGTAAATTGTAATTTGTAGTTGTTAGTAAATTTACTAGTTTTCGAACCCTCGCTTCGCGCTGGGGGTTCGATTTTTAATGTATTTTATTGTGTTTAGTTACGGAGCCTGCGAGTTAAAAATCAACATATATATGAAAAGTACCCTAAATATTTAGCGTTTTTTTTAAAAGTGTCCGTTTTGCGTATAGTTAGTGACATTGTGTTCATAAAATTATTTCGAGTTTAAGGATGGTATCGGAAAAATTTAACTCGTTGCAAGCGAGAAGATATGACATGTTGAATATTTGAGTGGAGTTTATTTAAGATATTAAATGAAAATTTTGATTTGACGCTTTAACCCCCTGTGTTGGGGGCCGATTTTAATTTTTGAACAAAGTGTGGGGGGCTTTTGTGGTGTTACTTGAAAGAAAGAAGGGAAAAAAAAGTGAAAAGATGAAAATACCCCTGGTACTATTCATAAGTTTTGTCTTTTAATGTATTTTATTGTGTTTAGTTACGGAGCCTGCGAGTGAAAAATCAACATATATATGAAAAGCATCCTAAATATTTAGCGTTTTTTAAAAAGTGTCCGTTTTGCGTATAGTTAGTGACATTGTGTTCATAAAATTATTTCGAGTTTAAGGATGGTGTCGGAAAAATTTAACTCGTTGCAAGCGAGAAGATATGACCTGTTGAATATTTGAGTGGAGTTTATTTAAGATATTTTATGAAAATTTTGATTTGACGCTTTAACCCCCTGTGTTGGGGGCCGATTTTAATTTTTAAACAAAGTGTGGGGGGTTTTTGTGGTGTTACTTGAAAGAAAGAAGGGGGAGAAAAGGTGAAAAGATGAAAATACCCCTGGTACTATTCATAAGGTTTGTCTAATAGTTAATATGTTAATGTTAATGTTAATGTTAATATTAATTATTAGTAGACCTTTAATAATAATATATAATTGATCACAATTACAAATCCACAACAACAAACGGATAATCACGAGCATAAATCATAGATAATACGATAAACGAAACGTGATTATATCCTAACTTCAAACACGGAGAAAAGTTTAGTTCACGGGCGCAAAACAGAGATTGTATTATTACTAGTTAAAGACCCGCGATTTCGCGACTTTTATATAATGATTATAATTTAAGAGAATCATAATAGCCAGTCTTCGATGTACATATAGTAGTATGATTAGATACAATTAAACTCACAACAAATCAACTAATTAAAAGATGGTCAAGCAAAACATGGCCCATGTCACAAAACTTTGCTATAATATACAAAATATAATAATATCATCAAGAATTAGCAAGAATATTTTTACACCATCTATCTTAATTATCAAAATCCTTCACTATAACTCGGGTCTTCTCTTTTATACTTGCCCATTTCCATTTCACGAGTATTTCCTCCTTCCTCATTAGATCCAGATGCATACAACCCGCATTTACTCGTGGGTCGGCTATATTCACTACTGGCATACTCTTGTGTACCTCCTAAAGCCATTTTCCCGATCTTAACCATGTCATCATTATACTGAAATGTGCCATAGTCTGAGCTTCCATGGGACCCGAATGCTGAGTTGTTTCCAGGTCAGATCCTTTTAGGTCAGAGAGTGAGACGTCTCATTTCAATGCTCGAAGCGCATGGCTCATCCTGTGTCGGTGACGGGCTGAGTGACGAACATTGTGACTGTCTTGGTTTTTGAGGTGACGGATGCCCTATTTTTGCTTTCTTAAGTGGAGAACCTTGCCCCGGAACCTGAGGGGTTTCATTCTTCAGCTTACCTACTTCTCGACTTTTAAGATCATGCTCTCTTTCTAGAGCATCCTTTGATTTAAAAACTAAATCTAAACCCTAATCCCTAAAATTCTAAACCCTGAAATCTAAACCCCAAATCTAAACTTACACCCTAACCCTAAAATCTAAACCCTAAATCCTAAAACTAAACCATAAACCCTAACCTAAACCCTAAATCAAAACCCAAAACCCTAACCCTAAACTCTAAACCATAAACCCTAAATCTAAACCTTAAACTTAAACTCTAAACCCTAAAAACTCTAAACCCTAACCCTAAACCCAAAAATATAAACCCTAAAATCTAAACCATAAACCCTAAACTAAACCTTAAATCTAAACCCAAAACCCTACACCTAAGCTTTAAAAACCCTAAATGTAAACCCTAAACCCTAAACGTAAACTCTAAACCCAAAACCTAACCCAAAACCCTAAGCCCTAAAATCTAAACCCTAACCTAAACCCTAAATCTAAACCTAGAACCCTAACCCTAAAATCTAAATCCTAAACCCTAAATTTAAACCCTAAACCATATCCTAAACCCTAAACCCTAAAATCTAAACCCAAAACCCTAACCCTAAACTCTAAACTATAAACCCTAAAATTTAAACCCTAAATCTAAACCCAAAACCCTAATCCTAAACCCTAAATCGTAAACCCTAAATCTAAACCGTAAACCTAAACTCTAAACCCTAACCATAAACCCTAAAATATAAACCCTAGAATCTAAACCCTAAACCCTAAATCTAAACCCAAAACCCTACACCTAAACTCTAAACCCTAAAATCTATACCCTAAACCCTAAATCTAAACCCTAAACCCTAAACTCAAACTCTAAACCCTAAACCCTAAATCTAAACATTAAACCATAAACGTAAACTCTAAACCCTAAATCTAAACCCTAAACGTAAACTCTAAAATATTTTGAAAAATAAATAGAAAGCATTCATCCCCCATGTCCTTTGAGTCATGGGATAGGGAGAGGTCATGTTGATAGTGTTCCAAATGAACATATATTTAGTAGCAATATCGTTCCAATATGTAAAGTTTTTAAATGTAATTTCCTTATTTTTAGTTGTAATAGTTAAATAAATAAGTGCGAAGACGAAAGACGCAAATCGCTCGAAAATGAAGATTTAAAGACAAAAACGAAGATTTGAAAGACCAAAACGTCCAAAAAGCTCAAATGTACAAGATACAATTCAAAAGGTTCAATTTATTGATGAAGAACGTCTAAAAATGACAAGAGTACAAGTTACAAAACGCAAAGTACACGATATAAAATTGTATGAAAGGACGTTCGAAAATCTGGAACAGGGACATGAGTCAACTCTCAACGCTCGACGCAACGGTGTAAAAATTACGAGTCAACTATGCACAAGAATAAAATATAATATTTAAATAATTCATAATAAGAATAATATTAAATAATAAAAAGTTGTTAATTGAACATAGTTAAGGGGTCATAAGTGAAAGTTTGAAATCAAAAATTGCCTATAAATTGAAACGAATTAGGCAGTTTAGGTACGACTTTTTTTCTATCATTTTTCTATCGATCCATCTATCTATTATCAATATCAATTATCAATATCTATATTCTATATCTCTATCATAATGTTAACTTAATAAGATATAACAATAATCTTAATTTTAATTTTAAATTATGATAATAATAAGATTTATGATAGAGATCGTTTGAGTATGTAAGTCGAAATTCTGTCCGTGTAACGCTACGCTATTTTTAATCATTGTAAGTTATGTTCAACCTTTTTACATTAATGTCTCGTAGCTAAGTTATTATTATGCTTATTTAAAACGAAGTAATCATGATGTTGGGCTAATTACTAAAATTGGGTAATTGGGCTTTGTACCATAATTGGGGTTTGAACAAAAGAACGACACTTGTGGAAATTAGACTATGGGCTATTAATGGGCTTTATATTTGTTTAACTAAATGATAGTTTGTTAATGTTAATATAAAGATTTACAATTGGGCGTCCCTATAAATTACCATATACACTCAATCGGACACGATGGGCGGGGTATTTATATGTACGAATAATCGTTCATTTAACCGGACACGGGAATGAATTAATAGCCACTAGAATAATTAAAGCAGGGGTGAAAATTATGTACAAGGACACTTGGTATAATTGATAACAAAATATTAAAACCTTGGGTTACACTCAGTCGACATCCTGGTGTAATTATTAAACAAAGTATTAAAATCTTGTTACAGTTTAAGTCCCCAATTAGTTGGAATATTTAACTTCGGGTACAAGGATAATTTGACGAGGATACTCGCACTTTATATTTATGACTGATGGACTGTTATGGACAAAAACCAGACGGACATATTAAATAATCCAGGACAAAGGACAATTAACCCATGGGCATAAAACTAAAATCAACACGTCAAACATCATGATTACGGAAGTTTAAATAAGCATAATTCTTTTATTTCATATTTAATTTCCTTTATTTTATATTTAATTGCACTTCTAATTATCGCATTTTTATTGTTATTGTATTTAATTGCACTTTTAATTATCGTACTTTTTAATTATCGCAAGTTTATTTTATCGCACTTTTATTATTCGCAATTTCATTATCGTTATTTACTTTATGCTTTAATTTAAGTCTTGTATTTATTTTTAATATTTTACATTTGGTTTTAACTGCGACTAAAGTTTTAAAATCGACAAACCGGTCATTAAACGGTAAAAACCCCCCTTTATAATAATAATACTACTTATATTATATATTTTTGTAAAAATATAGTTTTATAAAAATATAGTGTTAAACTTCACTGCGTCCCTGTGGAACGAACCGGACTTACTAAAAACTACACTACAGTACGATTAGGTACACTGCCTATAAGTGTTGTAGCAAGGTTTAGGTATTTCCCATCCGTAAAAATAATAAAACTTGTGTAAAATTTCGTCGAATTTCGTATTAAAAATAAACACTATTTCGTACCCCTCGCGACACACATCAAGTTTTTGGCGCCGCTGCCGGGGACCGCTAAAACGCTATATTTTTAATTTATATTTGTGAAAATATAAGTTTGTAAAAAAAAAAAAAAAAAAAAACGTAAAAAAAAACAAAAACGTAAAAAAAAAAACAAAAACGTAAAAAAAAAAAAACGTAAAAAAAAAAAATTATTAAAAAAAATATATATTTTTTAAGATTTTGTCTATAAAAAAAAATGTTTTTTTTAGTTTTATTACCTTTAGATTTTTAGACTATAGTCGCAACTTTTAGTATTAAGTTTAGTTTTGCCATAGTTATTTTCTTATTTTTCGATGTCTTTTACCTATGTATCAATTACAATTCCAATTAGTAATCTCTATTTGTAGTTTTAATTTTAAAATAGTGATAGTTATAAGGTTGGATTAACCGCGTGTTTACAAACCACTCTTCGTCTTTTTCATTTTTCGACACTTTTCGACGCGCAATCTATTTCTTCCTTATTTCTCGTCATTCTAGTTATAGGACATAGAATTTTATCTACTTCTTATCTAATATTTCTTAAACGAAAAGGAAAATTATCTAAGTGGTTAAGTTAATAGACGTTGACATTTTTCTGGTTCGTAGTAATAGTTGGATTTGTACGTGGACCGGGTTATTGGAGCCAAACAGTCCTCAATTATATTGAGACCAAACGAATCCTGCCCCTCTGCTGCATCTTTTGGCTATTCGAAACGTGGGCAAAAATCAGAAAAGTCTATTAATTGGATAGCTTATTTAAGTTTTTCTTATTATTTTTTATAACTAATAGGATATTCTGTGAATGCACCGAGCAAAACGTTCACCACCTGTCATACGTTCACCACCTGTAACTCGATCAAGACATCTAGCCAATATTGTCGCCGTTGATTTTTCTTTAGAATCGTCATCTAGTCGACCAAGAACTCCAACGCAAATTTTCGATAATCCATCTTTTGAACCCGACTTCACAACTAAGAACTCGGAAGATATTCAAGGACAATTCCAAGATCCTGAACCACTAATTATTCCTCCTGAACCACAAACCGTTAAATCAGAGTCCTCTAGTGATTCGTATTCAACGAATTCAATTATGGAAAATCTAGAACCTCTAAGTATGGAAGACCGAATGAGAGCTACACGCACGGGCCAAGGTCATGCCATTATTAAACCAGAAGTTAATGCTCCAGATTATGAAATCAAAGGACAAATTCTACACATGGTGACTAATCAATGCCAATTCAGTGGTGCGCCGAATGAAGACCCAAACGAACATCTTCGTACGTTTAATAGAATTTGTACACTATTCAAAATCCGAGAAGTGGAAGACGAACAAATCTATCTCATGTTATTTCCCTGGACTTTAAAGGGAGAAGCCAAAGATTGGTTAGAATCGTTACCTGAAGGGGCGATTACTACATGGGATGTTTTAGTTGAAAAATTTCTTAAACAATTCTTTCCGGCATCCAAAGTCGTGAGACTTCAAGGAGAAATTGTTACGTTCGCGCAAAATCCAAATGAAACATTATATGAGGCGTGGACAAGATTCGGAAGGATGTTGAGAGGATGTCCTCAACACGGATTAGATACTTTTCAAATAGTACAAATCTTCTATAAAGGCGTAGACATCGCCACACGAAAAGACATCGACATAACCGCTGGTGGATCCATTATGAAGAAAACCGCAACTGAAGCTTACAAAATTATTGATAACACAGCCTCCCACTCGCATGAGTGGCACCAAGAAAAAGATATCTTTCGATCATCTAAAGCGGCTAGAGCCGATTCTAGCCATGACTTTGATTCCGTTTCCGCAAAAATAGATGCTTTCGAAAGACGAATGGAAAAGATGAATAAAGATATTCACGCAATACGAATCAGTTGTGAGCAATGCGGTGGACCACACTTATTGAAAGATTGTCACATTGAACCAACGATGGAACAACGAGAGAATGTTTCCTATATGAACCAAAGGCCGGGAAATAATTATCAAAATAATTATCAACCGCCAAGGCTAAACTTAAATCGAAATCAAAACATTCTTTACAATCCAAAAGGACCCGAAAATAACTGGTATAACCGACAAGGTCCGAATAACCAACCGACTCAAAACAACACTTTCAATCAACAAAGACCTAGCTTGTATAAACCACCACAACAACCCGAAGAGAAAAAGCCAAATCTAGAAGAAATGATGGCAAAGCTGATTGAATCTCAAACATAATTCATTACATCTCAAACCCAAACGAACGAGAGGTTTGATCAGTCATTAAGAACTCAACAAGCTTCCATTTTGAATCTTGAAAAACACGTAGGTACTCTTGCTAGCATGATGAGTGAGAGGGAACAAGGAAAGCTACCGAGTAATACTGAAGTAAATCCTCGGAATGAGAATGTTAATATGGTTTCAACGAATTCTGAAAAACCAGCACCAGAAGATGGGAAGGTTTTAGATGAGAATAAAAATGAAGAAGTTACACCACCACCACCCGAGTATGTAAAGCCAGTGGTGGCACCATACAAACCACCCATCCCGTTTCCAAGAAAAGGAGTTGAGTATGATCAAGTGATAGGTAATAAAGATTGTGATACCTCTGGAAAGAAGAAGAAGAAAAAGAATAAGAAAGTGCAAGAAACAAAAGCCGTAAATATAAACCCGGTGAAGACAGTTCCACCAAAACCTCCACCTAGGGTAGGTGATCCGGGTGAATTTATTGTTCCTTGTCTACTTAGTGATTGTGTCATGTATGATGCACTAGCAGATTTAGGTGCAAGTGTAAGTGTTATGCCTCTTTCCTTATATAAGAGATTAGGTGTAGGTAAGTTAAGTCCAACGGATATGAGTGTTCGACTCTTTGATCAAACCATTAAGCACCCAGTTGGAATTGCTGACAACCTACCCGTTCAAGTAGGCAATTTAACCTTTCTAGTCGAATTTATTGTCATTGACATAGAAGAGGACCCAAACATTCCTCTAATTTTAGGTCGGCCATTCTTAGCGTCCACCAAGGCGTTATTTGATGTAGGAAATGGTAGAATGACACTTAAAAGTGGTGACAAATCGATCACCTTTATGATTCGAAAGTCTAAATCTCCACCAGCCAAAACCGTTGAACCAGCAAAAACGATTGGTAAGAACCATGTTGTTTTACCAACTCCAACGGTAATACTTAGCAATAATGAAACGCCTAAGTGTGGGGAAAATGAAGTAACACCTAATGATGACATGATAACAAAGAACCCCGTTGTTGATACGAAATTAAATGATCCCGTTATTAATAGTTCAATGAAGAAACTTATTAAACGGATTCGCGATGCTAGAACCAAGGGGAATTTTAAGTTATGTAACTGGTTAGTATCCAATCTATCACCTAAAGAAAAGGAGAAACTAGTTGAAATTGTGGATATTACACAGGAATCCGACCAATGGCTTAAAGAAAAAGTCACGGATATGCAAGTTGATTATGGACCAAGAGAAATTAACGATGAAGTTAATCACAATTTTGACACCACGGCTACCTAAGTGTGGGGAGATTCAAATGTTCTAAAAAGAAAATGCTATCTAGAGTTAGTTGTTCTGTTCTCGTGTAGTTCCGAGAATGGAACCCGATTGGTCTTTTCCGCTAGCAGACACTAAAGAACTAGTTTTCTCCCTCCATTCTGAATTTTTGTTTTGTAGGTTTTTTTTATGAAATTAATATGCATTTTAATTTAAGTTTTTAAAAACAAAATTTACTTTAATTCATTAAGTTTAAAAAATGATTTCTAAAATTCGTCGTGAGTTAAAGACTAGGTCGTTGAGCCGAAATTGCTTTACCCGAGGGCGGGGCGACAAATTTTGTTATCATTTAATTTTATTGATCTAAAGTATGCAAAAAAAAAAAAAAATTATATTAATTTTTGAACGTAGGGGTTATATACCAAACTTCAAAAATATGTATATATGTTTGTATTTTATGTTATGTACACAACAGGGTAAAACAGCGCACTTTCAAAGACTGTCATTAAGTTCAACAAAAAGCTACTAATTTTGATGACAAGGCGCAAAATATCAAATGTGATGTAAAATAATATGCTTACAAACTGGGTATTTTTAATCACTTTTCTACACTAATCACCCTCATGAATTTATAATTATAGTCTGATTTCATGCAAATGAGGGCATTGCATGATCTCAAGTGTGGGGAAGGGTTATAAATTCTCTCGGGTTTACACTTAGTTTATTTGCCAAATTTTGTGACAATTTGAAAAATTTTCAATTAAATGAACTCAAAATCATGTTTATACATATTTATGAACGATGAAAACTAGGTGATAATACCGAAATTATCGTTACCTCGAAAAGGACATAAATTGAGAGACACCCTAAAACGCTTGAATTCATTTAAAATGAAATAGAAGAAAATAAAAAGGCAAAGAAAGAAACTAAGTGTGGGAAGAATGTACCAAGTTATTCAATTTAAAACATATATCACATATTTTTGTACAAGATTATTGCAGGTACTTTTGCTTTGGACGATACTAATCAGTTTTACCCGGTTTACTGTAATACATTTGAAAGAAAGATGGATCTACACGATGAATCAATTCCATCATTAAAAGGAAGTAAAGTCTTCCGAAAAAGACACGCGCTTCTTGATTTAGGTCATGAAGTTGTCGTCCAGACCAGCTGTAGGTTGACGAAAAATCTAGAAAAGTCATCTCTAAAATCAGCAGGAAATCCACGGACCTCAGCATCAAACAGGGTCGTCAAGTGGTCAGATTTATCCTAACCATGAGAAGGATTTATCTCGTACAATGGGGAGGCACCGTGCAAATTAGCTTGATAAGACTAATGAATCAGATCCCCAGAAAAGGATAATCTCCTTAAAGATTAAAAATCAGCTTTTAAGACTGATAATACTCAATCCTAGAGATTGACCTTAAAGATTGAGAATTCAAACTCATGGAATTCAATGATATCTAAACTCGAGCTTGAACGAGAAAATATTTTGATCAAAATTGCAAACCGATTTGTTTTCTGAAAATTCATTTTCAATGCGTTCATTACAATTGAACGTAAAATCCTAGGAATTCACCTGGAATTCATTAGGTCACCTGAACTAAATCGGGTGTCAACCGTAAGAACGGTGGTTGCATAGCATGGTCGGAGACAGGACCTTGTGCCAGACCGAAAAATCATAGGATGATCTTTACTATCGCTCCTACCAAGGATAGTTCTAGCATCCGACATGTTAAAAGATCATAATCATCTGCATGTCACGGGACATTGCCTTAACAGTTTCTTGTTCATCGCTTTCCTTTACAACCGGACGGTAGTTTGCCGAAAGGTAATATACGGAACAAGTAAACTGGATGTGTGCTTTCCGATACCGGGATAGCAGTGGATTACACGAACCTAAATGTTTTTAGCCAAAATATTGATCCACAAATATATTTTGCAACACCAATGGTGGATCAAATCAGAAAACTTATCTAGGGTAAAAGCTAGATTGAATTTTCAAAAGATCAAATGTTTTCATAAAGATCCTATTTCCTAAAGGATCTAAATTTTTATAGTCATGTGGGACTGTAAACCGCCTTTCAAATGTGCACTTTGCTTTGGAAACCGAAAGTAAATCGGCTATTTGATTGCAAGTGTCGTTGACCTAAACCCAAGGCAACTGTGGATGACACACCCACCTTTAACCATCATTACTGTCATTGTTTATACCGCTATATCAAAATCACTGATGTACAAAATGTGATGAATAAAAAAGTGATTCATGTATGTTTTTATTTCAAGTTCTGTATTGCTTGAGGACAAGCAACGCTCAAGTGTGGGGATATTTGATAGTGTTCCAAATGAACATATATTTAGTAGCAATATCGTTCCAATATGTAAAGTTTTTAAATGTAATTTCCTTATTTTTAGTTGTAATAGTTAAATAAATAAGTGCGAAGACGAAAGACGCAAATCGCTCGAAAATGAAGATTTAAAGACAAAAACGAAGATTTGAAAGACCAAAACGTCCAAAAAGCTCAAATGTACAAGATACAATTCAAAAGGTTCAATTTATTGATGAAGAACGTCTAAAAATGACAAGAGTACAAGTTACAACAGGGACGCAAAGTACACGATATAAAATTGTATGAAAGGACGTTCGAAAATCCGGAACAGGGACATGAGTCAACTCTCAACGCTCGACGCAACGGTGTAAAAATTACGAGTCAACTATGCACAAGAATAAAATATAATATTTAAATAATTCATAATAAGAATAATATTAAATAATAAAAAGTTGTTAATTGAGCATAGTTAAGGGGTCATAAGTAAAAGTTTGAAATCAAAAATTGCCTATAAATTGAAACGAATTAGGCAGTTTAGGTACGACTTTTTTTCTATCATTTTTCTATCGATCCATCTATCTATTATCAATATCAATTATCAATACCTATATTCTATATCTCTATCATAATGTTAACTTAATAAGATATAACAATAATCTTAATTTTAATTTTAAATTATGATAATAATAAGATTTATGATAGAGATCGTTTGAGTATGTAAGTCGAAATTCTGTCCGTGTAACGCTACGCTATTTTTAATCATTGTAAGTTATGTTCAACCTTTTTACATTAATGTCTCGTAGCTAAGTTATTATTATGCTTATTTAAAACGAAGTAATCATGATGTTGGGCTAATTACTAAAATTGGGTAATTGGGCTTTGTACCATAATTGGGGTTTGAACAAAAGAACGACACTTGTGGAAATTAGACTATGGGCTATTAATGGGCTTTATATTTGTTTAACTAAATGATAGTTTGTTAATGTTAATATAAAGATTTACAATTGGGCGTCCCTATAAATTACCATATACACTCAATCGGACACGATGGGCGGGGTATTTATATGTACGAATAATCGTTCATTTAACCGGACACGGGAATGGATTAATAGTCACTAGAATAATTAAAGCAGGGGTGAAAATTATGTACAAGGACACTTGGTATAATTGATAACAAAATATTAAAACCTTGGGTTACACTCAGTCGACATCCTGGTGTAATTATTAAAAAAAGTATTAAAATCTTGTTACAGTTTAAGTCCCCAATTAGTTGGAATATTTAACTTCGGGTATAAGGATAATTTGACGAGGATACTCGCACTTTATATTTATGACTGATGGACTGTTATGGACAAAAACCAGACGGACATATTAAATAATCCAGGACAAAGGACAATTAACCCATGAGCATAAAACTAAAATCAACACGTCAAACATCATGATTACGGAAGTTTAAATAAGCATAATTCTTTTATTTCATATTTAATTTCCTTTATTTTATATTTAATTGCACTTCTAATTATCGCATTTTTATTGTTATTGTATTTAATTGCACTTTTAATTATCGTACTTTTTAATTATCGCAAGTTTATTTTATCGCACTTTTATTATTCGCAATTTCATTATCGTTATTTACTTTATGCTTTAATTTAAGTCTTGTATTTATTTTTAATATTTTACATTTGGTTTTAACTGCGACTAAAGTTTTAAAATCGACAAACCGGTCATTAAACGGTAAAAACCCCCCTTTATAATAATAATACTACTTATATTATATATTTTTGTAAAAATATAGTTTTATAAAAATATAGTGTTAAACTTCACTGCGTCCCTGCGGAACGAACCGGACTTACTAAAAACTACACTACAGTACGATTAGGTACACTGCCTATAAGTGTTGTAGCAAGGTTTAGGTATTTCCCATCCGTAAAAATAATAAAACTTGTGTAAAATTTCGTCGAATTTCGTATTAAAAATAAACACTATTTCGTACCCCTCGCGACACACATCAGGTTCGATCCTTAGAGATGACATAATTTTCTTTAAACCAACTGAACACCAATAATGGTAGTATATATTGACCCTATAGGGGGTTTTACAGGATTCGTTCACGGACCTCTACCCAAAACACTGACCGAATGGATGTGTTCCCGGGTACCGTCAATCGGGTTTGGGTTTCCGCCCGAACGTGCGTGTTATGTGCAAATGATGAGGGTCGTTGAAATAAATGAGCTACTGATGCCAAAAAATCGCCGTTAAAAAAATAGAAAGCATTCTTGGTAAACCCAAGGCATGTTGCAAAATATTTGCCAATTCTACACATACACATATTGAGCAGTTGGGAATCTTCAAGTCCAATTGAGAATCTTTTGCTCAACTTATTCTCGAAATGTAAATGTTGCAACAAATGTGCTTACGGAACAACAAAAGGATTAGAAATATTGGCAACGGTAACAAACTTCACAATGCAGATACAAAATACTTGGCAATCAACACGGTACTCAATTGTGTTCATCATTTGCAGCTCTTATAATATGGCATGTCTTTCTTACTCAACTCGATATGTAAGAAACTTTGTGTACAAAGCGAACATGCTCAATCATATTTGCAATACCTTGCTCATTATCTTCCTCATCAACTAACCCTGTGTGAACCTCCATATGGGCATTAAATCTTCATAAATGTATCATAGTACAAAACAACAACAAAAGAGTAAGAAGAATATTAAAACTATACCATACATGTACTGAAATAGCAATATAATCACAACTATACCGATTTTGTGAAAATAAAGAACAAACATTTTAACAGAGATTAGCTACTGTACCAATGATAATGTAAAATCCAACAGGTACACAATTATAAATGGCTATATTTACATGTTTTATGACATATAGACTCGCCTTCAAAATAATACACAGTATACATATTTAAGTAAACAATTCCAAAACGTAATAAATCAATACACAGTTCAATTATATAAATCACCTAAGCAATCGATTGTGACGGCGGAGATAGCAGCAACTGTGGCGATAGAGGCCACAACTGTTATGGCGGCGGTTGGTGTTTTAACGCCGCAAACATTAACCTTTACACCATATAAACAATCGATTTTTCAAAAGTTGGAACCATTAACGGATTAAAAGGGTCGAAACAATTGCAGGAAGCACGCACAAATCACTCGAAGCAAAAATCGCCCAAGCGATCGCTGTCAATTTCTCGTCCATATTTGATTATTTAGGTTGGTAGACATATATTCAGTTGTAGGGAGAAAGAAAAAAGATGTAGGAGATGATATTTTTTTGGGTTTTTTTCATCAAACGTATCTAAATAGATTGAAGTGTAACGTATGATCTGCGAGGGTAATTTTGTTTAAATATTAACCACATACCGCAATGTAACCACAGTAGATATTACAATTAGATTTAAGCCTCTTAGCATAAAAAGATTGCAAAATACAAAACAAAATTTAAACTGGAATAATGTATCGAAACACTCTTAATTAACGAAGCTCATACATTACACCTATAGTGCATTTGAGACAAAATGATCAACTTATTTAAGTTGAACAAGGTAGAGGTCAGTCGCGCGTTGATGCGGCTAACCTGAGATTTTTTGTAGGCATCGTTGTAGGATGTTATATATGATATGCGAATAGTTTTTTTGCGAATTATTTTTATACATATGAATAAAAGAAACATATATAACTGTCTAACTCAATCAACCCATTTTAGCCCAATAGCTAAGAAGTGCTACAAATCAGTTCAATTAACTAATGCTTAGATATGTAGTCATTCAAGCAACACACATGCATAACATAAAACGAAATCTCCAACAAAATTTCAACTCATGATAACGTTCCAAAATTAAGAAAGATATCAATTAATCAAACTCCTACATCAAAACCTCTTTTGTCTTTTCCCTTAAAACCGTATAATTTTCTACCAACTTGAGACTTGTGACCCACATTGATGCAAACTTTAACCCAAGAACCACAATCATCAATTAGTACCTAAATAGCAACATATGAGCATTATAGCGTATTCTTCAAAAAGCTATTAACATAAACTATACAACCAAATGTTTACCATCACAGGTAGATCTAATTCTCTTACTTTGTTGATTTAAAAAGTCGAATGCAGCCAATTTTACAATAATTTCCCAAAATGGCAGCAGGCTCGGTGTTTTTGAACTCAATCATTACCATCATAGCCCCAACTGAAACATGTATCAAACAACATAATTCTCTCCAGCTTAAAATACATGTTTCAAATGATTTGTATCTAATAAGTTTTAAGAAAACTTACCAAGAACGAAGCAACAAATATGAAGTCCATGTAGCCTTCTATCCATATGCTGTAGTTGTAACAAAAGAGCATTAAAGAGATAAATAGAGTTGAACATATGTTTTCTTAGTTTTACCTAAACGATTTGATCTTTTTAGCTGCAAAACATAAATGTGTACATTTTTCGTGTATGAAACATGTATCTATAGATGTACAACTTAAAATGTATCAGCTGTTTTAGAGCAATGGAATCATAATGAATGAGCAATATTTGCTACTTGCTACAAATTACAACAAAAATTACTAATATGTGATTCAAGAATAGTAGGATATGTTGGGTTTTGGACTGAAATGAAATAATCCCTAATAAAACTTCTAAACCTAGAACCTCACTTCATTTTTTTCTCTTAAAAATGAAATATAACTCATATTGACCCGTTTATAAATCTTGAATATTTTAACACAACAATTTAGGAGGAAAAAATTAATATAATAAATTTAAGAGACTGTAAATATTCACAGAAACTAAACTTCAATGGTTGAATATATACTTTTCAAACCAAAAACATATTAGGTAGCTAGATTATTGATCATACCTGAAGTGCAACGGTGTTAGTTGCAAAAGCAAGTATACATAGTACCATTTCCCATGGGCTATTTTTCTTCGCCAAAAATGCAGCACTACTAAATTCCCCATTGGGTTGTCTGATTCGCCTTAGTGGGTTAATCGTAAACCTAACAAAACAGAGCACGTAACCATCTAAAGAGATAACAGGTTGTAGTGGCAGAATAAATAGTAAACTATGCAAAACTATTTAAAGACTATTAAAAAAAAGATAACATCAACCAACGCTGCAACAAAAGCAGGAACAGTTTGCATTGAGACTACTTACAATAGAAGGCATACGACTTCTTTGGTACTCCCACAATTTTTTTGTTGGATTCTACAATGACTCGTGATGCTTCCTACACTTCGTCAATTTTTCAATAACAAAAGCAGCAGCAGCAGCAGCAACAACAACAACAACAAAAGTTTAAAAAGGATAAATAAAGGAGAGAAATAAGGCTCGAGTTCGTGTTTTAAATCAAGCAAGAGAACATGAATCGCCATGGCTACAATCTATAGATTGCCTCGCCAAGATATAGAAACATTTCTTCTCATTGCTCGACCCAACTCCCATGTATTTATTGAACCTTCTTATAATGTACCTCGCTCATTCTTGAAGGGAGAGGTGAGTTGGCGTCAAACACAGTCGCTGACACAAATCCCGAGTCCACAACGGTGTTACTAATCACGACAAAGAATATGCTTTTTCATTCAATCATTTAGCAACAAATAGGCTACCACGTCCTAGAACGGAAACCATATTCCGTGAAGTGGCTGTCATGTCCGAAGACAGCAGCGAAGACAGCAGCAAGAGTACATTATTGCCATGACAAAACAGTAGAAAACTATAATTCCCAACATCTATTAAAACGCAAAGCAGCACATCAAAGGTGATAATGTAGTAATATTTATGTTCCTCAAGACGACAAATGAAGTTTGTGAAAAGCGTGCCACAACCGCCGTCGGCCTACATACAACACAAAAATTCAGGAGTTTAGTAATCTGATTCTAAGTTAATATATTACCCGGCTTATTGTTTAATTTACTTTTTCCATGCTTTTAGTTACTCATCCTACTTGGTTTGAAGCAACTGTTGAAGTTAGATTATGCAGCCACTATTAAACTTTTGTTTCACTTAAACCAAATGGGCTAAATTATTCACTATTAATTAAATTTAAAATAAGGTATTAAACAAATAAGCTATTAAACCCGTTCATATCCAATCTCGATATGCAGCCACTATTAAACTTAGATTACTCATTTTGACCAAGAAAAAGATAAAAAAATCATGAGTAGGTTTATAACCTTCGCTTATATTTTTTTTTTTTGTATTTTGCTAGTTCTTTGGTTTTAGATCAACGGGTTAGCTTCCCAAAATTTATTTCAAAATAAAAACCCTAGGAAACAAATGTAAGCAGAAATTAAACAATCTTAAGAATATACAATCGAGAAGAAAGAGGAATACCATTGACCGATTGTAACGGCAGAGATAGCGGAAACGAAGAACATAAAAACTATGGCAACGACGGCGACGTTTGAGTCCGGAAAATCTTCATTGGATTTTCATAAATACCGGAGAAACAACATCAAAGGGAATCCCTAAAAAACCACTAAAGAAGGAAACGATGAAGCATCAAATAAGAAACTCTAGAGCGGAGATGAAGAAGGTGGAAGACATCGCGAGAAACATACACAGCATCGGTGGTGAACAATTGAAAGCAGGAGGTGATAAATATTCCGACGATGACAATCCTAACCTTTTATTTATCTCGAGTTCCGTGTTTATTTTAATTAGGAGGGTATTAATGACAAAAAAGTTAGCTAATTATGATTTATTAGCTAATATTTTTAGTGGACGATTAAGGACCGTTGGATCAAGGGGTATTATAATGTAATTTTCTAATCTAATAGTAATTATGATTAAGGACCGTTGGACCGTTGTGATCCTAATTGAAAGCTGTAAAAAGAAAAGAAAGTGAAAATGACAAATTTGGTCAATGTGTGTTGTACCTTGTATGTTGTTGGGTTTTGAAGCGGGTATGTGGATAATTTGTTTTTATTATTTTCTTTGTCTGGAGCGTTGCAACGTTGTTGTGTAGCTCATGTAATGGACGCTCTTCACACTTCCTTTTGTACCTGTTTGAAAATGCGGTTAGTTTAATTTTTTCTGTTATGTGCTTCGGTATGGAAAAGTGTATTGTGTAGTTGTATGACAGCGGTAGGCAGTGGTGAAGGTAACTAAAGTAGAAACAGGTCATTCATTTTCAGGGGATAAGATAAACTGGGTTGTGTCGGAGCGACCTACAAGGTAGTTTTAATAAAAGCTAAGACATGAAATTGGTTATGAACTTTTTCACAAGAATGATACTCCGTATATAATGTTTAATAAAAGAATATAAAAGGTTGCATGTATTCCCAATACAGTTTATGTTACTTTTACCCAGTTTGACAACTTAAACCCATTCCTCTTTGAGCTAAATGTTTTGTATTAACCTATTGACCCGCCATAAGTAAATGGGTCAAAAAAGTCACCTCTATCTACAACCAATCTGAATTAAGCTCCCATGATGCTATTTGCCTATTTGACTATTTGAAAATGACCAAATCTTAATCGGTCAAGTTTAGCCTGCAAAAGCATCTAAATCCATTCCAAGAGTAATTGGCTACAAAGAAATATGGACTATATACCATTTGAGTTGCTACTTATCACGGAAGTTTTCAAATCTATTATATGAACAATTCTAATACACCTTCAGACCTTCTAATAAATCAACTAAGAAATATATTAAAAGGAGAAAAGTAATCTACGTCAAGTTTAATAACACACAAATCGTCGGTCAATGACTTCAAGTAGCTTTCATAGAGAAGGAGATTACAATATATAATTTTTCCATGAATGTCGCAATCTCGAGTTGCCTTACCACAGTAGCTCGAACTACCCGTTGAACAAATAACATGAAGCTAAGTTCAAATCCACCACATTTAAAAATAACAAAGTCGAATTTACTACCTATAAATGTATCCAAAGAGTGCACCAGAGTGTGATTCTTATATTAATTAGCAACCTTCTCACATCAGTTGTGATAACCTAGTCCTCTAGGTTATGAGTTCACCCGCTCTTCATACCAAAAAACTGCACAACAGTAGATACAAAGACAATCGCAATCACCAATATCTCGTTACAACTATGAAATGCATACAACATATAAAAAAAACTCAGATAACAAAAGATAAAACAATCACCACGAAACCAACAGTAGGAAGTATTTATTAATTTAAAAGTCATAAAGCACCTGTATTTGCTCAAAATATATTCTATTAAAACATCGTTTGCTCAAAATATAAATATATAGTTGATTCGAGTTTCCTTGCCAAGATGATCAATAAAGATGTTCCATTTATCATTATCTTTTAATGATGCTACCAATACCAAGAGAACCTTATGCTCTCCAATTAAAAAGCAAAAGCATAAAATGAAATTAAATGACACCAAATATCTATAGCCAATACGAAAAAATTGAATGAAACATTAACACCGAGAAGACTTACATACCATGGATTTGGAGAGCATGAGGGTTTGATCATGTTGGTACTTACACGAATTTACTCAATGCCATGGATCTGAAGACATTAACAGCAGTACACAAAACCATTAACTCATTATATTAGTAAACATTCACAACAGACATCAAATTTCTGATTACCATGGGAACAGAATAAATTACCTTTGTGTTAGCAATAAAAATACGAATCATTCAAATCCAGTTCTAAAAATTAATAACAAATCAAATGACATTATAGATTTGTTGTTGGAATCCGCCATTTTTTGTTGGTTCGAGATGGAGGCACTGAATTGGGTTAGGGTTTACAAAAATTGGTTTTAGAGAGATGGAGGCTGATTTAGGGTTTACAAAATTTGTGTTGCTGGGTGGAGATGTTGGCGTTGAATGCCGCTGATTTGGGTTTAGGGTTGAATGTCGCTGATTTAGGTTTAGGGTTCCACTTAGGGAGATGATATTCCAGACATTTATTTTACTACTTCCACCACAATTTCATTCTTCCACCACAATTTCATGTTTTGTTACCTAAATATCCCTCAATAAATTGTAAGAAAAAGTTTTAAATATTGTAAATTTAGTAGTTAAATATGAATAGTAATTAGTCAAATATGGATAGTAAAATTTGTACTATATATATGTGCATAATGTAAGTTACAAAAACACACATATACATTAAATACATCACACCTCTCTTCAACTTCTTTCTCTCCTATATCTTCTACAACACATCTCTCTTTTATTGGTTCTTTCAATTTGAATATATTGAACCAGGCCACTAAAGGTAGTTATAAGCCTACTGAAATATAACACGTTATCAGCACGAAGTGCTCCGTATAATCAAGGTTTATCTAAGCAAGCACACGTCACTAATCAACGTAAGAAATTATCTAACTTTTATTAACTTCACTAACATTTATATTTATATTATTTAAGTTATATATGGTCGGTTATACCGCCTGAATTATATTTCTGTAATCTAACTTTTATTAACTTCACTAACATTTATATTTATGTTATTTAAGTTATATATGGTCGGTTATACCGCCTGAATTATATTTCTGTAATCTAACTTTTATTAACTTCACTAACATTTATATTTATGTTATTTAAGTTATATATGGTCGGTTATACCGCCTGAATTATATTTCTGTAATCTAACTTTTATTAACTTCACTAACATTTATATTTATGTTATTTAAGTTATATATGGTCGGTTATACCGCCTGAATTATATTTTCTGTAATCTAACTCTTATTAACTTCACTAACATTTATATTTATGTTAATAAGACCTCATGATTGTACGCAACACGTCATTTGACAACACGGTACTTTATGTACGCAACACGTCATTTGACAACACGGTACCATGGGTCGAGATTAATTCCGATCAATACGAATACGATGGGGTCTTTATATGTTATCTAACATTTATGATTACTTATGCAATTAATCATTATTTATTTCATGCATACTAATGTTTATTCTTAAAAGTAAATCTTAAAAGTTAAAATAAGAAAAAGTAGTTTGTATTTTTATTAAAAGTAAATCTTAAAAGTTAAAATAAGAAAAAATAGTTTGTATTTTTATTAAAAGTAAATCTTAAAAGTTAAAATAAGAAAAGTAGTTTGTATTTTTATTAAAAGTAAATCTTAAAAGTTAAAATAAGAAAAGTAGTTTGTATTTTTATTAAAAGTAAATCTTAAAAGTTAAAATAAGAAAAAGTAGTTTGTATTTTTATTAAAAGTAAATCTTAAAAGTTAAAATAAGAAAAAGTAGTTTGTATTTTTATTAAAAGTAAATCTTAAAAGTTAAAATAAGAAAAAAAAATCCTGTCCTTTATATCACTCATACGCGTTTTGATATAGTGACTTTATTCGTTAACGTCAACTAACGACGTTACAACGGTCATATATACATAACGGTTGTTAACGTCAACTGACGACGTTACAACAACTATATTTTTCAAATATAAAATAAACATCTCCGTTTTTACATTTTCACAAATCAATCTTCATTTTTCAGATTACTACTCTCAACAAGTTTTTTGTAAAAATGATTCACACAAGGATGATTTTTCCTATTGTATTGGTCATATTAACTATCATCATTGTTGCTAATATACCACCGGGTGAACCTATATTCTATCCTGCCCTTGTGATTTTATTATTTGTAATCATACCATTATTCGGTTGTTTGCTACTTATGAATTTAAAATGATTCTAATTTCATTTTATTATTTGTTTATGAATAGAAGTTGATTATGATTATGATTTATGTTATTCATCTTTTTGATAATAGAAAATGTCGAATTTGAAAAGGCTTAAATTTGCTCATTTAGAACAAGTGGGAACAACTACTTAACATGGGTTATGAATGTAGAAAAACATCTCGAATCAAACGGTATTTTAGAAACCCTGAATGAAAATAACAATTATTCCGAACAAGAGAAAGCAATAGTAAGTATTTTTCTTAGCAAACATATTGACGAGTCCTTAGAATCTACATATTATATGATCGCAAATCCAAGTGTATTATGGAAAATACTCAAAGATAGATACGATATTAATTATCAAAAAAAAAAAATATAATAATAACGGTGATCCATGAAAGAATAAAATTAAAGATATTAGTAGACGCTCTTATAAGAATTTCGGAGATTCTTATTAATGATCTGGTAACGTGGATCATCAGTCTAGTATTTCTTGAATACATGAACATCTTGTTTAGCTCTACAAATAAGTCCCAAAAGAAAAGAAAACGAGAGTGAATCTGTTGACAAATCTTGATTAAATTAACCCTGAGCTACCTTGAGACTTGAATGGTTTGAATTTTCTAAGATGCCTAGTTTTTTTATGTATCACTCATAAATAAATGGTTTTAGACCATAACGCATATGTTTTATTAAGTGTTATCTTTTATGTACTTCAGATTATAACTTGTTTGCAGGTAATATAATTTGATTATCTTGCTGAAATATAACTCATTATTTGTTTATCTTATTTGAAGTTTTAGTATGAATCCTGCTGAAATACAACATCAATTAAATGGTAAAGACCTATGTATTGCAGATAGTAGTAACATACACACTATGATCAAATCTAAGAAATATTTCATTGATTTAAATCAAATGAAGGAATTATAAATACTATATCAGCTCTTGCAAACTTGATATAAGGAACGAAAAAGGTAAAATTTCATATTACCAAATGGTACGAATTTTTTTGGTAAACAATGTCTTGTTTTCTCCCAAATCAAAGAGAAATTTGTTAAGTTTCTCTGATATATATCATAATGGATATGATTATCAGTCAATGATAATCGAAAATGAGAAATATCTATGTAGCACCGAAAAGCGCATATGATAAAAAGCGCATATGATGAAAAGCGCAGCGCATATGATTAAAAGCGCATATGATAAAAAGCGCATATGATGAAAAGCGCAGCGCATATAATTAAAAGCGCATATAATGAAAAGTGCATATGACGAAAAGCGCAGCACATATGATTAAAAGCGCATATGGTGAAAATGATATATGATGAAAAGCACATATGGTGATTAATGAAAATCACATATGGTGATTAATGAAAAGCACATATAGTGATTAATGAAAAGCACATATAGTGATTAACGAAAAACACATATGGTGACTAATGAAAAGCACATATGGCGATTAATGAAAAGCACATTGAGAAATAATCACCAATGTTTCTTGAAAGAATTCAAGGGTATATATATGGACCAATTCATCCATCATGTGGACAATTTTTCTAATAGACGCATCTAACGCATGGTCTCATGTTTGTGTGTTATCAAGCCATAATATGGCATTTGCAAAGTTTCTTACACAAATTATTAAATTAAGAACACATTATTCTGATTACACCATTAAAAGGATGAGACTTGATAATGCTGGTGAGTTAACATCTCAAGCTTTTAATGATTATTATATGTCTACAAGGATTGTTGTTGAACATCCAGTTGCTCATGTGCATACACAAAATTAGTTTAGCTGAATCAATAGATAAACGCTTACAGCTAATAACTAGACAATTAGAAATGAGTACAAAACTCTCAATATTTATATGGGGACATGTAAATTTACATGATGTGACATTAATTCGCATTAAATCAAGTGCAAGTTATAAATATTCTCCATTACCAACTTAATTTTGGTGGAGACCAAATATTTTCCATCTTAGAACATTTGGTTGTGCAGTGTATTTTTAATTGAACAACCACAACAAATGGTTCCTCAAAGAAGGATTGAAATATATGTTAGATATAAAACATCTTCATTCATAAGATATATTGAACCCATGACGGGTGATTTTTTTTTCAGCATGTTTTGTCGATTGTCACTTTAATGAAACACTGTTCCCTATATTAGGGGGAGAAATGAAATATAAATAAAATGATGTTTCATGGTGTGAACATCAATTAAGGAATATTGATCATCGCACAAAAGAATGCGAAAAGAAAGTTCAAATATAATGCATATGCAAGAACTTGCAAATTAATTACTTTATGCATTTAAAGATACAAAAAATAAGTGACTAAATCATATATACCAGCAGTAAATGCTTCAGCTAGAATTGAAATTACAAAAGCTGGCAATAATGTCACTCATGAGTCTTTGCTACGGCAGAAACGTGGAAGACCAATTGGTTCCAAAGATAAAAATCCTCGAAAAAGAAAATCAGCTGATAATGAGGTAAAAGAAAGTGTTCAACAAGAACCACAAATCAATACTCCTTCTGCAGAGGATATTGATAAATGTAAATACATAAATTGCAATAAATTATGCAATATTATGAAACTGAAATGAAATGAAAAATCTTGATGAGATATTTTCATATAATGTTACAATGACATCATGAATAAAGATGATGATCTGGAACCAAAATCTGTCATTGAATATCAAAATAGACGTGATTGAACTCAACGGAAAGGAGCAATACGAGCTGAATTAGAATCGCTCAATAAAAGAAAAGTTTTTGGATCAATCGTTATCACTTTTTAAAGATGTGAAACAATGGGATACAAATGAATTTTTATCCGAAAAGAAATGTGCAAATGAAGTTACAAGGCAAAACTAGACTTGTAACTCAAGATTTCCCACAAAGACCAGAAATGAATTAGGAGAAAAACTTATCCTCCTATAATGAATATAATTACTTATTAGATACTTAATCAACCTGGTAGTTATTTAAATGCATCTCATGGATGTTGGTACTACTTATCTGTATGGATCACTTAATAATGATATATATATGAATATACCTGAAGGGTTAAGGTATCATAAGCATCTAATGCAAAACCCAATGGAATATATTCCATTAAATCACAAAGATTTCTAAATGGGTTTATACAATCGGGACGTATGTGGTATAATCGATTAAATTACTACTTGATAAGAAAAGGGTATACATATAAACTTATTTGCACGTGTGTTTTATAAAAACAATGTTCGGATATGTGATCATAGCTGTTTATATCAATTATCTTAAATAAAGAAATTTATGAAGCCATTCAACTTCTAAAGAAAGATTTTAAAATAAAAAAAAATCAAGTATTACGTTGATTTACATATTGAGCTTATAACTAATGACTTACTTATATATCAAACAACTTATACCGAAAAGATTTTAAAATATTTTAATATGGACAAGATAAAAACCATTAAGTACTCATATGGTTGTTAGATCTTAATATTGATACTAATCCATTTCATCCTCTAGAAGATCATGAAGATCTTCCTGGTTCAGAACTTCCATATTTTAGTGCAATTGGGGCTCTTATGTATCTTACAAATTATACAAGATCTGACATTTCTTTTGCAGTTAATTTGTTGACAAGGTTCAGCTCAGCCCCTACCAAAAGACATTGGAATGGGATCAAACAAATAGTTTGATACCTTCGGGGAACTACTGATTTATAATTATTTTATTCTAACAACTCGAAACAAGATTTGTTTGGTTATACAGATGCAGATCATTTATCTGATCTACATAAAGCTAAATCTCAAACTGGATATGTATTCCTAAATGGAGGCACCGCAATATCATGACGTTCTCAAAACAAACACTTGTTGCAACATCATCAAATCATGCCGAAGTGATTGCATTACATGAAGCTACTCGGGAATGATTTTAGTTAAGATCAATGATACAAATCATTATTGATTCTTGTGGACTAGAACGCTATAAAAGCCCAACAACTATCTATGAAGATAATACAGCTTACATAGTACAAATGAAAGAAGAGTATCAAAAATGACAGAACAAAACATAAATGTTGACGAGGCGCTAAAGCTGTAAACGGTCTTAACGGTCATAAGTTTGATGGAAAAGAATGGTATATTGGTAAGGCTCAGAAAAAGACTGAAAAGGAATAGGAATTGAAACAACAGTTTGAGCAAACCATGAAGGAGACTGTAGACAAATCACAAGGGTCAAACTTGTACATAAAAGATTTAGATGATACAGTTTCAGATGAAAACCTCAGATTCTTCTCATATACTCAAGAACTCGTAAAAGACAACCAGATTAAAATGAGATACGTTCAATCAACAACTCTGCTGATCTTTATACCAAAGCACTGTCAATCGCTGTTTTCAAAACATACGTTCACAATATTGGCATGAGGCAAGTTCAAAAGATGTGACGACTCAACGTTGTCTACTTGAGGGGGAGTCAACTCTATGCTGCACTCTTTTTCCCTTAGCTAAAGTTTTATCCCACTGGGTTTTCTTTAGCAAGGTTTTTAACGAGGCAGTATTAATTGCTCTTTAAAAAAAATTACCATCCAAGGGGGAGTGTTGTAAATTTAGTAGTTAAATATGGATGGTAATTAGTCAAATATGGATAGTAAAATTTGTACTATATATATGTGCATAATGTAAGTTACAAAAACACACATATACATTAAATACATCACACCTCTCTTCAACCTCTTTCTCTCCTATATCTTCTACAATACATCTCTCTTTTATTGGTTCTTTCAATTTGAATATATTGAACCAGGCCACTAAAGGTAGTTATAAGCCTACTGAAATATAACATTAAAGAATTTGTGCAAGTCTTTCATTAAGGGTAATTTAGACATTATAGGTAGAAGAAGTAAAATGAATGTTGGAAATATCATCTCCCTTTTAGAAAGTTTGCATATCAGTAACCCCACCCCGTATTATTCCGTAATTTGGTGGGTAAAGGATCCGAATATAATTAAGGTTGGTATACAAGGTATAATTTTGATTAAGAATGATTTATTAGCTAATATTTTAAGTGGATGATTAGTGACCGTTAGATCGAGGGGTATTAAGCAGTAATTTTCTAATCTAACGGTAATTAAGGGAGTTTTGAAAACAATTATTAGCTAATCGAGACTCTCTTTTATTTTTAATGTATATAGTGATTATTACCTCAAAATCAGACATTGTGATACTATGTTTTTCAATCTCTTCTAGAGTCCACTCCTTCCTCAGTTTTTTTTTTTTTTTTTTTTTTTTTTTTTTTTTGGCAAAAAACGAAAACTTTGTATAACAAAATCTTTTTCTCGAAAAGAGAAAAAGAGAAACAAGAATAATGTTCTTTCGGTATCTTTATTTTCTTGAGAAATTTCAAACTTTCTCCTCCCATTCACTATTCTCCGTATAGCAACATTACCGGCTATATTAACTAAATCCTTTAAATCAGCTCCAACAAATCCTGCAGTTGCCTTAGAAATTTTGACCAGGTCTAATGAACCTTCTAGTTGTACTTTTCGTGTGAGTCTAGAAAGAATCTTTGTTCTAGCATCTTCGTCCGGAAGACCTAAAAGGAACTCTCGGTCAAACCGTCCAGGTCTTCTTAGTGCTGGGTCAATAGCATCAGGTCTATTAGTAGCACCAATCACCAAGACATATCCCCGTTTACCACCTGGTGGTCTGTGAGATTCATCCATACAAGTTAATAATTGGGCCTGGAATTGATGCATCTACTGTTGGAGGATGGGTCATGACTATCTCTAATGGGCTTGCAAAGGAAGGAATTAATGATTTAATTGCTATTACGATTGTGGGCCAAATAATTAGTATGTATGTATATTTTTACTTTTCATTTGATAAAAGTTTTATACCAATAGTTGATGTGCAAATTGCAATTATAGACTACCGAAACATTGTTTGAGGTATGAAGCGAAACCATTTTTCACAACAACACGCATGGACTCTCCACTTGTCGTATACTAAAGGAAGAGCAATTATTGGTCGTTTTAGGTATGCATAGTTGTCGTTTTGGCACTAAAGCACATCATAGTCGTTTGCAATTTTATTTTTTTGACCTATATCTATAAACACCATGTAGCATCATCTTTTTTTTTTTTTTTACTGTTCTACTTTTTAAAAGTTTATTTATTTTTAATTTATCACTTTTCGTTTAATAAATGTTTGTATTTGTATCAATTTTCAACATGCGTATTGTAATCATAAACTACCCAAACACTTGCCTTTAATAAACAATAAACTACCTAAACATTATTTAATGTAGCGAAATCATGTATTTCTACAAAAGATTTTTCGCCACAACACACGAGTCATGTGACGACCCGGGAATTTCCGATCAAATTTAAACTTGATCTTTATACGATTTCGACACGATAAGCCAAGTCTGTAATGTTGAGTCTCAAAATTTTTGAACTGTTTTTTTTTTCTTGCAATCATTTAACTTCGACAATTCCCGACGATTCACGAACCATTATTTGTAAACAAATGTGTATACATACAAATATAAATATAAATATATGTATATATATAATAACTTAAAATAATAATATACGATATAATTAAATTGTTATTAAAATAAATCTATATATAGAGAGAGTATATCAAATATAATTATTTAATAATTGTAATACTCGATGAACGTTTCCATTATTATTTAGAGAAGTTTAATTCGAACTTAAGTGATTTTTAGATAAAACTGTGATATTAATATATGGGATATACTTCTTATTCTTATTTTTATATATCAATCAGTAAGTGAATTATGTCTTTTTAAACATATGTAATTAGGTACACTAAACCTTCACTATTGTCCATACATGCAGTGATTGACAATCAACAGAAGAGTAATGTAAAAGACAAAACACTTGAGTATGTAAACATCTTGTTTTTTTAATTTGTATGATTAGATTCGACACAGTATCATATATAAAAAATAAAATAAAAAAAATAAAAAAAACCCAATCAAATTACTGAAATTGACATGGACAGGCGTAATTGGTGGTATCTTCTATTTCTCTATCTATTATTGAGGGTCTTAAAGGAAATTTTCTTTTGTCTAAAATACAAAAAGAATCAAGTTAGAAACTGCCAATCGTTTTACGTTACAAATTTTACGTTATCTGCTGTTGAAGACTCGTTACGAAGAGTCTTTGATCAATATGGATATTTGATTAACGTATACATCGGTAAAAAAGGGCAAAATCTGGAAAGCGTTTCGCGTTTGTGCGATTCATGGGAGTTAAGAACGTTTTGGCCATGGAAAGACGTCTGGCCGACGTGTCGATGGGAAGTCACCACCTATTCATTGAAGCTTCGAAGGTCGATAAATCTAAGATCCCTATCCAGAAAAAAGCTCCAGTCGTTCAGGTTAAACCTTCGATTACTAAATCAGCTCCTGTTGTTGAGGTGGAGAAATCTGCTAACTCAGTTATGAAAGAGAATAATCCTGATGATAAAGTTTCGTATGCTTCTATTATTCGGGGCAACCAAAATTCTAAACCTATCAAGAAAATTACATTAGAACAGGAAGATGTGATTAATGTATCCAAAGAAGACTTGATTCTTATGGCTAAGGTGAAGAATATTGGTACTTTGTATACGATTTATCAGCAGTGTTTCATTGAAGGTTTCTCAAATTTTAAGATTCAGTATATTGGTGGCATGTGGATTTGGTTTCAATTCGATTCGCTTGATACATGTGAGTTATTTAAAACCAACCCTAATATGCTATCATTGTTTTCATGCATTAATTAACCGTCCGATTCATTCGTTGTTGACGAAAGAATTATTTGGATTGAATTATCAGGTATTCCCACTTGTGCTTGGGGAACGAAAGCTAGTAAGAAGATAGCTTCTTCTTTTGGTCGCTTTTTGTTTTTCGAACCGAATTGCAAGTTACCTTTATCAACAAGCAGGATTTGTATTGCTACTTATGATAAATGTCCTATTTCTACCTTAGTTACGGTTTCTATTAATGGTGTTGATACAGAGATATTTGTAAACGAGGTTGGTACATGGCAGTTTGATATAGACGCTACCATAGTGACTGATAGTATTAATGAAGAAGCGGTCTCAGCTAAAGGCGATGAGTCGAGTAATACCTCAGTAAGTTCATCATCTGAGGATGATATTTCAAACTCAGATCACTTGAAAGAATTCGTTGGTGTCGATATTGAGCCTTCAGTTAATAGTTCTACTCAGAAAGGGACGGTTGAAACGAATGGGGCTAAAGAGGTTAGCTTAGACAATGGAACTGTGTCTACTAAACCCATAGCAGGTAGCCCAAGTAAATCTCACCCATCAGGTTTTTCTCAAGGCTCAGATGATAAGTCCGTTAATCAGTTGACGAGCTCAAGGGTTAGTTGTCAATCCCCTCTGTTGGTTATTAATCACGATTTATCACATGCCTCTTCTTTAGATCAAAGTGAAGATATATTCGGTATTGGCGAACTTCTTGGTTATGGTTTGAAAGGAAACAAGAGTTGTTCGAATCGATTTTTCGATAACTTTGATTTAAAATGAAGATTTTATTTATTAATACATGCGGATCGTTGATGTTCGATAAAAGAAAATGGGTTAGAGATTTTATTTGTGACGTTTAATGTTAATTTTTTAGCCACTCAAGAATCGAAAATGCCTAAGTTGTTAATGTCTCGGTTACGTTCGTTTTGGGGGAATCATAATTTTGATTTCGCCATAAGTTTGTCTCGGGGTTCTCAGGTGGTATTATATCCATATGGGATCCGAATGTTTTTATCAGAAGCGATATATGGTGTGATGTTAACTTTGTCATTGTTAAGGGCACTTGGGTCTGCGAGAATCTAACGATTTTTATGTCAATGTATACGCTCCTCAAGCTTTGTCAGATAAAGTAGACTTGTGGAATAAATTATCTTCATTTTTGGAAAATCATCCGGGCGAGTATGTTTTTATGGGTGACTGGAACTCGGTCCGTACTAGTGACGAAAGGTGCGGTTCTGTTTTTTGCTCTCTCGATGCAAGGATTTTCAGCGAGTTCATTGATCAAAATGCTCTTTTCGATATGCCTCTTGGCGGTCTCCAATTCACGTGGCGTAACAAAACCGGGTAATAAATTTAGTAAAATTGATCGCTTTCTTTTATCTCATAATGTTGTTAATGTTGTAGATGACTTGAAAGGATTAGTTTTGCCCCGGGGTTAGTCGGATCATTCTCCTATCTTATTGTTTCAAGATAAAGTAGATTTTGGGCCTACTTATTTTAAGATCTTCGATTCATGGTTTTCTCGCCCCGACTTTGATGAAACGGTTAAAAAAGCATGGAAAACTGTTAGCATTGATAATAATCGTGACATTGTTGCCAAATTCAGAATTTTGAAAATCCATTTAAAAAGTTGGATTCATAATTCAAGATCTTCGGAAGCAAAACGTTTAAAAGAAATAAAAGACAAGGTAGACGAACTTGATATCATTATTGATTCTGGTAACGCTAGTAACGATGACATTAATTTGAGAAACTCATTGATGTCCGAAAGAGATGATATTTCTAAATTGATTAACCTTGATATTCTTCAAAAAGCTAGCATTAAATGGGATGTCGAAGGGGATGAAAATTCCAAGTTTTTTCATAACTCGCTGAAATTGAAAAGACGACATCAACAGATTCAGGGTGTTCTAGTAGACGGTGTATGGCACGATGACCCGAACGAGATTAAAAATAGATTTGTCGAACACTTTGAAAGTAAATTCAGTAAGTACGAATCTGATCTTGACTTTGGTCATATCAGACCACATTCACGTCTTTCTGTTGATGAAGTCATCGATATTGAAAAGCATGTTGACGATGAGGAGATTAGAGTGGCTGTTTGGAATTGTGGGAGCTCTAAAGCTCCAGGTCCGGATGGTATATCGTTTCGTTTTTTAAAACATTTTTGGGACTTATTTAAATTTGACTTTTGCAGGGATATTATAAGTTTTTTTGATACTTGTAATATGCCCCGCAGAGCAAACTCAGCATTCTTTTCGTTAATCCCAAAGGTGGGAAATCTGATGCTTATCAATGATTTTCGCCCCATTTCTTTAGTCGGTTGTTTCTATAAAGTGATCACCAAAATTTTGACTAATCGACTTCAACGAATCATTGATAAAATTATAAGTCCGGTGCAGTCGGCTTTTATAACAGGTCGCCAGATATTAGATGGACCTCTTATGCTTAGTGAGATTATAGCGTGGTACAAAAACAAAAATAAGAAGATGCTTATGTTTAAAGTTGACTTTGAAAAAGCTTACGATTCGGTTAATTGGTAGTATCTTCTCTTTATGTTATCGTCTCTCGGATTTGGTGACAAATGGTGCTCTTGGATCAGGGGTTGTCTTTTTTCTGCTAGAACTTCTGTTCTAGTAAATGGCAGTCCTACTTGTGAATTCTCGATAGAGAGAGGTTTGAGACAGGGAGACCCGTTAAGTCCTTTTTTGTTCATCATAGTGATGGAGGGCCTTCACCTTGCTTTCCATCGCGCTATGGAACTTAACCTTATTCGTGGAGTTCGTGTTGGGACGGATAATATTCACTTATCTCATCTTATTTATGCGGATGTCGTCGTGATTCTTTTTTATTGGAGCGTTATAGAACTCAAACGCGTCCTTACTATTCTTGATATTTTTCATAGAGTTTCGGGTCTAAAACTTAATGTTACAAAGTCGCATGTTTTTGGCATTGGGGTTACAGAAAGTGAGATTTCTTATCTCACTAATGCTTCGGGAGCTCGAGTTGGTGTTTTCCCCACCACGTATTTAGGCGTTCCTATAGGTACGAGTATGAAGAAAATCTCTAATTGGGACTCTTTATACGATAAGTTACGATCTAAACTCTTGTAGTGACCCGAACTTTTCCATGTTTATATATATTAAATGAAATTGATTTTTACATGATTAAATGTTTCCAACATGTTAAGCAATCAAACTTGTTAAGACTTGATTATTTGAAATGAGTTTCATGTAGACAATTGACCACCCAAGTTGACCGGCGATTCACGAACGTTAAAACTTGTAAAAATGACATGACGATATATATATGGATATACATATAGTTAACATGAGATTATGATAAGTGAGTATCTCCATAAGTATATTAACAATGAGTTATATACATAAAAACAAGACTACTAACTTAAGGATTTCGAAACGAGACATATATGTAACGATTATCGTTGTAACGACATTTAAATGTATATATATCATATTAAGATATATTAATATATCATAATATCATGATAAGATAATAATTTAACATCTCATTAGATATAATAAACAATGAGTTAACAACATTAAATGAGATTGTTAACTTAAAGGTTTCAAAACAACACTTACATGTAACGACTAACGATGACTTAACGACTCAGTTAAAATGTATATACATGTAGTGTATTTAGATGTATTAATATACTTTTGGAAGACTTCAAGACATATATCAAAACACTAATACTTAACAAAAATGGGTACAGTTACATTCCCATTCTTTTTTCATCAAGAATTCTAGTCGTATTCATACCCGTATTATACACAGCTTCTAGACGTACTTACTGTGGGTATATACTAATAGGAACTAGCATGGGATTCCACTCTTGATTATGTCATGTATGACTAATCAATTTTAACTTCTACCATGAACTAGTCAACTAACTAGAACTCCTTTTAACCCCACTCACCACTCACCACTTACCACTCATCATTCACTCCATTTCACTTCCAATTCTCTTTCTAATTCTCTCTCAACACACAAACACACACTTATGAACGAATTTTTCCAGTAGCTAATCATCATCTTCATCAAAAATTACTTCAAGAATCAAGCTATAATCATCTTAGGAAGAACACTTCAAGAACTCTTCGAAAATCCTTTCAAGTTTACTAGTTTACATCCAAGCTTTCTAATCCATTCCAAGTAATCATCTAAGATCAAGAAACCTTTGTTATTTACAGTAGGTTATCTTTCTTATTTAAGGTAATAATCATATTCAGACTTTGATTTAATTTCTATAACTATAAACTATCTTAATTTGAGTAAAAATCTTACTTGAACTTGTTTTTGTGTCATGATCCTACTTCAAGAACTTTCAAGCCATCCAAGATCCTTTAAAGCTAGATCATTTCTTGTCACTTCCAGTAGGTTTACCTACTAAACTTAAGGTAGTAATGATGTTCATAGCATCATTCGATTCATACATATAAAACTATCTTATTCGAAGATTTAAACTTGTAATCACTAGAACATAGTTTAGTTAATTCTAAACTTGTTCGCAAATAAAGTTAATCCTTCTAACTTGACTTTTAAAATCAACTAAACACATATTCTATATCTATATAATATGCTAACTTAATGATTTAAAACCTGGAAACACGAAAAACACCGTAAAATCGGACATACGCCGTCGTAGTAACACCGCGGGCTGTTTTGGGTTTGATAATTAAAAACTATGATAAAATTTGATTTAAAAGTTATTCTTCTGGAAAAATGATTTTTCTTATGAACATGAAACCATATCCAAAAATCATGGTTAAACTCAAAGTGGAAGTATGTTTTTCAAAATGGTCATCAAGACGTCGTTCTTTCGACTGAAATGACTACCTCTAACTAAAACGACTTGTAACTTATATTTCCAACTATAAACCTATACTTTTTCTGTATAGATTCATAAAATAGAGTTCAATATGAAATCATAGCAATTTGATTCACTCAAAACGGATTTAAAACGAAGAAGTTATGGGTAAAACAAGATTGGATATTTTTTGATTGTTGTAGCTACGGGAAATATTGTAACAATTCTATACAAATCATAACTTAACAAACTTATATTGTATTATTCATGTATTCTAATATATATTATGTAATCTTGGGATACCATAGACACGTATACAATGTTTTGACATATCATATCGACCCATCTATATAATATATTTTGGAACAACCATAGACACTCTATATGCAGTAATGTTGGAGTTAGCTATACAGGGTTGAGGTTGATTCCAAAATAATATATATAGTTTGAGTTGTGATCTAGCCTGAAGCTTGTATACATTGGGTCGTGGATTGATCCAAGATAGTTTATATTTATTTCTGTACATCTAACTATGGACAACTAGTTGTAGGTTATTAACGAGGACAGCTGACTTAATAAGCTTAAAACATTATAACGTATTAAAAAATGTTGTAAATATATTTTGAGCATACTTTGATATATATATACATATTTGTATAGGTTCGTAAATCGACCAGTGGCCAAGTCTTACTTCTCGACGAATTAAAAATCTGTGAAAGTGAGTTATAGTCTCACTTTTAAAATCTAATATTTTGGGATGAGAATATATGCAGTTTTATAAATGTTTTACGAAATAGACACAAGTAAATGAAACTACATTATATGGCTGAATGATCGAAGCCGAATATGCCCCTTTTGCTTGGTAACCTAAGAATTAGTAAACCGATCTACTAATTGACGCGAATCCTAAAGATAGATCTATTGGGCCTAACGAACCCCATTCAAAGTACCGGATGCTTTAGTACTTCGAATGCGTTTATATCATGTCCGAAGGATTTCCCGGAATGATAGGGGATATTCTTATATGCATTTTGTTAATGTCAGTTACCAGGTGTTCACCATATGAATGATTTTTATCTCTATGTATGGGATGTATATTGAAATATGAAATCTTGTGGTCTATTACTGCGATTTGATAAATATATAGGTTAAACCTATAACTCACCAACATTTTTGTTGACGTTTTAAGCATGTTTATTCTCAGGTGATTATTAAGAGCTTCCGCTGTTGCATACTAAAATAAGGACAAGATTTGGAGTCCATGCTTGTATGATATTGTGTAAAAACTGCATTCAAGAAACTTATTTTTGATGTAATATATTCTTATTGTAAACCATTATGTAATGGTCGTGTGTAAACAGTATATTTTAGATTATCATTATTTGATAATCTACGTAATGCTTTTTAAACCTTTATCGATAAAATAATGGTTATGCTTGTTTAAAAAAAAATGAATGCAGTCTTTGAAAAACGTCTCATATAGAGGTCAAAACCTCGCGACGAAATCAATTAATATGGAACGTTTATAATCAATATGAACGGGACATTTCAACTCTCAGCATGGAAAGCAAGTCTTATCTCTTCAGGAGGGAGATTGACTCTTATTAAGTCGGTCATGGGGAGTATCGGGATTTTCTATATGTCGTTATTCAAGTGTCCGGAAACTGTCCTAAAACGTTTCGAAGCTATCCGGGCTAGATTTTTCTGGGGCGGTAGTAATTCGGTTAAAAAGTTACCTTGGGTCAAATGGGACCAAGTTCTAGCCTCGTATGATAAAGGTGGCCTTAATATTGGAAGTCTCAAAGCCTTCAATTTAGCGCTTATTATCAAATGGAGATGGAGATACCTTACGAAACCAAATGATTTATGGGTGAAAATAGTCAAGTCGATTCATGGTTCTATTTTTGAGGAAACTTCGATTGGCAGTAGCACTTAGAATAACATTGTCAAGTGTTGTTCTTCTTGTCTACGAGATGAGCTTCTTCCGAATGATATTTTTAAAATGGCTATTGGGAACGGTGAGTCTATTCGTTTTTGGCATGATTTATGGATCGGTAATGAGACGTTAGCCGCACGTTTTAACCGAATTTATCACTTAGATTCCGATCCGAACGGATCTATTGCTTCTAAAGTTATTAAGGGCGCTTGGCATTTGAATTGGAATAGAGATATCGTTGGTGGTAGAAATGTTATTGCTCTTAATAACCTCACTGATTTGTTGGGTAATCCTAATCTCGTTAACAAACCTGACGCATGGGTTTGTAATGCCAATAAAGATGGCATTTTTTATGTTAAGGACTCACGTGTTCTAATTGAACGTAAACTGCTTCCATCATCCCAAGTTGGTACGAGTTGGTTCAAATTTGTTCCTCGCAAAGTCAACATTTTTTTGTGGCGATTTCGATTAGATCGTATCCCCGTTAGCTGGAACCTCTCCACGAAAGGAATAGAGGTCGATTCCATTGTTTGCCCCACTTGCAATGATGATATAGAGATGAGAGATCATCTTTTTTTCGGTTGTAATGTTGCGTGTGACATTTGGCATAAAATCCCGATTTGGCTTGGTTGTGGTTTGCCTCAAATGTCTTCGTGGGATTCGTTTGTGGTTTGGTTAGAAGGCATTAGCTTACCGGTCACTTCTAAGAATTGAATTATAACAGTTACGGTTACTACTTTATGGGCTCTATGGCGATTTAGGAACGGCATTGTATTTCACGATTCATTTTGTTCTAAAAGTAGTTTATTTGATGTAATTAGAAGTTTTACTTTTCGTTGGATTAAAAATAGAAGTCATTTAGCTTCCAATTGGAACTTATGGCTTTCTATGCCTTTGTAATTTTCCCTTAGCGTCTTGCTAGGGAACGTTTGATTTATAATATATATTCTTTGGCCGTAAAAAAAAAAAATTAGAAACTGCCAAATTGGACAAAAAGAAAAAAATGCACTAGTTGAAAGTTGTCACAAATTATTGAAAATAATAAGACACATGTGTGATCGTTTAGAACATAGTAAAACTGTAGTCTTCTCCTGGGATTCCAAAAACAAACACCTCTTTCTCTGTATTTATATATAAATATACACAATGCATATATGCATATAGATATCATCCACCTCCTTCTTCTCTATATGACTCCCTCACTCTTGCAACCATCTCCACTATGAACCACCTTGACCACCTTCGGCAATCACCATGACCATCACAACCGCCACCATCCAACACCCTCAACCACAATCATCGACAACTAGCTGTTATGCTACTGCTATTTCTGTTTCCTAATTCTATTTGCACACACATACATATTGATATGCATACAGATTCTTACCAACCCCAACTCAAACACATATTATTATATTCCTTTCCTCCTACTCAATTCTAATTTCACTCAATAATTCATCATCTATATTTTTGGGACTAGACCACACCACCTGCTCAATTTTCTTATCAGCTGCGATGAGCCAAAGAAGGAATTGTTACTACTCCGATCTGTTTCAGTCCGGTTACCAACACCATCGCCATTACAAACTGCTCCTGCTGCAACTTTGGTTTTCTAATTATATTCGAGTTTGTTGTTTGCTACAGCTGCTATACGGTTTTCTATTTTCGGTTCAAATCGTGATGAACTAGAACCATTGTGAACCAATTGTTAATTGCTACCTATCTTTTGCAGCCACCACCGCTGCCCTACAGCAGCCTCCCTGCTGCGTTAACCCGTCGCCAATAAATAACCACCTTCCTTTTCTTTTTCTTCTCTCTCTCTCTCTTCGTTGAAACCACAAACCATGTACCATCGAACCCATGATTTTTTATCACTGTTTGATGCTATAACGGCTGCCTTATTCAGCTGTTTCCTGTCAAACTAAACCCCCACCAACACCCTTATTCACTTCTTTTTTTGTTCCTCAGCATGAACCACGACAACCACCTGCTATTTACTTCGATTTGTTTCTGTTACTATCCAGATCGAAGAACACTTCCTTATTGCTATTACGTGTGTTTATATTTTAAACAACCCAAATTGATCGCCTAAACTGCAACTACTCACTGGTCTATTCGAGTTGCCTTTTAGACTACAATTAATATTAGTTTTCTAATTTACATTGCATGTTACCTCTTCTTTTTCTATCTGGCCGACAACCATAAAGAATAACCCCACTTTATTAAAGAAAACGTTGTGTTGTTGTTTCTGTGTACCAGACGAACCCCACCACCAAATTCTTTTCCATCGAGCTTGTTACCAAAAAGTGGATAATGATGTCATTACTACAGCTGCATTTTTTTATCGACTTGTTAATGAGATATTGTTGAGCCACGAATTCAGATATTGTTGGGCCGGGGGCCAAGTTCCTTCTCTTTATATTTTGGGATTGGTAACGGGCTATTGATAGAGCTGCCATTCCTTATTGTTGGGCCTTTATTTGGGCCATGTACCGTTTTCTTCGATTGGGCCAATTATGTGTTAAATGGACTTTCAATGTTGGGCCTTGAAACAACAGTACCACTTTTCTGTCCCAATTCGGTTCCTACCCATCACGTGATATATTTTTCTTATTCCTACTCCTTACGATGATGATGATGATAACGGATGGAAATAACAATGTGTTGGTGCATGAATCCCCAGCCGTAGTTTATCTTTACGTTTAAGACATTCGGTTATGTAATAATGTTTACTTATGACTATTGATTACGTTTGTGATTGTGAGTACTTATTTTGTTAAATAATCAAAATGTTAAACTGCACACACAGTCGACCGAGTGTGTTTACACACTCGACCGACTGTGTTACTCAGTCGACCGACTGAGAGACACACTCGACCGAGTGTGTCTGACCTGCAATATATATATGGGTTGAGACTTCTTGATTGAGGATGATCACCACATTTACCCTAGTTGACTGGTTTTCATCTCCAGAGAACCCTAACACCTTATACCACCGAAATATATCGTTTAGGCGTCGATCTAATTTAGTTCTTGTCCTAGGTTTGATCTATTCGATCCCGATACGACCCATATCTCGGTTTAACCCTATTCTAGTGAATTCCGCCTCTAGGATAGTTTTCAAGCGACCTAAGATCCGTGAATAAATGTCTACAAAGTGGTATCAGAGCAGGAGTCTCTGGTTTTGCTTGATCAAAATCGTTTTGGGTCAAAAAGTTGGTGTTTTTTGTGTTTTAATCATTGAATCTCTTTTTCTACGTTATAGTTGGTGTTTTCGTTGTCAAAAGGTGTTTCTGGAGTCTTTTCCATTGTTTTCTATATTTTGGTTTAGTGTTTTTCATCAAAAATCGATAGAAAAATCGATTTTGGTCTAGAAAACCCTAATAGTCGACCTGCATTTGTCAAGAACACACTCGGCCGTGTGTGTCTTGACGACCGACCGTGTGAGTCCTTAGATCGACCAACTAAGGTAGTAAACTGACCGTGTGTCTTTCAGTTAAACTGTGTGAGTTTCCTTAAGTCAATCGATCGTGTGAGTTCAGTCACTCGACCGTGTGAGATATACAATCGACCGAGGGAAATAAACAGTCGGCCGTGTGAGTTTGTAATACCAAAGGCTTATTGAGTAACGAAGTGCTTCCCAAATTTTGTCAGACAATCGACCGTATTAGTCATATAATCGACCGTGTTTCTCATTCAATTGACCGTGTGTCTCATACAATCGACCGTGTGTCTAAGACAATCGACCGTGTGTCATTAATTAGAAATTTCATTAATCTTGAATTTAATCCTAACTAATTTAAAATGTCAGACACTAATGAACAAGTAGTAAATGAATACAGTGCATTGGTGATTGCTCCTGGACTACAAAAACTGTTACTAGATGAGAATGAGTCTGGAACTTCCAATAAGGTTCCCAAGCTTGACAACCTAAAGGATTTTTTAGACTGGAAGGCACGTTTTATGATATATTTGAATGGTATAGATTCTAGACTATGGGAGTTTATTGAGACTAAGTTCGCATGGCCAAATGGGGTAGACGGTGAACCTAAAGAGACCGATCAGTTCAATCCTGCTGAGCGTGAACAGTATAACTTGGAGTGTAAGTGATGCACTCAACTTACTCAGGAACTGTCTAAGGAGATCTTCTCACAGTTCAAGAACAGAAATAAGACCTCGTATACCCTTTGGCTTGCTCTTCAATCAGCCACAGAAGGAACAACCACTTACCGTGCCACTAAGGGTAAGGTTCTCAAAGATGAATGGAGAGTGTTTGCTGCTCTACCTTCCGAGTCTCTTGGAAAAACTTTAGAGAGATATCGTCTGCTGGTTGCTGAAATGGTAGATTATGGAATTGATTTATCTGATGAGAAAGCAGTTAGAGTTTTGAAAGACGGTCTTCCTGAGAAATGGGACAATGAAATTGAAAAGATTCAGAATAGGTACATTGCATCAGGTCGTACGTTAACCTTGACAGCTTTTACTTCCAAGTTGATGGAAAAGGATGTTCAGGTTGAGGCAAAGAGAAAGAGACTTGGTACTGTAGCTGGTTCGTCCATTATTGGGTCATCTTCAGGAAATCATGCTCTTTTGTAAACAGCTTACATTTCCACCAATGCATCCCATATCTCGGCTCCAGTATCAGATTCTGGTTATTTCAATGCCAAATCTCAAGCACAGAAATCAACTGCTAAACTGATTGATTCAAGCATTCTACAACAGACTCAATCACCAGTGATCAAGATAGAAAATATCAAGAAAAGGCCTCTATAATTGATTCAGGAGGATATGGCTTTAGCTGCCATCGTTGTTAACTCTTAAAATGATACGATAAGTGGGCAGATAATCAATGGTCATCTGGAGAATGAGGATTATGATCAGATTGATGAGGATGAGATTGAGAGAATGGACATCCTGTTTGCTATGGGAAGTGTGGTGAGACGTGCTAGGAAGTATTTGAAAAGAACAGGTCAGAGTACTTTGAGTCTGAACTGCAATACTAAGTTTAGTTTTGATATGTCCAAAGTGAGATGCCATAATTGTGATGAACTTGGTCATTTCAAGAGGACATGCATAAGACCACCTAAGCCTGGTTTTCATAATCCTTTTCATAACACTTCAATTGAGGTGACTCTTGGACATGCTGGTCCGACAGTGAACAAAGAAGCAACTTCTAGTGGTCAATCCAAAGCTTTGACTACTACATATGCTGATGAAGTGTGTGATTGGTCGATCTCAGTTGATGCTGAAAAAGCTAATGTGGTTTTTGTTGATAAGAGTGAAGCTGAAATAGAAGAAGAAAGGGTTATCAGAAGAAATGCTGGTTGTATAGGTAAAGATGATCCTGCTTGTACATGCTATGTCTGCAAATGTGATGCACGTATGAAAAGGGTTGAAGCGGTAATGAAGATGTATCTTAGAAAGAGATTTACTGACAGGTTGTATGATAAGTTCCGCAAAGCCAAGGATCTGTCTGATCTTGAATTCACAACTGACTCTTCAGATGACGATGAATCCTCAGGAATGAGTTGTCATACGGGAACCTAGTTTAGAAAAGAACTTGCACATTTAATCAAGGGTGATGTTGAAGGTAATGATGAGAAGGTAGTCACGGTGATAAGTTCGGATAATTCTGCTAAAGTTGAGGGTAAAGAAGGTTATGATACTGATTATTCAGACTGTACAAGTTCAGAGTCAGAATCAGAATCAGATACAGATTCGCAGGATGGTAGAAAAGATTACGCGTTCATGGCTAACACATCCAGCAATGACAAGGTATGTAATGATTCAGATTCTTTATGCTTTAAATGCACTGATCTTAAACAGGAAATAGCTAGACTTGAATGTGTGGTCTCTAAGCTTAACGATATACCTGCTACTTGTGAAACTTGTCCGAAACTTAGACTTGAACTTAACAACTTGAGTGTAGAAAATCAGACACATAGGAAGAACTATGATGATGCTCTTTTCTACCTTAATGAGCAGAAAGAGTATGTTGATGTTATTAAGTCCTTAGAGAATCAGGTAGGTCATTTAAAATCAACTATTGTAGATGATGAGAAAGTGATTCACCTGTATTTGAGCCAGATAGAAGCACTTAAGGCTAAAAAAGATTCATACAAATTAAAATATGAGTCAAAAAAGGCTAGGATTGATAATTGGCAGAGAATGTCATACGTGACACAAACCTTGAAACATCCCAAAAACCAAGGGATAGGCTACAATCAGGTTGCCCCACTGCTTTTAGGAGAGTTTATCAATAAACCTGTTGAGAAGAATAGGGATCCGGTTGTAGAACTTAAGTAAGGTAAGCCTGAGAAAAATTCTGTAGAGAGTAAAAGTGAGTCTGGTGAGGGTAAAAAGCCATTAGATGTTGTTTATGAGACGGAGTCCGAAACTGATGTCGACACCGAAAAGGATGGGAAACCCTTTGTAGTTGTGACTAAACCAGTTACAATTTTGAAGAATCCAAATAATGAAGCGAATAGGAGTGAAAGTCAAAAGACTGAGAAGAGGAGTGTTAGTAAGCCAAAACAATCTAGGAACAAAAACACTCAGCACACCCCTGTTAAGTTTGTTAAGGATAGTAGTACTGTGAATTCTCAGATTGTTGATCCCAAAACTGAACTTCCACCAAAAGGTGAGGGTTAAAATTTAGGCAGGGTGACGAAATATATTCCGCCTAATCATAGACAGACTATTAAACAGCAAGTCACGTCACCCACTCTAGTTAGGCAACAGAATAAACCCCCGAGGCGACAGTATTCAACTTCTAGGAGTCAAGTGTTTAATGCTAATGGTTTTGATAATGTTAACTGTTTCAATTGTGGTATGTTAGGACATAGGGCTATGAATTGCAAACCCATTTGACAGACGCCACACAAGAAGGTTGATCTTAGTCCCAAACGTAGTTTTGATAGAAGATCATCTTCACCTGTGTTTAAACCTACTTCTGTCAAACCAACTGAAACAAAAGTTTTTCAAACAAATGACTATTATAGGAAACCATCACCAAAGAATGTTGTTTAGAAACGTAAATCAGAAGTGAAAGGTGTCCAAAATTCTGACGGTCCTTCAGGATCTAAGGGATAATGGGTGGAATTGCCAGTGGTTGGCGTTGATGGGAAACCCACTGCCATTCGGGCATGGGTGGCCCTTTCTAATGTGAAAACAGTGGATGGAGGACCAGTTTCTTTTGCAGGTAGTGAAGGAGGTTTTATTACTGCGCAAGGAGTGATTGCTAATGAGAATGTCAGCTTTGATAAAGTTAATTTTTTGGAGCAAATGTCGAACAATTTGCTTTCAGTTTCACAGGTTGCTGACAAAATGTATACAGTTGCTTTTGATGATAAATTGTGTTATATCTTGAGAAAAGAATTCGTTATTCTGCAAGACATGATTCTGATGACTGCTCCTAGGTGCAAGGATCTTTATATCCTTGATATGTGTAAGGCTCATGTTAAAGCAGCTACAGGCCATCAGGCCTTCGTTTCTAAGGCTACTGAACAGGAGTCGATTATCTGGCACAAGCGTATGGGTCATCTGAGTCTAAGGAAGATGAATAACCTAGTTCACAATGGACTAGTTGATGGTGTTAATCTTAAGAGCTTTCGTATTCCTGAAGGGTGTCTTCCGTGTAAGGAAGGGAAACAGACAAGAAAATCTCATGCAACCAAGAAGCATCATTCTGTTAATGTTCCTTTGGAGTTGTTGCATATGGATCTCTTCGGTCCAGTTAACTGCAAGACTATCACAGGAGAATTATATTGCTTGGTAGTTACAAATGAGTATTCACATTTCTCTTGGGTTGTGATGTTGAAGTATAAATCAGATACTTTCGAGCACATTAAAGTTTTGATTCTGAAGCTTGAAAGCTTACATAAGTTGAAAGTGAGAAAGATTAGCACCGACAATGGTACGGAGTTCAAGAATAACAACATGCTGCTGTTTTGTAGCGAAAAGGGGATACAACAATAGTTCAGTCCTACTTATACACCTCAGTCAAATGGGGTTGCTGAAAGAAAGAATAGGACGTTAATTGATACCTCAAGAACTATGCTAGCTGATGCATGCTTACCTATTGTTTTCTGAGGAGAAGCCGTGAGCACAGCGTGTTATGCGATGAACAGAGTTCTAGTGGTGAAAAGACACGGTAAGACGTGTTATGAATTGTTGCACAAGAGAAAGCGTAACATTAAACATTTTAAACCCTTGGTTACACCTTGTACAATTCTGGTACGAGACGCTGGAGGAAAATTTAATTCAAAGGTTGTCTCTGGTATCTTCTTGGGATGTGGGAATCCAAACAAAAGAGTGTATAACACTGAGTCAAAGTGTGTGGAAGAACGTTATGAAGTTGATATTCAGCATAATGCTCTACCTCGTGTTAGTAAAGGGTTCGTATGGCAGTTTGAATACGATAAATTATTTGATTCTTTCAATATTCCACCGGAGGCTACAGACGATGAGATCCTAACTCAGATGTTGTATGATTCTCAGAATTCTACAGAGAATGTTATCTCTATTCCTAGCCAGACTCAAGTCCGGACTCAAAGTTCTCTTCAGAGCCCGATTCAAAGTTCGCGGCAAAGTACACAGAGTGACAATTCTAATGCTGATCCTAATGTGGAGATGGTGTATGAGACAGATGAAGATAGTGATTCAGAAGAAGATGAGGGTGTTAATCGAGCACGGTTGACAGAAGAGCACTTAAATCCTCTTTATAATCAATCTCCCACTATAACAGAGTCTGAACAGCCAACTGAAGTAGGAGGAGTACGTAGATTAAATCGTGTGATCATGCCTCCAAGACGTTTAGATGACTACTATGTTGATACAAGAGGCATACCTCATATTGGGATTCCTCATGCCAAGAGTAACGAAGCATCTACGTCTGAAGTTCCTACTACACCTGATGTTCCTGAAGTAACTAAGAGTCAATCGACAACATAAAATGTTGAATCTGAAAGTGCGAATGTGCTAACAGCTTTCTATTCCTCGTTGAACAAGACAGGGAGAGTATTTGTGCATGCTCATTCATGCTATGTGTGTCAAATTGAACTAAAAGATGCTTTTGAAGCATTGAAATATAATGAGTGGGTTTGTGCTATGCAGGAAGAGCTGTTACAGTTTAAGCATTTGAAAGTTTGGAAACTAGTCAATCCACCACATGGTTGTGTACCCTATGGTCTTCGATGGGTGTTGAAGAATAAGAAAGATGAACAGGGTAACGTGATCAGAAACAAAGCTAGGTTGGTGGTAAAGGGATATCAACAAATCCCTGAAATTAACTATGATGAGGTTTTTGCTCCGGTTGCACGACTGGAAGCAATTAGGATTTTCTTGGCTTTTGCATCCTTCATGGGATTTAAAGTTTTTTAGATGGATGTGAAAAGCACCTTTTTGTACAGAGAGATCAATGAAAGAGTATTTGTTGAACAACCACCAGGTTTTGAAGACCCGCATTTCCCAGAAAAGGTTTATAGACTTGAAAAGTCACTTTATGGTCTTCACCAAGCTCCTAGAGCATGGTATGCAACGTTGTCCAACTATATGCTTGAAAACGATTTTAGAAGAGGTGTCATTGATCAGACACTTTTCATCAAGAAGAAGGGACAACATCTTATGTTAGTGCAGGTTTACGTTGATGATATTATCTTCAGGTCAACAGATCAAGGAATGGTTGATGAGTTTGAGAAAGTCATGCAGCAGAAGTTTAAAATGAGTTCCATGGGAACTATAAAGTTTTTCTTAGGTCTGCAGGTAGCTCAGACGGATAAAGGCATCTTCTTGCATCAAACCAAATATGTTGCTGATATTCTGAAGAGGTTTCAAATGGAAGCAGAAAGACCAGCTAAGACTCCCTTGTCAGTGAATCATGGGATCTCACCTGATTGTGAGGGTGCTCCAGTGGACCCTACGTTATACAGGGCGATCATAGGTTCTCTAATGCATCTTACAGCTTCTCGACCAGATATTATGTTTGCGGTTTGTCTGTGTGCTCGTTATCAGGCGAATCTTAATGTTCATCATGAAATGTCCCGTTCATATTGATTATAAACGTTCCATATTAATTGATTTCGTCGCGAGGTTTTGACCTCTATATGAGACGTTTTTCAAAGACTGCATTCATTTTTAAAATAACCATAACCTTTATTTTATCGATAAAGGTTTAAAAAGCATTACGTAGATTATCACATAATGATAATCTAAAATATACTGTTTACACAGGACCATTACATAATGGTTTACAATAAGAATATATTACATCAAAAATAAGTTTCTTGAATGCAGTTTTTACACAATATCATACAAGCATAGACTCCAAATCTTGTCCTTATTTTAGTATGCAACAGCGGAAGCTCTTAATAATCACCTGAGAATAAACATGCTAAAAACGTCAACAAAAATGTTGGTGAGTTATAGGTTTAACCTATATATTATTAAATCATAATAATAGACCACAAGATTTCATATTTCAATATACATCCCATTCATAGAGATAAAAATCATTCATATGATTTGAACACCTGGTAACCGACATTAACAAGATGCATATAAGAATATCCCCATCATTCCGGGACATCCATCGGACATGATATAAAAACTCGAAGTACTAAAGCATACGCTACAACGGATGGGGTTTGTTGAGCCCAATAGATCTATCTTTAGGATTCGCGTCAATTAGTAGACTGGTTTATTAATTCTTAGGTTACCAAGTAAAAAGGGGCATATTCGGCTTCGATCGTTAAACCATAAAAAGTAGTTTCATGTACTTGTGTCTATTTTGTAAAACATTTAAAAAGCTGCATGTATTCTCATCCCAAAAATATTAGATTTTAAAAGTGGGACTATAACTCACTTTCACAGATTTACTTCGTCGGGAAGTAAGACTTGGCCACTGGTCGATTCACGAACCTATAACAAATATGTACTTATATATCAAAGTATGTTCAAAATATATTTACAACATTTTTTAATACGTTTTACTGTTTTAAGTTTATTAAGTCAGCTGTCCTCGTTAGTAACCTACAACTAGTTGTCCACAGTTAGATGTACAGAAATAAATTGATATATATTATCTTGAATCAATCCACGACCCAGTGTATACATGTCTCAGGCTAGATCACAACTCAAAGTATATATATTTTTAGAATCAACCTCAACCCTGTATAGCTAACTCCAACATTACTGCATATAGAGTGTCTATGGTTGTTCCAAATAACATATATACATGGGTCGATATGATATGTCAAAACATTTGTATACGTGTCTATGGTATCCCAAGATTGCATAATATATTAGAATACATGTATAATACAATATAAGTAAGCTAGAATATGATTAATATAGATTTGTTACCAATTTTCACGTAGCTACAACAAGCAAAAATATCCAATCTTGTTTTACCCATAACTTCTTCGTTTTAAATCCGTTTTGAGTGGTTCAAGTTGCTATGGTTTCATATTGAACTTAAGTTTATGAATCAATACAGAAAAAGTATAAGTTTATAGTGAGAAATACAGGATACAAGTCGTTTTTGTAAAGGTAGTCATTTCAGTCGAAAGTACGACGTCTAGATGACCATTTTGGAAAACATACTTCCACTTTGAGTTTAACCATGATTTTTGGATATAGTTTCATGTTTATAAGAAAAATCATTTTTCCAGAAGAACAACTTTTAAATTAAAGTTTATCATAGTTTTTAATTAACTAACCCAAAACAGCCCGCGGTGTTACTACGACGGCGTATATCCAGTTTTACGGTGTTTTTCGTGTTTTCAGGTTCTAAATCTTTAAGTTAGCATATCATATAGATATGGAACATGTGTCTAGTTGATTTTAAAATTCAAGTTAGAAGGATTAACTTTTGTTTGCGAACAAGTTTAGAATTAACTAAACTATGTTCTAGTGATTACAAGTTTAAACCTTCGAATAAGGTAGCTTTATATATATGAATCGAATGATGTTAAGAACATCATTACTGCCTCAGGTTTTGTGGATAAACCTACTGGAAATGAGAAAAATAGATCTAGCTTCAAAGGATCCTTGGATGGCTTGAAAGTTCTTGAAGCAAAATCATGACACGAAAACAAGTTCAAGTAAGATTTCCACTCGAAATAAGATTGTTATAGTTATAGAAATTGAATCAAAGTTTGAATATGAGTATTACCTTATATTAGAAATATATCTTACTTTAAATAAGAAAGATTTCTTGAGGTTGGATGATCACTTTACAAGATTGGAAGTAAGCTAGCAAACTTGGAAGTATTCTTGATTTTATGAAACTAGAACTTATAGAATTTATGAAGAACACTTAGAACTTGAAGATAGAACTTGAGAGAGATCAATTAGATGAAGAAAATTGAAGAATGAAAGTGTTTGTAGGTTTTTTTGGTTGTTGGTATATTGATTAGATATAAAGGATGTGTAATTTTGTTTACTTGTAAATAAGTCATGAATGATTACTAATATTTTTGTAATTTTATGAGATATTTCATGCTAGTTGCCAAATGATGGATCCCACATGTGTTAGGTGACTCACATGGGCTGATAAGAGCTGATCATTGGAGTGTATATATACAAATAGTACATACATCTAAAAGTTGTGTATTGTACGAGTACGAATACGGGTGCATACGAGTAGAATTGTTGATGAAACTGAACGAGGATGTAATTGTAAGCATTTTTGTTAAGTAGAAGTATTTTGATAAGTGTCTTGAAGTCTTTCAAAAGTGTATGAATACATATTAAAACTCTACATGTATATACATTTTAACTGAGTCGTTAAATCATCGTTAGTCGTTACATGTAAATGTTGTTTTGAAACCTTTAGGTTAACGATCTTGTTAAATGTTGTTAACCCATTGTTTATTATATCTAAAGAGATGTTAAATTGTTACATTATCATGATATTATGATATATAATATATCTTAGTATGATATATATACAGTTAAATGTCGTTACAACGTTAATTGTTACATATATGCCTCGTTTCGAAATCATTAAGTTAGTAGTCTTATTTTTACATATGTTGTTCATTGTTAATACACTTAATGATATATTTACTTATCATTTAACATAATTAACCAAGTGTATCAATATCTTAATATGATTCATATGTGCTTAGTAAGACGTTGTTATAACGATAATCGTTATATATATCGTTTTCGAGTTTCTTAAATTCAATAGTCTCATTTTTATGTATATAACTCACTGTTAAAATACTTAATGAGATACTTAATTATCATAATATCATGTTAACTATATATATATATATAACCATATATATGTCATCATATAGTTTTTACAAGTTTTAACGTTCGTGAATCACCGGTCAACTTGGGTGGTCAATTGTCTATATGAAACCTATTTCAATTAATCAAGTCTTAACAAGTTTGATTGCTTAACATGTTGGAAACACTTAATCATGTAAATATCAATTTCATTTAATATATATAAACATGGAAAAGTTCGGGTCACTACAGTACCTACCCGTTAAATAAATTTCGTCCTTAAATTTTAAGCAGTTGGAGGTGTTGAAGTATCTTCTGGAAATAAGTGCGGGTATTTCTTCTTCATCTGATCTTCTCGTTCCCAGGTGAACTCAGGTCCTCTACGAGCATTCCATCGAACCTTAAAAATTGGTATCTTGTTTTGCTTAAGTCTTTTAACCTCACGATCCATTATTTCGACGGGTTTTTCGATAAATTGAAGTTTTTCGTTGATTTGGATTTCGTCTAATGGAATAGTGAGATCTTCTTTAGCAAAACATTTCTTCAAATTCGAGACGTGGAAAGTTTTATGTACAGCCGCGAGTTTTTGAGGTAATTCAAGTCAGTAAGCTACTGGTCCGACATGATCAATAATCTTGAATGGTCCAATATACCTTGGATTTAATTTCCCTCGTTTACCAAAAAAACAACGCCTTTCCAAGGTGAAACTTTAAGCATGACCATCTCTCCAATTTCAAATTCTATATCTTTTCTTTTAATGTCAGCGTTACTCTTTTGTCGACTTTGGGCGGTTTTCAATCGTTGTTAAATTTAGATAATCTTCTCGGTAGTTTCTTGTATTATCTCGGGACCCGTAATCTGTCTATCCCCCACTTCACTAAAACAAATTGGAGACCTGCACTTTCTACCATAAAGTGCTTCAAACAGTGCCATCTCAATGCTTGAATGGTAGCTGTTGTTGTAGGAAAATTCTGCTAATGGAAGGTGTCGATCCCAACTGTTTCCGAAATCAATAACACATGCTCGTAGCATGTCTTCAAGCATTTGTATCATCCTTTTGCTCAGCCCATCAGTTTGTGGGTGATAGGCAGTACTCATGTCTAGACGAGTTCCTAACGCTTGCTGTAATGTCTGCCAGAATCGTGAAATAAATCTTCCATCCCTATCAGAGATAATAGAGATTGGTATTCCATGTCTGGAGACGACTTCTTTCAAATACAGTCGTGCTAACTTCTCCATATTGTCATCTTCTCTTATTGGCAGGAAGTATGCTGATTTGGTGAGACGATCAACTATTACCCAAATAGTATCAAAACCAATTGCAGTCCTTGGCAATTTAGTGATGAAATCCATGGTAATGTTTTCCCATTTCCATTCCGGGATTTTGGGTTGTTGAAGTAGACCTGATGGTTTCTGATTCTCTGCTTTGGCCTTAGAACACGTCAAACATTCTTCTACGTATTTAGCAACATCGGCTTTCATACCCGGCCACCAAAAATGTTTCTTGAGATCCTTGTACATCTTCCCCGTTCCAGAGTGTATTGAGTATATGGTTTTATGAGCTTCTCTAAGTACCATTTCTCTCATATCTCCAAATTTTGGTACCCAAATTCTTTCAGCCCTATACCGGGTTCCATCTTCCCAAATATTAAGATGCATCTCCGATCCTTTGGGTATTTCATCCTTTAAATTTCCCTCTTTTAAAACTCCTTGTTGCACCTCCTTTAATTGAGTAGTAAGGTTATTGTGAATCATTATATTCATAGCTTTTACTCAAATGGGTTCTCTGTCCTTTCTGCTCAAAGCGTCGGCTACCACATTCTGAAATGTCCCGTTCATATTGATTATAAACGTTCCATATTAATTGATTTCGTTGCGAGGTTTTGACCTCTATATGAGACGTTTTTCAAAGACTGCATTCATTTTTAAAACAACCATAACCTTTATTTTATCAATAAAGGTTTCAAAAGCATTACGTAGATTATCAAATAATGATAATCTAAAATATACTGTTTACACACGACCATTACATAATGGTTTACAATAGAAATATATTACATCGACATATGTTTCTTGAATGCAGTTTCTACATAATATCATACAAACATGGACTCCAAATCTTGTCCTTATTTTAGTATGCAACAGCGGAAGCTCTTAGTATTCACCTGAGAATAAACATGCTTTAAACGTCAACAAAAATGTTGGTGAGTTATAGGTTTAACCTATATATATCAAATCGTAACAATAGACCATAAAATTTCATATTTCAATATACATCCCATACATAGAGATAAAAATCATTCTTATGGTGAACACCTGGTAACCGACATTAACAAGATGCATATATAAGAATATCCCCATCATTCCGGGACACCCTTCGGATATGATATAAATTTCGATGTACTAAAGCATCCGGTACTTTGGATGGGGTTTGTTAGGCCCAATAGATCTATCTTTAGGATTCGCGTCAATTAAGGTGTCTGTTCCCTAATTCTTAGATTACCAGACTTAATAAAAAGGGGCATATTTGATTTCGATAATTCAACCATAGAATGTAGTTTCACGTACTTGTGTCTATTTTGTAAATCATTTATAAAACCTGCATGTATTCTCATCCCAAAAATATTAGATTTTAAAAGTGGGACTATAACTCACTTTCACAGATTTTTACTTCGTCGGGAAGTAAGACTTGGTCACTGGTCGATTCACGAACCTATAAAAAATATGTACATATATATCAAAGTATATTCAAAATATATTTACAACACTTTTAATACATTTTGATGTTTTAAGTTTATTAAGTCAGCTGTCCTCATTAGTAACCTACAACTAGTTGTCCAACGTTAGATGTACAGAAAAAAATTGATATATATTATCTTGAATCAATCCACGACCCAGTGTATACACGTCTCAGGCTAGATCACAACTCAAAGTATATATATTTTTGGAATCAACCTCAACCCTGTATAGCTAACTCCCACATTACTGCATATAGAGTGTCTATGGTTGTTCCAAATAATATATACACATGGGTCGATATGATATGTCAAAACATTTGCATACGTGTCTATGGTATCCCAAGATTATATAATATATTAGAATACATGTATAATACAATATAAGTTAGCTAGGATATGATTAATATAGATTTGTTAAACATTTCCCGTAGCTAAAAAGATCAAAAATATCCAATCTTGTTTTACCCATAACTTCTTCGTTTTAAATCCGTTTTGAGTGAATCCAATTGATATTTTTTCATATTGAACTTAAGTTTATGTATCTATACAGAAAAAGTATAAGTTTACAAGTCATTTTTTTAAAGGTAGTCATTTCAGTCGAAAGAACGACGTCTAGATGACCATTTTGGAAAACATACTTCCACTTTGAGTTTAACCATGATTTTTGGATATAGTTTCATGTTCATAAGAAAAATCATTTTCCCAGAAGAACAACTTTTAAATTAAAGTTTATCATAGTTTTTAATTAACTAACCCAAAACAGCCCGAGGTGTTACTACGACGGCGTATGTCCGGTTTTACAGTGTTCTTCGTGTTTCCAGGTTTTAAATAATTAAGTTAGCATATCATATAGATATAGAACATGTGTTTAGTTGATTTTAAAAGTCAAGTTAGAATGATTAACTTTTGTTTGTGAACAAGTTTAGATTTAACTAAACTATGTTCTAGTGATTACAAGTTTAAACCTTCGAATAAGATAGCTTTATATGTATGAATCGAATGATGTTATGAACATCATTACTACCTCAAGTTTTCTGGAAAAAGCTACTAGAAATGAAAAAAATGGATCTAGCTTCAAAGGATCCTTGGATGGCTTGAAAGTTCTTGAAGCAGAATAATGACACGAAAACAAGTTCAAGTAAGATTTCCACTCGAAATAAGATTGTTATAGTTATAGAAATTGAATCAAAGTTTGAATATGAGTATTACCTTGTATTAGAAAGATATATTACTGTAAATAATAAAGATTTCTTGAGGTTGGATGATCACTCTACAAGATTGGAAGTAAGCTAGCAAACTTGGAAGTATTCTTGATTTTATGAAACTAGAACTTGTAGAATTTATGAAGAATACTTAGAACTTGAAGATAGAACTTGAGAGAGATTAATTAGATGAAGAAAATTGAAGAATGAAAGTGTTTGTAGGTGTTTTTAGTCGTTGGTATATGGATTAGATATAAAGGATGTGTAATTTTGTTTACATGTAAATAAGTCATGAATGATTACTCATATTTTTGTAATGTTATGAGATATTTCATGCTAGTTGCCAAAAGATGGTTCCCACATGTGTTAGGTGACTCACATGGGCTACTAAGATCTGATCATTGGAGTGTATATACCAATAATACATACATCTAAAAGCTGTGTATTGTACGAGTACGAATACGGGTGCATACGAGTAGAATTGTTGATGAAACTGAACGAGGATGTAATTGTAAGAATTTTTGTTAAGTAGAAGTATTTTGATAAGTGTCTTGAAGTCTTTCAAAAGTGTATGAATACATATTAAAACACTACATGTATATACATTTTAACTGAGTCGTTAAGTCATCGTTAGTCGTTACATGTAAGTGTTGTTTTGAAACCTTTAGGTTAACGATCTTGTTAAATGTTGTTAACCCATTGTTTATTAAATAAAATGAGATTTTAAATTATTACATTATCATGATATCATGATGTATTAATATATCTTAATATTGTATATATACATTACATGTCGTTACAACGATAATCGTTACATATATGTCTCGTTTCAAAATCATTAAGTTAGTAGTCTTGTTTTTACATATGTAGTTCATTGTTAATATACTTAATGATATGTTTACTTATCATAATATCATGTTAACTATATATATATATATATATATATATATATATATATATATATATATATATATATATATATATATATCCATATATGTGTCATCATATAGTTTTTACAAGTTTTAACGTTCGTGAATCGCTGGTCAACTTGGGTGGTCAATTGTCTATATGAAACCTATTTCAATTAATCAAGTCTTAACAAGTTTGATTGCTTAACATGTTGGAAACATTTAATCATGTAAATATCAATTTCATTTAATATATAAAAACATGGAAAAGTTCGGGTCACTACAGGACCTACCCGTTAAATAAATTTCGTCCCGAAATTTTAAGCTGTTGAAAGTGTTGATGAATCTTCTGGAAATAGATGCGGGTATTTCTTCTTCATCTGATCTTCACGCTCCCAGGTAAACTCGGGTCCTCTACGAGCATTCCATCGAACCTTAACAATCGGTATCTTGTTTTGTTTAAGTCTCTTAACCTCACGATCCATTATTTCGACGGGTTCTTCAATGAATTGAAGTTTTTCATTGATTTGGATTTCGTCCAACGGAATAGTGAGATCTTCTTTAGCAAAACATTTCTTCAAATTCGAGATGTTGAAAGTGTTATGTACATTCGCAAGTTGTTGAGGTAACTCAAGTCGGTAAGCTACTGGTCCGACACGATCAATAATCTTGAATTGTCCAATATACCTTGGATTTAATTTCCCTCGTTTACCAAATCGAACAACACCTTTCCAAGGTGCAACCTTAAGCATGACCATCTCTCCAATTTCAAATTCTATGTCTTTTCTTTTAATGTCGGCGTAGCTCTTTTGTCGACTTTGGGCGGTTTTCAACCGTTGTTGAAATTGGATGATCTTCTCGGTAGTTTCTTGTGTTATCTCCGGACCCGTAATCTGTCTATCCCCCACTTCACTCCAACAAATCAGAGACCTACACTTTCTACCATAAAGTGCTTCAAACGGCACCATCTCAATGCTTGAATGATAGCTGTTGTTGTAGGAAAATTCTGCTAACGGTAGATGTCGATCCCAACTGTTTCTGAAATCAATAACACATGATCGTAGCATGTCTTCAAGCGTTTGTATCATCCTTTCGCTCTGCCCATCAGTTTGTGGATGATAGGTAGTACTCACGTCTAGACGAGTTCCTAATGCTTGCTGTAATGTCTGCCAGAATCTTGAAATAAATCTGCCATCCCTATCAGAGATAATAGAGATTGGTTTTCCATGTCTGGAGACGACTTCCTTCAAATACAGTCGTGCGAACTTCTCCATCTTGTCATCTTCTCTTATTGGCAGGAAGTGTGCTGAATTGGTGAGACGATCAACTATTACCCAAATAGTATCATAACCACTTGCAGTCCTTGGCAATTTAGTAATGAAATCCATGGTAATGTTTTCCCATTTCCATTCCGGAATTTCAGGTTGTTGTAGTAGACCTGATGGTTTCTGATGCTCCGCTTTGACCTTAGAACACGTCAAACATTCTCCTACGTATTTAGCAACATTGGCTTTCATACCCGGCCACCAAAAATGTTTCTTGAGATCCTTGTACATCTTCCCCGTTCCAGGGTGTATTGAGTATATGGTTTTATGAGCTTCTCTAAGTACCATTTCTCTCATATCTCCAAATTTTGGTACCCAAATTCTTTCAGCCCTATACCGGGTTCCGTCTTCCCGAATATTAAGATGCTTCTCCGATCCTTTGGGTATTTCATCCTTTAAATTTCCCTCTTTTAAAACTCCTTGTTGCGCCTCCTTTATTTGAGTAGTAAGGTTTGTGTGAATCATTATATTCATATATTTTACTCGAATGAGTTCTCTGTCCTTTCTGCTCAAGGCGTCGGCTACCACATTTGCCTTCCCCGGGTGGTAACGAATCTCAAAGTCGTAATCATTCAACAATTCAATCCACCTACGCTGCCTCATATTCAGTTGTTTCTGATTAAATATGTGTTGAAGACTTTTGTGGTCGGTATATATAATACTTTTGACCCCATATAAGTAGTGCCTCCAAGTCTTTAATGCAAAACAACCGCGCCTAATTCCAAATAATGCGTTGTATAATTTTGCTCGTGAATCTTCAATTGTCTAGACGCATAAGCAATCACCTTCGTCCGTTGCATTAATACACAACCGAGACCTTGCTTTGATGCGTCACAATAAATCACAAAATCACCATTCCCTTCAGGCAATGACAATATATGTGCCGTAGTTAGCTTTTTCTTCAATAATTGAAACGCCTTCTCTTGTTCATCCTTCCATTCAAATTTCTTCCCTTTATGTGTTAATATAGTCAAGGGTTTGCTATTTTGGAGAAATCTTGGATGAATCTTATGTAGTAACCAGCCAATCCTAAAAATTGACGTATATGCTTCGGAGTTTTTGGGGTTTCCCACTTTTCAACGGTTTCGATCTTTGCCGGGTCCACCTAGATACCTTCTTTGTTCACTATGTGACCGAAGAATTGAACTTCTTCCAACCAAAATGCACACTTTGAAAACTTAGCGTACAGTTTTTCTTTCCTCAATACTTCTAGCACTTTTCTCAAATGTTCTTCGTGCTCTTGATCATTCTTTGAGTAAATAAGTATGTCATCGATGAAAACAATGACAAACTTGTCAAGATATGGCCCACACACTCGGTTCATAAGGTCCATGAACACAGCTGGTGTGTTAGTCAATCCAAACGGCATAACCATAAACTCGTAATGACCATAACGCGTCTTAAAAGCAGTTTTTGGAATATCATCCTCCTTTACTGGCATTTGATGATATCCAGAACATAAATCGATTTTCGAATAAACTGACGAGCCTTGTAATTGATCAAATAAGTCATTAATTCTTGGCAGTGAATAACGGTTTTTGATGGTAAGTTTATTCAACTCTCTGTAGTCAATACACAACCTAAATGTACCATCCTTCTTCTTGACAAACAAAACAGGAGCTCTCCATGGTGATGTGCTTGGTCGAATGAAACCACGTTCTAATAGTTCTTGCAGTTGGCTTTGCAGTTCTTTCATCTCGCTGGGTGTGAGTCTGTAAGGAGCACGAGCTATTGGTGTAGCTCCTGGTACAAGATCTATTTGAAATTCAACGGATCGATGTGGGGGTAATCCCGGTAATTCTTTCGGAAATACATCGGGAAATTCTTTTGTGATGGGAACATCATTGATGCTCTTTTCTTCAGTTTGTACTTTCTCGACGTGTGCTAGAACAGCATAGCAACCTTTTCTTATTAGTTTTTATGCCTTCAAATTACTAATAAGATGTAGCTTCGTGTTGCCCTTTTCTCCGTACACCATTAAGGGTTCTCCTTCTTCTCGTACAATGCGAATTGCATTTTTATAACATACGATCTCTGCTTTCACCTTCTTCAGCCAGTCCATGCCAACTATTACATCAAAACTCCCTAACTCTATTGGTATCAAATCAATCTTAAATATTTCGCTACCCAGTTTAATTTCTCGAATCCGGCATATATAATCTGCTGAAATTAATTTACCGTTTGCTAATTCGAGTAAAAATTTACTATCCAACGGCGTCAATGGACAATTTAATTTAGCACAAAAATCTCTACTCATATAGCTTCTATCCGCACCCGAATCAAATAAAACATAAGCAGATTTATTATCAATAAGAAACGTACCCGTAACAAGCTCCGGGTCTTCCTGTGCCTCTGCCGCATTAATATTGAAAACTCTTCCACGGCCTTGTCCATTCGTGTTCTCCTGGTTCGGGCAATTTCTAATAATGTGGCCTGGTTTTCCACATTTATAACAAACTACATTGGCATAACTTGCTCCGACACTACTTGCTCCGCCATTACTAGTTCGACACCATTTGTTCCTTTCGTTCTGTTAACCCCTGGTTCGTAGACCTCACACTTCGCTGCGCTATGACCATTTCTTTTACACTTGTTGCAAAATTTGGTGCAGAACCTCGAGTGATACTTTTCACACCTTTGGCATAGCTGCTTCTGATTGTTGTTGTTGTTGTTGCGGTTGTTATTGTTGTTGGGATGATTGTTGTAGTTGCTGTTGTTATTGTTGTTGTTGTTGTTGTTGTTGTTGTTGTTGGGCCGTTTGTTGTAGTTGCGATTGATGTTGCGATTGTTGGGATAGTTGTTGCGATTATTGTTGTAATTGCTGTTGTTGTTGTATTGGTGATTCTTATCACCTTTTTCCTCCCACTTTCTTTTGACTTGCTTCACATTGGCCTCTTCAGCCGCCTATTCTTTAATTCTTTCCTCAATCTGGTTCACTAGTTTGTGAGCCATTCTACATGCCTGTTGTATGGAGGCGGGCTCGTGTGAACTTATATCTTCTTGGATTCTTTCCGGTAATCCTTTCACAAACGCGTCGATCTTCTCTTCCTCATCTTCGAACGCTCTCAGACACAATAGACACAATTCTGTGAATCGTCTTTCGTACGTGGTAATATCAAATCCTTGGGTTCGTAACCCTCTAAGTTCTGTCTTGAGCTTATTGACCTTGGTTCTGGGACGGTACTTCTCGTTCATCAAGTGCTTGAATGCTGACCACGGTAGTGCGTAAGCATCATCTTGTCCTACTTGCTCTAGATAGGTATTCCACCATGTTAACGCAGTACATGTGAAGGTGTGCGTAGCGTACTTCACTTTGTCCTCTTCAGTACACTTACTTATGGCAAACACCGATTCAACCTTCTCGGTCCACCGTTTCAATCCGATCGGTCCTTCGGTTCCATCAAATTCTAAAGGTTTGCAGGCATTGAATTCTTTGTAGGTGCATCCTACACGATTTCTTCCGCCGTTAGCTGCATTGCTAGATTCGGAGTTATTGTTGGTATGTAGCGCAGCCTGTACTGCGGCTATGTTTGAAGCAAGAAAGGCACGAAATTCCTCTTCGCTCATATTCAAGGTGTGTCGAGTAGTCGGTGCCATTTCCTTCAAAATAGTCAAATGAAACGAATTAATCATATAGAATATCAAGAGTAGTCAATAGTATTTCGTCGCGTAATATGAACTTATTTATAAAAGCTCTTTCTTCATATTAGCGTTTTATACTCTTTAATTCGGGTAGTACCTACCCGTTAAGTTCATACTTAGTAGCTAACATACCATTTCAACTACTACAATTCTATATGAAAAACTAATCACAAAAAAAAAAAAAAAATATCATATTCAAACCTTTATACAATAACTTGCAAACTTACAATACCGCTTTTTTTTTTTTACATATAGCATGAAATATAGCACATAAAACTTTGATACAAAGTAGTTACGAAGATAATTCTAGTTAATAAATAAGGCGTTCAGCAAAGGCAATAAAGACACGTAATTCATACGTCCAGAAACAAGTCATGCATTCTGGTTTTACTAATACCACTTCCCATCCTTGGTTTTGTGGAACATAACCGTTGTGATCAATAGTAAGACAATGTGTTGTAACATCGTCAAAAAGATGAAGGTTACATAATGACCAACAGTCTCGTAATAACCTAAAAACCTCATTTCTTACCCCAATTACCGACTCCGTCACTTGTGGGAACGTTTTGTTTAATAGTTGTAGCCCGATGTTCTTGTTCTCACTTTAGTGAGAAGCGAACATTACTAACCCGTAAGCATAACATGCTTCTTTATGTTGCATGTTAGCCGCTTTTTCTAAATCACGAAGTCCTATATTCGGATATATTGAGTCAAAATAATTTCTTAACCCGTTGCGTAAAATAGCATTTGGGTTCCCCGCAATATATGCGTCAAAGTAAACACATCGTAACTTATGGATTTCCCAATGTGATATCCCCCATCTTTTGAACGAAAGCCTTTTATAAATCAAGGCATTCTTGGAACGTTCTTCGAATGTCTTACAAACTGATCTCGCCTTAAATAGTTGTGCCGTGGAATTCTGACAGACTCTAGACAAGATTTCATCAATCATGTCACCGGGTAGGTCTCTTAAAATATTGGGTTGTCTATCCATTTTATGTTTTTATACTGTAAAATAGACAAGAGTTAGATTCATAAAAAAAATAATTATTAATACAAGCAATTTTTACATATATCATAAAGCATAAGCACACTATATTACATATATTACACCACACGAATACAACTATCTTATTCCGACTCGCTCGTTTCTTCTTCTTTAGTTTTGGTTCGTTTTGCCAAGTTTCTAGGGATATATGATGTTCCCCTAATACGAGTCGTCATTTTCCACATTGGTTTAAAAAAACCTGGTGGTTTAGAGGTTCCCGGGTTATTGTCACAACTTAAGAAATACGGGTGTTGACGATACATATAAAGTTCATCGGGTTTGGAATCAAATTTTTCTATTTTTATGCCCTTTCTCTTATTGTTCTCTTTTGCCTTATTAAATTGTATTGGGGTAATTTCTATAACATCATCGGAATCCTTGTCGGGATCCAATTCCTCGGAGAATTGGTAATCCTCCCAATACTTTGCTTCCTTGGCGGAAACACCATTGACCATAATTAACTTTGGTCGGTTGGTTGAGGATTTTCTTCTACTTAACCGTTTTATTATTTCCCCCACTGGTTCTATTTCTTCTTCCGGTTCCGATTCTTCTTCCGGTTCCGATTCTTCTTCCGGTTCCGACTCTTCTTCCGGTTCCTCTTCGGGAACTTGAGAATCAGTCCACGAATCATTCCAATTTACATTTGATTCTTCATTATTATTAGGTGAGTCAATGGGACTTGTTCTAGAGGTAGACATCTATCACATAATATCAAACACGTTAAGAGATATATATATCACATAATATTCACATGTTAAAAATATATAGTTTCCAAGAAAAATGTTAAGCAATTATTTTTAAAGAAAACACGGTCGAAGTCCAGACTCACTAATGCATCCTAACAAACTCGATAAGACACACTAATGCAAATTTTCTGGTTCTCTAAGACCAACGCTCGGATACCAACTGAAATGTCCCGTTCATATTGATTATAAACGTTCCATATTAATTGATTTCGTTGCGAGGTTTTGACCTCTATATGAGACGTTTTTCAAAGACTGCATTCATTTTTAAAACAACCATAACCTTTATTTTATCAATAAAGGTTTCAAAAGCATTATTTAGATTATCAAATAATGAGAATCTAAAATATACTGTTTACACACGACCATTACATAATGGTTTACAATAGAAATATATTACATCGACATATGTTTCTTGAATGCAGTTTTTACATAATATCATACAAACTTGGACTCCAAATCTTGTCCTTATTTTAGTATGCAACAGCGAAAGCTCTTAGTATTCACCTGAGAATAAACATGCTTTAAACGTCAACAAAAATGTTGGTGAGTTATAGGTTTAACCTATATATATCAAATCGTAACAATAGACCACAAGATTTCATATTTCAATATACATCCCATACATAGAGATAAAAATTATTCATATGGTGAACACCTGGTAACCGACATTAACAAGATGCATATATAAGAATATCCCCATCATTCTGGGACACCCTTTGGATATGATATAAATTTCGAAGTACTAAAGCATCAGGTACTTTGGATGGGGTTTGTTAGGCCCAATAGATCTATCTTTAGGATTCGCGTCAATTAGGGTGTCTGTTCCCTAATTCTTAGATTACTAGACTTAATAAAAAGGGGCATATTCGATTTCGATAATTCAACCATAGAATGTAGTTTCACGTACTTGTGTCTATTTTGTAAATCATTTATAAAACCTGCATGTATTCTCATCCCAAAAATATTAGATTTTAAAAGTGGGACTATAACTCACTTTCACAGATTTTTACTTCGTCGGGAAGTAAGACTTGGCCACTGGTCGATTCACGAACCTATAACAAATATGTACATATATATCAAAGTATATTCAAAATATATTTACAACACTTTTAATACATTTTGATGTTTTAAGTTTATTAAGTCAGCTGTCCTCGTTAGTAACCTACAACTAGTTGTCCAACGTTAGATGTACAGAAAAAATTGATATATATTATCTTGAATCAATCCACGACCCAGTGTATACACGTCTCAGGCTAGATCACAACTCAAAGTATATATATTTTTGGAATCAACCTCAACCCTGTATAGCTATCTCCCACATTACTGCATATAGAGTGTCTATGGTTGTTCCAAATAATATATACACATGGGTCGATATGATATGTCAAGACATTTGCATACGTGTCTATGGTATCCCAAGATTACATAATATATTAGAATACATGTATAATACAATATAAGTTAGCTAGGATATGATTAATATAGATTTGTTACCAATTTTCACGTAGCTACAACAAGCAAAAATATCCAATCTTGTTTTACCCATAACTTCTTCGTTTTAAATCCGTTTTGAGTAGTTAAAGTTGCTATGGTTTCATATTGAACTTAAGTTTATGAATCAATACAGAAAAAGTATAAGTTTATAGTGAGAAATACAGGATACAAGTCGTTTTTGTAAAGGTAGTCATTTCAGTCGAAAGAACGACGTCTAGATGACCATTTTGGAAAACATACTTCCACTTTGAGTTTAACCATGATTTTTGGATATAGTTTCATGTTCATAAGAAAAATCATTTTCCCAGAAGAACAACTTTTAAATCAAAGTTTATCATAGTTTTTAATTAACTAACCCAAAACAGCCCGCGGTGTTACTACGACGGCGTATGTCCGGTTTTACAGTGCTCTTCGTGTTTCCAGGTTTTAAATCATTAAGTTAGCATATCATATAGATATAGAACATGTGTTTAGTTTATTTTAAAAGTCAAGTTAGAAGGATTAACTTTTGTTTGCGAACAAGTTTAGAATTAACTAAACTATGTTCTAGTGATTACAAGTTTAAACCTTCGAATAAGATAGCTTTATATGTATGAATCGAATGATGTTATGAACATCATTACTACCTCAAGTTTTCTGGATAAAGCTACTAGAAATGAAAAAAATGGATCTAGCTTCAAAGGATCCTTGGATGGCTTGAAAGTTCTTGAAGCAGAATCATGACACGAAAACAAGTTCAAGTAAGATTTTCACTCGAAATAAGATTGTTATAGTTATATAAATTGAATCAAAGTTTTAATATGAGTATTACCTTGTATTAGAAAGATATCTTACTGTAAATAATAAATATTTCTTGAGGTTGGATGATCACTCTACAAGATTGGAAGTAAGCTAGCAAACTTGGAAGTATTCTTGATTTTATGAAACTAGAACTTGTAGAATTTATGAAGAACACTTAGAACTTGAAGATAGAACTTGAGAGAGATTAATTAGATGAAGAAAATTGAAGAATGAAAGTGTTTGTAGGTGTTTTTGGTCGTTGGTATACGGATTAGATATACAGGATGTGTAATTTTGTTTACATGTAAATAAGTCATGAATGATTACTCATATTTTTGTAATTTTATGAGATATTTCATGCTAGTTTCCAAAAGATGGTTCCCACATGTATTAGATGACTCACATGGGCTGCTAAGAGCTGATCATTGGAGTGTATATACCAATAGTACATACATCTAAAAGCTGTGTATTGTACGAGTACGAATACGGGTGCATACGAGTAGAATTGTTGATGAAACTGAACGAGGATGTAATTGTAAGCATTTTTGTTAAGTAGAAGTATTTTGATAAGTGTCTTGAAGTCTTTCAAAAGTGTATGAATACATATTAAAACACTACATGTATATACATTTTAACTGAGTCGTTAAGTCATCGTTAGTCGTTACATGTAAGTGTTGTTTTGAAACCTTTAGGTTAACGATCTTGTTAAATGTTGTTAACCCATTGTTTATTAAATCAAATGAGATGTTAAATTATTACATTATCATCATATCATGATGTATTAATATATCTTAATATGATATATATACATTAAATGTCGTTACAACGATAATCGTTACATATATGTCTCGTTTCAATATTCATTAAGTTAGTAGTCTTGTTTTTACATATGTAGTTCATTGTTAATATACTTAATGATATGTTTACTTATCATAATATCATGTTAACTATATATATATATATCCATATATATGTCATCATATAGTTTTTACAAGTTTTAACGTTCGTGAATCGCCGGTCAACTTGGGTGGTCAATTGTCTATATGAAACCTATTTCAATTAATCAAGTCTTAACAAGTTTGATTTCTTAACATATTGGAAACATTTAATCATGTAAATATCAATTTCATTTAATATATAAAAACATGAAAATGTTCGGGTCACTACACATTCGCCTTCCCCGGGTGGTAACGAATCTCAAAGTCGTAATCATTCAACAATTCAATCCACCTGCGCTGCCTCATGTTCAGTTGTTTCTGATTAAATATGTGTTGAAGACTTTTGTGGTCGGTATATATAATATTTTTAACCTCATATAAGTAGTGCCTCCAAGTCTTTAATGCATAAACAACTGCACCTAATTCCAAATCATGCGTCGTATAATTTTGCTCGTGAATCTTCAAATGTCTAGACGCATAAGCAATTACCTTCGTTCGTTGCATTAATACACAACTGAGACCTTGCTTTGAAGCGTCACAATATATCACAAAATCATCATTCCCTTCAGGTAATGATAATATAGGTGCTGTAGTTAACTTTTTCTTTAACAATTGAAACACTTTCTCTTGTTCATCCTTCCATTCAAATTTCCTTCCTTTATGCGTTAATGCAGTCAAGGGTTTTGCTATTCTGGTAAAATCTTGGATGAATCTTCTGTAGTACTCAGCTAGTTCTAAAAATTGGCGTATATGCTTCGGAGTTTTCGGGGTATCCCATTTTTCAACGGTTTCAATCTTTGCTGGATCCACCTGAATACCTTCTTTGTTCACCATGTGACCGAGGAATTGAACTTCTTCCAACCAAAATGCACACTTTGAAAACTTAGCGTACAATTTTTCTTTCCTTAACAACTCTAGCACTTTTCTCAAATGTTTTTCGTGCTCTTGGTCATTCTTTGAGTAAATAAGTATGTCATTGATGAAAACAATGACAAACTTGTCAAGGTATGGTCCACACACTCAGTTCATGAGGTCCATGAACACAGCTGGTGCGTTAGTCAACCCAAACAGCATAACCATAAACTCGTAATGAAAGTCGTTGAGTCATTCATGGCATATTTCAAAAGACGTTGCATTCGAGTCGTTGAGTTCATTAAGATTAATATTAAGTCATTCATAGTTTGGATATATATTATGAAAGGATATGCATATCTGACAACTTTCAATGTAATGAAAGTTCGTCTTTTAAAAACGAATGCAATGTTTGTAAAATGTATCATATAGAGGTCAAATACCTCGCAATGTAACCATATGTTATTTTATTCATCCTTATGGATTAGGACGGGTCACTTCAAGTCATCTCTACTAATGAAATAATGTTTAAAGTATAGAACCAAATCATTTTCCGTAGCAATACGATAGTCATCTCTATTTATTATGTAAAAGGTTTGTATCAATTCTCGATATGCTTATTGTAATTATAAAATACTTGAAGACTTTTTAATGTATATAACGGAACCATGTATTGCTGCAAATGATTTTATGTCGCAATGCACATGTCATTTTTACTACTAAAAAATGTTTAGGGTATAGAGAGAAAATATTTTTTGTGTTTTTCATGTATCATGAGACAAAACGACACTGCTTTTATATGTTTTAATAAAACTACTTTTTAATAGTTTTCATTCTATATTCTATTTTTACAAAATCACATATATAAGATTGATAATTAGTGATTTTTGGTTATCTGGCGTATTGGTTTTTCTAATCAGGTTCAAAATGAGTAAAATATATATGCTTTGTGTAAGTCATTGATATGCGAATTGTAATTATAAACTATTAAAATAATATGTTATATATATATATATATATATATATATATATATATATATATATATATATATATATATATATATATATATATATATATATATATATATATATATATATATATAGATGGAATTTAACATAACAACAAGTTCATAATGTTTATATAATCACAAAACCAATTTATGAGTATTAAGGCAAGCGGAAGCAATATGTTATTTATGAACAAATGTATATGTTAAACCATTTTAGATTGAATTCCATATATATATATATATATATATATATATATATATATATATATATATATATATATATATATATATATATATATATATTGATGGAATTCAACATAACAACAAGTTCATAATGTTTATATAATCACAAAACCAGTTTATGAGTATTAAGGCAAGCGAAAGCAATATGTTATTTATGAACAAATGTATATGTTAAACCATTTTAGATTGAATTCCATGAAGACATCAAGTCTTGAAGCTATACTTACAAACTAAAGAGAAGGAATAAGAGATAATACCTCCTCAATATAGATTGAGGGCTGTTTTGGACAGAAAAGTGATGATGAAGATGATGGATTTAGAGCTTCTAACTTGAAGCCTCAAGTGTGTAATACCCCAAGCCTTTAATTACCAAACCTTTGCACTTTAGTTAGGACTTACTAGCACTTGATTAGAGCTTCCAAAAACCAAATATAGAACCCCTTTTGAACACAAACAGGCCACGGCAGCCAGCAGCTCTCAAGGGACTGATTTCAGTTTTTTTTTTTTTTTTTTTGCTATCTCACTTGAAATGTTTGCATGTGTGTATTGCTACTAGTCAAAGGACATGTATATGTGGAGTTGTGTTATGGAAAGCAACAAGAATAAGCATGGGATAGACTTTCTTGGGGCTCCAAAATCTGCCCACCATCCATTATTTTATAACAAGAATAATTTTATAAAACTTGTAATTATTTTATAAAACTTGTATAAAATAAACATGTATTTGTTACTTGCAATAATTTTATAAACCATTTTATAAAATATAACATAACATAATTATTTAAAAATATAAATAATTAAATCCACATCATATATAAATTATCCAAATAATTTATCTCAAGTGATTATAATTTAGAAAACCGATTTTCTAAAGTTCAAGTGTCGCGTATTTATTTAACAATCCATCCGTTAAAATAAATACATATAAAGTGTTGGTAAGCTTGTTATTGGGTATGACCCGACTTGGATTATAACATAGTGGCCACGTTAATTTAATATGTCTCTCGGGCATATGAAATACCTTCAATCTCCCACTTGCACGAGAAACATAAGAAGTTAATGCAAGTGATGGATACCACCTAATGACCGTCCATCACCCCCAATATGTTATGACTTTGTGCCATTCAATAACATCATCCTCTTCGAGTTCCCATATCGAATATGAATAGGTGAATCTTTCATTATTTCCTTTCGTCCTAGATGTCATGTTAAATCCAAGAGACACAGAGTGATCACTCTCTTCTAGATTTAACTTTATCAGGCCTTAGACATCTGACTCTCAACGAATAAGAGGGACAAATTCCATCTTGACTACATACGTCCTAAATATGTACCTTGCATTGTACCTGAACTCTTCCTTATGAACTAACATATTTCAGAATAACGAAGGAAAGAATCAAGGCACAATACTTGGTAAATATCTGAACCCAATATGTATCTCAGGTCAGAGGATACAATGATATTTGCCTTTACTCAAGATTATATGTGATCAACCACAAAGGCTCCATTTAGCAAATCTTGAGGGCGGGTCTTCCAATATTTGCATCCCACAAATATCTATGAACCTTGGTAGCAACCTTGCCCCACATTTAGTCCGTGAATGTATACCAATCCAAGTTCATAATAGTCTAAACCTCACACTTGTTCCCACGAATGTGATCGACTACGAAATTTAGAATAATTACTTATTCATGGATAAAATATGCAAAATAGGAACATGACTCAAAATAAATTAATACCATAATTATTTTAATGAGTTTGAACAATTTCGTTCCGTTACAATACTTAAATAGATCATAACCAATCACTAGAATATCGAAGCCCTAATGCACAAACATGTCCTGTATGTTTTGATCCATGTAAGAGCTTCGTGAGAGGATCCACTATATTAAGATCTGTGTGAACTTTGCGAATACATATCTTTCCCTTTTCAACTTCATCCCTTATGTGAAATGTCCCGTTCTTATTGATTAAAAACGTTCCATATTAATTGATTTCATTGCGAGGTTTTGACCTCTATATGAGACGTTTTTCAAAGACTGCCTTCATTTTTAAAACAAACCATAACCTTTATTTCATAAATAAAGGTTTAAAAAGCTTTACGTAGATTATCAAATAATGATAATCTAAAATATCCTGTTTACACACGACCATTACATAATGGTTTACAATACAAATATGTTACATCGAAATCAGTTTCTTGAATGCAGTTTTTACACAATATCATACAAACATGGACTCCAAATCTTGTCCTTATTTTAGTATGCAACAGCGGAAGCTCTTAATATTCACCTGAGAATAAACATGCTTTAAACGTCAACAAAAATGTTGGTGAGTTATAGGTTTAACCTATATATATCAAATCGTAATAATAGACCACAAGATTTCATATTTCAATACACATCCCATACATAGAGATAAAAATCATTCATATGGTGAACACCTGGTAACCGACATTAACAAGATGCATATATATAAGAATATCCCCATCATTCCGGGACACCCTTCGGATATGATATAAATTTCGAAGTACTAAAGCATCCGGTACTTTGGATGGGGTTTGTTAGGCCCAATAGATCTATCTTTAGGATTCGCGTCAATTAGGGTGTCTGTTCCCTAATTCTTAGATTACCAGACTTAATAAAAAGGGGCATATTCGATTTTGATAATTCAACCATAGAATGTAGTTTCACGTACTTGTGTCTATTTTTTAAATCATTTATAAAACCTGCATGTATTCTCATCCCAAAAATATTAGATTTTAAAAGTGGGACTATAACTCACTTTCACAGATTTTTACTTCGTCGGGAAGTAAGACTTGGCCACTGGTTGATTCACGAACCTATAACAATATATACATATATATCAAAGTATGTTCAAAATATATTTACAACACTTTTAATATATTTTGATGTTTTAAGTTTATTAAGTCAGCTGTCCTCGTTAGTAACCTACAACTAGTTGTCCACAGTTAGATGTACAGAAATAAATCGATAAATATTATCTTGAATCAATCCACGACCCAGTGTATACGTATCTCAGTATTGATCACAACTCAAACTATATATATTTTGGAATCAACCTCAACCCTGTATAGCTAACTCCAACATTCACATATAGAGTGTCTATGGTTGTTCCGAAATATAAATAGATGTGTCGACATGATAGGTCGAAACATTGTATACGTGTCTATGGTATCTCAAGATTACATAATATACAATACAAGTTGATTAAGTTATGGTTGGAATAGATTTGTTACCAATTTTCACGTAGCCAAAATGAGAAAAATTATCCAATCTTGTTTTACCCATAACTTCTTCATTTTAAATCCGTTTTGAGTGAATCAAATTGCTATGGTTTCATATTGAACTCTATTTTATGAATCTAAACAGAAAAAGTATAGGTTTGTAGTCGGAAAATAAGTTACAAGTCGTTTTTGTAAAGGTAGTCATTTCAGTCGAAAGAACGACGTCTAGATGACCATTTTAGAAAACACACTTCCACTTTGAGTTTAACCATAATTTTTGGATATAGTTTCATGTTCATAATAAAAATCATTTTCTCAGAATAACAACTTTTAAATCAAAGTTTATCATAGTTTTTAATTAACTAACCCAAAACAGCCCGCGGTGTTACTACGACGGCGTAAATCCGGTTTTACGGTGTTTTTCGTGTTTCCAGGTTTTAAATCATTAAGTTAGCATATCATATAGATATAGAACATGTGTTTAGTTGATTTTAAAAGTCAAGTTAGAAGGATTAACTTTTGTTTGCGAACAAGTTTAGAATTAACTAAACTATGTTCTAGTGATTACGAGTTTAAACCTTCGAATAAGATAGTTTTATATATATGAATCGAATGATGTTATGAACATCATTACTACCTCAAGTTTAGTAGGTAAACCTACTAGAAGTGACAAGAAATGATCTAGCTTCAAAGGATCTTGGATGGCTTGAAAGTTCTTGAAGTAGGATCATGACACAAAAACAAGTTCAAGTAAGATTTTTACTCGAATTAAGATAGTTTATAGTTATAGAAATTGAATCAAAGTTTGAATATGAATATTACCTTGAATAAGAAAGATAACCTACTGTATATAACAAAGGTTTCTTGATCTTAGATGATTACTTGGAATGGATTAGAAAGCTTGGAAGTAAATTAGTAAACTTGAAGGGATTTTTGAAGTGTTCTTGAAGTGTTCTTCCTATGATGATTATAGCTTGATTCTTGAAGTGATTTTTGATGAAGATGATGATTAACTACTGGAAAAATACGTTCATAATAGTGTGTGTGTGTTGAGAGAGAATTAGAAAGAGAATTGGAAGTGAAATGGAGTGAATGATGAGTGGTAATTGGTGAGTGGTGAGTGGGGTTAAAAGGAGTTCTAGTTAGTTGACTAGCTTATGGTAGAAGTTAAAATTGATTAGTCATACATGACATAATCAAGAGTGGAATCCCATGCTAGTTCCTATTGGTATATACCCATAGTAAGTACGTTTTGAAGCTGTGTATAATACGGGTAAGAATACGACTAGAATTCTTGATGAAAGAAAAGAATGGGAAAGTAACTGTGACCATTTTCGTTAAGTATGAGTATTTTGATATATGTCTTGAAGTCTTCCAAAAGTATTTTAATACATCTAAATACACTACATGAGTCGTTAAGTCATCTTTAGTCGTTACATGTAAGTGTTGTTTTGAAACCTTTAAGTTAACGATCTCAATTAATGTTGTTAACCCATTGTTTATTATATCTAATGAGATGTTAAATTATTATATTATCATGATATTATGATATATTAATATATCTTAATATGATATATATACATTTAAATGTCGTTACAACGATAATCGTTACATATATGTCTCGTTTCGAAATCCTTAAGTTAGTAGTCTTGTTTATATGTATATAACTCATTGTTAATATACTTATGGAGATACTTACTTATCATAATCTCATGTTAACCATATGTATATCCATATATATATCGTCATGTCGTTTTTACAAGTTTTAACGTTCGTGAATCGCCGGTCAACTTGGGTGGTCAATTGTCTATATGAAACATATTTCAATTAATCAAGTCTTAACAAGTTTGATTGCTTAACATGTTGGAAACATTTAAATCATGTAAATATCAATCTCAATTAATATATATAAACATGGAAAAGTTCGGGTCACTACAGTACCTACCCGTTAAATAAATTTCGTCCCGAAATTTTAAGCTGTTGAAGGTGTTGACGAATCTTCTGGAAATAGATGCGGGTATTTCTTCTTCATCTGATCTTCACACTCCTAGGTGAACTCGGGTCCTCTACGAGCATTCCATCGAACCTTAACAATTGGTATCTTGTTTTTCTTAAGTCTTTTAACCTCACGATCCATTATTTCGACGGGTTCTTCGATGAATTGAAGTTTTTCGTTGATTTGGATTTCATCTAACGGAATAGTGAGATCTTCTTTAGCAAAACATTTCTTCAAATTCGAGACGTGGAAAGTGTTATGTACAGCCGCGAGTTGTTGAGGTAACTTAAGTCGGTAAGCTACTGGTCCGACACGATCAATAATCTTGAATGGTCCAATATACATTGGATTTAATTTCCCTCGTTTACCAAATCGAACAACGCCTTTCCAAGGTGCAACTTTAAGCATGACCATCTCTCCAATTTCAAATTCTATATCTTTTCTTTTAATGTCAGCGTGGCTCTTTTGTCAACTTTGGGCGGATTTCAACCGTTGTTGAATTTGGATGATCTTCTCGGTAGTTTCTTGTATAATCTCCGGACCCGTAATCTGTCTATCCCCCACTTCACTCCAACAAATCGGAGACCTGCACTTTCTACCATAAAGTGCTTCAAACGGCGCCATCTCAATGCTTGAATGGTAGCTGTTGTTGTAGGAAAATTCTGCTAACGGTAGATGTCGATCCCAACTGTTTCCGAAATCAATAACACATGCTCGTAGCATGTCTTCAAGCGTTTGTATCGTCCTTTCGCTCTGCCCATCAGTTTGTGGATGATAGGCAGTACTCATGTCTACACGAGTTCCGAATGCTTGCTGTAATGTCTGCCAGAATCTTGAAATAAATCTGCCATCCCTATCAGAGATAATAGAGATTGGTATTCCATTTCTGGAGACGACTTCCTTCAAATACAGTCGTGCTAACTTCTCCATCTTGTCATCTTCTCTTATTGGCAGGAAGTGTGCTGATTTGGTGAGACGATCAACTATTACCCAAATAGTATCAAAACCACTTGCAGTCCTTGGCAATTTAGTGATGAAATCCATGGTAATATTTTCCCATTTCCATTCTAGGATTTCGGGTTGTTGAAGTAGACCTGATGGTTTCTGATGCTCAGCTTTGACCTTAGAACACGTCAAACATTCTCCTACGTATTTAGCAACATCGGCTTTCATACCCGGCCACCAAAAATGTTTCTTGAGATCCTTGTACATCTTCCCCGTTCCAGGATGTATTGAGTATCTGGTTTTATGAGCTTCTCTAAGTACCATTTCTCTCATATCTCCAAATTTTGGTACCCAAATCCTTTCAGCCCTATACCGGGTTCCGTCTTCTCGAATACTAAGATGCTTCTCCGATCCTTTGGGTATTTCATCCTTTAAATTTCCCTTTTTTAAAACTCCTTGTTGCGCCTCCTTTATTTGAGTAGTAAGGTTATTATGAATCATTATATTCATATATTTTACTCGAATGGGTTCTCTGTCCTTTCTGCTCAAGGCATCGGCTACCACATTTGCCTTCCCCGGGTGGTAACGAATCTCAAAGTCGTAATCATTCAATAATTCAATCCACCTACGCTGCCTCATATTCAGTTGTTTCTGATTAAATATGTGTTGAAGACTTTTGTGGTCGGTATATATAATACTTTTGACCCCATATAAGTAGTGCCTCCAAGTCTTTAATGCAAAAACAACCGCGCCTAATTCCAAATCATGCGTTGTATAATTTTGTTCGTGAATCTTCAATTGTCTAGACGCATAAGCAATCACCTTCGTTCGTTGCATTAATACACAACCGAGACCTTGCTTTGATGCGTCACAATAAATCACAAAATCATCATTCCCTTCAGGCAATGACAATATAGGTGTCGTAGTTAGCTTTTTCTTCAATAACTGAAACGCTTTCTCTTGTTCATCATTCCATTCAAATTTCTTCCCTTTATGCGTTAATGCAGTCAAGGGTTTTACTATTCTGGAAAAGTCTTGGATGAACCTTCTGTAGTAACCAGCTAGTCCTAAAAACTGGCGTATGTGTTTCGGGGTTTCCCACTTTTCAACAGTTTCTATCTTTGCCGGATCCACCTTAATACCTTTTTTGTTCACTATGTGACCGAGGAATTGAACTTCTTCCAACCAAAATGCACACTTTGAAAATTTAGCGTACAATTCTTCCTTCCTCATTACTTCTAACACCTTTCTCAAATGTTTACCGTGTTCTTGGTCATTCTTTGAGTAAATAAGTATGTCATCAATGAAAACAATGACAAACTTGTCAAGGTATGGTCCACACACTCGGTTCATAAGGTCCATGAACACAGCTGGTGCATTAGTTAAACCAAATGGCATGACCATAAACTCGTAATGACCGTAACGTGTTCTAAAAGCAGTCTTTGGAATATCATCGTCTTTCACCCGCATTTGATGATACCCGGAATGTAAGTCAATCTTTGAATAAACAGACGAGCCTTGTAGTTGATCAAATAAGTCATCGATTCTCGGTAGTGGGTAGCAGTTCTTGATGGTAAGTTTGTTCAACTCTCGGTAGTCGATACACAACCTGAATGTACCATCTTTCTTCTTGACAAACAAAACAGGAGCTCCCCACGGTGATGTGCTTGGTCGAATGAAACCATGCTCTAAAAGTTCTTTTATTTGGCTTTGCAGTTCTTTCATCTCGCTGGGTGCGAGTCTGTAAGGAGCACGAGCTATTGGTGCAGCTCCTGGTACAAGATCTATTTGAAATTCAACGGATCGATGTGGGGGTAATCCCGGTAATTCTTTCGGAAATACATCGGGAAATTCTTTTGCAATGGGAACATCATTGATGCTCTTTTCTTCAGTTTGTACTTTCTCGACGTGTGCTAGAACAGCATAGCAACCTTTTCTTATTAGTTTTTGTGCCTTCAAATTACTAATAAGATGTAGCTTCGTGTTGCCCTTTTCTCCGTACACCATTAAGGGTTTTCCTTTTTCTCGTATAATGAGAATTGCATTTTTGTAACAAACGATCTCTGCTTTCACTTCTTTCAACCAGTCCATACCGATTATCACATCAAAACTCCCTAACTCTACTGGTATCAAGTCAATCTTAAATGTTTCGCTAACCAGTTTAATTTCTCGATTCCGACATATATTATCTGCTGAAATTAATTTACCATTTGCTAATTCGAGTAAAAATTTACTATCCAAAGGCGTCAATGGAAAACTTAATTTAGCACAAAAATCTCTACTCATATAGCTTCTATCCGCACCCGAATCAAATAAAACGTAAGCAGATTTATTGTCAATAAGAAACGTACCCGTAACAAGCTCCGGGTCTTCCTGTGCCTCTGCCGCATTAATATTGAAAACTCTTCCGCAGCCTTGTCCATTCGTGTTCTCCTGGTTCGGGCAATTTCTAATAATGTGGCCCAGTTTTCCACATTTATAACAAACTACATTGGCATAACTTGCTCCGACACTACTTGCTCCGCCATTACTCGTTCCGACACCATTTGTTCCTTTCCTTCTATTAACCCCTGGTCCGTAGACCTCACACTTCGCCGCGCTATGACCATTTCTTTTACACTTGTTGCAAAATTTGGTGCAGAACCCCGAGTGATACTTTTCACACCTTTGGCATAGCTGCTTCTGATTGTTGTTGTTGTTGCGGTTATTATTGTTGTTGGGATGATTGTTGTAGTTGCTGTTGTTGTTGTTGCTGTTGTTGTTGTTGTTGTTGTTGTTGGGCCGTTTGTTGTAGTTGCGATTGATGTTGCGATTGTTGGGATAATTGTTGCGATTATTGTTGTAATTATTGTTGTTGTTGTATTGGTGATTCTTATCACCGTTTTCCTCCCACTTTCTTTTGACTTGCTTCACATTGGCCTCTTCAGCAGTCTGTTCTTTAATTCTTTCTTCAATCTGGTTTACCAGTTTGTGAGCCATTCTACATGCCTGTTGTATGGAGGCGGGCTCGTGTGAACTTATATCTTCTTGGATTCTTTCCGGTAATCCTTTCACAAACGCGTCGATCTTCTCTTCCTCATCTTCGAATGCTCCCGGACACAATAGGCACAATTCTGTGAATCGTCTTTCGTACGTGGTAATATCAAATCCTTGGGTTCGTAACCCTCTAAGTTCTGTCTTGAGCTTATTGACCTCGGTTCTGGGACGGTACTTCTCGTTCATCAAGTGCTTGAATGCTGACCACGATAGTGCGTACGCATCGTCTTGTCCCACTTGCTTTAGGTAGGTATTCCACCATGTTAACGCAGAACCTGTGAAGGTATGCGTAGCGTACTTTACTTTGTCCTCTTCAGTACACTTACTTATGGCAAACACCGATTCGACCTTCTCGGTCCACCGTTTCAATCCGATCGGTCCTTCGGTTCCATCAAATTCCAAAGGTTTGCAGGCAGTGAATTCTTTGTAGGTGCATCCTACACGATTTCCTGTACTGCTAGATCCAAGGTTATTGTTGGTATGTAGCGCAGCCTGTACTTTGGCTATGTTTGAAGCTAGAAAAGTACAGAATTCCTCTTCATTCATATTCACGGTGTGTCGAGTAGTCGGTGCCAATTCCTTCAAAATAGTCAAATGGAACAAGTTAATCATACAGAATATTAAGAGTAGTTAATAGTATTTCGTAGCATAATATGAACTCATTTATAAAAGCTTTTTCTTCATATTAGCGTTTTATAAGTTTAAATTCGGGTAGTACCTACCCGTTAAGTTCATACTTAGTAGCTAATATACAATTCAACTACTACAATTCTATATGAAAAACTGATTATAATAATATTTCGCGTTCAAACTTTTACACAATATTTTACAAACTTACAATACCGCTTATTTTACATATAGCATGAAATATAGCACACAATAAATTTGATACAAGATAGTTGTGAAGATAATTCTAGCTAGTACACAAGTCGTTCAGCAAAGGCAATAAAGACACGTAATTCATACGTCCAGAAACAAGTGATGCATTCTGGTTTTACTAGGATTACTTCCCATCCTTGGTCTTGTGGAACATAACCGTTATGGCCGTTGATAAGACAGCGTGTTGTAACGTCGTCAAAGGGACGAGGGTTACGTAATGTCCAACAGTCCCGTAACAATCTAAAAATCTCATTTCTTACCCCAATTACCGACTCCGTCACTTGTGGGAACGTTTTGTTTAATAGTTGTAGCCCGATGTTCTTGTTCTCACTTTGGTGAGAAGCGAACATTACTAATCCGTAAGCATAGCATGCTTCTTTATGTTGCATGTTAGCCGCTTTTTCTAAATCACGAAGTCCAATATTCGGATATATTGAGTCAAAATAATTTCTTAACCCATTGCGTAAAATAGCATTTGGGTTCCCCGCAATATATGCGTCAAAGTAAACACATCGTAACTTATGGATTTCCTAATGTGATATCCCCCATCTTTCGAACGAAAGCCTTTTATAAACCAAGGCATTCTTGGAACGTTCTTCGAATGTCTTACAAACTGATCTCGCCTTAAATAGTTGTGCCGAAGAATTCTGACCGACTCTAGACAAGATTTCATCAATCATGTCTCCGGGTAGGTCTCTTAAAATATTGGGTTGTCTATCCATTTTGTGTTTTTATACTGTAAAATAGACAAGAGTTAGATTCATAAAAAAAATACTTATTAATACAAGCAATTTTTACATATATCATAAAGCATAAGCACACTATATTACATATATTACACCACACGAATACAACTATCTTATTCCGACTCGCTTGTTTCTTCTTCTTCGATTTTGGTTCGTTTTGCCAAGTTTCTAGGGGTATATGATGTTCCCCTAATACGAGCCGTCGTTATCTACATTGGTTTAGAAAAACCTGGTGGTTTAGAGGTTCCCGGGTCATTGTTACAACTTAAGGACTTCGGGGGTTGACGATACATATAAAGTTCATCGGGGTTGGAATTAGATTTCTCTATTTTTATGCCCTTTCCCTTATTATTTTCTTTTGCCTTTTTAAATTCAGTTGGGGTAATTTCTATAACATCATCGGAATTCTCGTCAGAATCCGATTCATCGGAGAATTGGTAATCCTCCCAATATTTTGCTTCCTTAGCGGAAACACCATTGACCATAATTAACCTTGGTCGGTTGGTTGAGGATTTTCTTTTACTTAACAGTTTTATTATTTCCCCCACCGGTTCTATTTCTTCATCCGGTTCCGATTCTTCTTCCGGTTCCGATTCTTCTTCTGGTTCCGACTCTTCTTCCGGTCCCTCTTCGGGAACTTGTGAATCAGTCCACGAATCATTCCAATTTACATTTGACTCTTCATTATTATTAGGTGAGTCAATGGGACTTGTTCTAGAGGTAGACATCTATCACATAATATCAAACGCGTTAAGAGATTAATATATCACATAATATTCACATGTTAAAAATATATAGTTTCCAACAAAATTTGTTAAGCAATCATTTTTCAAGTAAACACGGTCGAAGTCCAGACTCACTAATGCATCCTAACAAACTCGATAAGACACACTAATGCAAAATTCTAGTTCTCTAAGACCAACGCTCGGATACCAACTGAAATGTCCCGTTCTTATTGATTAAAAACGTTCCATATTAATTGATTTCGTTGCGAGGTTTTGACCTCTATATGAGACGTTTTTCAAAGACTGCATTCATTTTTAAAACAAACCATAACCTTTATTTCATAAATAAAGGTTTAAAAAGCTTTACGTAGATTATCAAATAATGATAATCTAAAATATCCTGTTTACACACGACCATTACATAATGGTTTACAATACAAATATGTTACATCGAAATCAGTTTCTTGAATGCAGTTTTTACACAATATCATACAAACATGGACTCCAAATCTTGTCCTTATTTTAGTATGCAACAGCGGAAGCTCTTAATATTCACCTGAGAATAAACATGCTTTAAACGTCAACAAAAATGTTGGTGAGTTATAGGTTTAACCTATATATATCAAATCGTAACAATAGACCACAAGATTTCATATTTCAATACACATCCCATACATAGAGATAAAAATCATTCATATGGTGAACACCTGGTAACTGACATTAACAAGATGCATATATATAAGAATATCCCCATCATTCCGGGACACCCTTCGGATATGATATAAATTTCGAAGTACTAAAGCATCCGGTACTTTGGATGGGGTTTGTTAGGCCCAATAGATCTATCTTTAGGATTCGCGTCAATTAGGGTTTCTGTTCCCTAATTCTTAGATTACCAGACTTAATAAAAAGGGGCATATTCGATTTCGATAATTCAACCATAGAATGTAGTTTCACGTACTTGTGTCTATTTTTTAAATCATTTATAAAACCTGCATGTATTCTCATCCCAAAAATATTAGATTTTAAAAGTGGGACTATAACTCACTTTCACAGATTTTTACTTCGTCGGGAAGTAAGACTTGGCCACTGGTTGATTCACGAACCTATAACAATATATACATATATATCAAAGTATGTTCAAAATATATTTACAACACTTTTAATATATTTTAATGTTTTAAGTTTATTAAGTCAGCTGTCCTCGTTAGTAACCTACAACTAGTTGTCCACAGTTAGATGTACAGAAATAAATCGATAAATATTATCTTGAATCAATCCACGACCCAGTGTATACGTATCTCAGTATTGATCACAACTCAAACTATATATATTTTGGAATCAACCTCAACCCTGTATAGTTAACTCCAACATTCACATATAGAGTGTCTATGGTTGTTCCGAAATATATATAGATGTGTCGACATGATAGGTCGAAACATTGTATACGTGTCTATGGTATCTCAAGATTACATAATATATAATACAAGTTGATTAAGTTATGGTTGGAATAGATTTGTTACCAATTTTCACGTAGCTAAAATGAGAAAAAATATCCAATCTTGTTTTACCCATAACTTCTTCATTTTAAATCCGTTTTGAGTGAATCAAATTGCTATGGTTTCATATTGAACTCTATTTTATGAATCTAAACAGAAAAAGTATAGGTTTATAGTCGGAAAATAAGTTACAAGTCGTTTTTGTAAAGGTAGTCATTTCAGTCGAAAGAACGACGTCTAGATGACCATTTTAGAAAACACACTTCCACTTTGAGTTTAACCATAATTTTTGGATATAGTTTCATGTTCATAATAAAAATCATTTTCTCAGAATAACAACTTTTAAATCAAAGTTTATCATAGTTTTTAATTAACTAACCCAAAACAGCCCGCGGTGTTACTACGACGGCGTAAATCCGATTTTACGGTGTTTTTCGTGTTTCCAGGTTTTAAATCATTAAGTTAGCATATCATATAGATATAGAACATGTGTTTAGTTGATTTTAAAAGTCAAGTTAGAAGGATTAACTTTTGTTTGCGAACAAGTTTAGAATTAACTAAACTATGTTCTAGTGATTACGAGTTTAAACCTTCGAATAAGATAGTTTTATATATACGAATCGAATGATGTTATGAACATCATTACTACCTCAAGTTTAGTAGGTAAACCTACTAGAAGTGACAAGAAATGATCTAGCTTCAAAGGATCTTGGATGGCTTGAAAGTTCTTGAAGTAGGATCATGACACAAAAACAAGTTCAAGTAAGATTTTTACTCGAATTAAGATAGTTTATAGTTATAGAAATTGAATCAAAGTTTGAATATGAATATTACCTTGAATAAGAAAGATAACCTACTGTATATAACAAAGGTTTCTTGATCTTAGATGATTACTTGGAATGGATTAGAAAGCTTGGAAGTAAATTAGTAAACTTGAAGGGATTTTTGAAGTGTTCTTGAAGTGTTCTTCCTATGATGATTATAGCTTGATTCTTGAAGTGATTTTTGATGAAGATGATGAATAACTACTGGAAAAATACATTTATAATAGTGTGTGTGTGTGTTGAGAGAGAATTAGAAAGAGAATTGGAAGTGAAATGGAGTGAATGATGAGTGGTAATTGGTGAGTGGTGAGTGGGGTTAAAAGGAGTTCTAGTTAGTTGACTAGATCATGGTAGAAGTTAAAATTGATTAGTCATACATGACATAATCAAGAGTGAAATCCCATGCTAGTTCCTATTGGTATATACCCATAGTAAGTACGTTTTGAAGCTGTGTATAATACGGGTAAGAATACGACTAGAATTCTTGATGAAAGAAAAGAATGGGAAAGTAATTGTAACCATTTTCGTTAAGTATGAGTGTTTTGATATATGTCTTGAAGTCTTCCAAAAGTATTTTAATACATCTAAATACACTACATGTATATACATTTTAACTGAGTCGTTAAGTCATCGTTAGTCGTTACATGTAAGTGTTGTTTTGAAACCTTTAAGTTAACGATCTCAATTAATGTTGTTAACCCATTGTTTATTATATCTAATGAGATGTTAAATTATTATATTATCATGATATTATGATATATTAATATATCTTAATATGATATATATACATTTAAATGTCGTTACAACGATAATCGTTACATATATGTCTCGTTTCGAAATCCTTAAGTTAGTAGTCTTGTTTATATGTATATAACTCATTGTTAATATACTTATGGAGATACTTACTTATCATAATCTCATGTTAACCATATGTATATCCATATATATATCGTCATGTCGTTTTTACAAGTTTTAACGTTCGTGAATCGCCGGTCAACTTGGGTGGTCAATTGTCTATATGAAACATATTTCAATTAATCAAGTCTTAACAAGTTTGATTGCTTAATATGTTGGAAACATTTAAATCATGTAAATATCAATCTCAATTAATATATATAAACATGGAAAAGTTCGGGTCACTACATTATGTAGTTGAATCTCCGCTCAATGTGACGGGTCTTTTGGTGAGCACGAGGTTCTTTGATTTGAGCAATCGCACCCTCGTTGTCACAAAAGATCTCAAGAGGGTCCTGAATGGAAGGGACTACTCCTAAGTCGTCGATGAATTTCTTCATCCATGCAGCTTCCTGAGCTGCTAATGAGGCGGCAATGTACTCTGACTCTGTAGTGGATAAGGCAACAACATCCTGTTTTGAACTCTTCCAAGAGACCGCACCTCCATTTAATGTGAAGACATAACCAGATTGTGATCGAGAATCATCTCGATTAGTTTGGAAACTCGCGTTCACGTAACCCTTTACAGCATGTTCCTCCTCACCAGATCCATATATTAGAAACATATCCTTAGTCCTCCTAAGGTATTTCAATATACTTTTAACCGCAATCCAATGACAGTTTCCTGGGTTATTCAGGTATCTACTTGTCAAGCTTAGGGCGCATGACACATCCGGTCTAGTGCATATCATTGCATACATGATTGACCCAATAGCATATGCATAAGGGACTCTCTTCATTCTCTCTTGTTCATCTTTCGTGGTAGGGCACTGAGATGAACTGAGAGGCGTTCCTCTTTGAATAGGTACCAAACCACTCTTAGAGTTCTCCATCTTGAACCTTTTCAAGACCTTTTCAATGTATGCACTTTGATTCAAACCTATCAGTTTCTTAGATCTATTCCTGTAGATCCCAATCCCCAAAACATATTGTGCTTCTCCAAGATCCTTAATGGAGAAGCATTTACTTAGCCAAGTTTTGACACCTTGCATTGCCGGAATATCATTTCCAAATAACAATATATCATCCACATATAGTACAAGGAACATGATAGTGCTACCACTAGCTTTCTTATATACACAAGCTTCATCACCATTTTTAATGAAGCCAAATTTCTCGGCTTCCTCATTAAATCGATGATTCCACATTCTAGACGCTTGTTTCAATCCGTAGATTGACTTCTTTAACTTGCATACCTTTTTAGGATATTTTGGATCAACAAAACCTTCAGGCTGAACCATATAGACATCTTCCACAAGATATCCATTTAGGAAAGTGGTCTTAACATCCATTTGCCATATTTCATAATCATAATGAGCAGCAATGGCAAATAATATCCTAGTAGACTTTAGCATTGCCACAGGCGAAAAAGTTTCATCATAGTCAACCCCTTGAGTTTGAGTAAAACCTTTTGCTACAAGTCTAGCTTTATATGTATCCAAGTTCCCATGTATGTCGGTTTTCATTTTGAAAAGCCATTTACAATCAACTAGCTTTGAGCCAGTAGGTTGTACAACCAGTTCCCAAACTTGGTTGTCATACATGGATTGCATCTCAGCGTTCATGGCTTCCTGCCATTTATCCTTATCAATCCTTGATAAAGCATCTTGGTAGTTTGTTGGTTCATCCAAATCAACCACATAGCAACCATCCATGAGAAACCCATATCTCTCAGGAGGATTACTAATCCTTCCAGATTTGCGAACGTCTTGTGTATCTTGATCATCCATTTGATCACTTTCAACATTTTCATGTTGAGTGCTAGTATCAACCAATTGTGTATCATCTACTTGATCTTGAATCTCTTCAAGATTTATTTTCCTTTCACTTTCACCTTCCATTAAGAACTTAGTTTCAAGGAATTCTGCCTTCCGAGCAACAAATACATTCAGCTCGGAAGGATCATAGAAATAATATCCCATATTATCCTTGGGATATCCTATGAAGATACACTTTGTGGATCGAGCATTCAACTTATTAGGTACGTAACGCTTAGGATAAGCTTCACATCCCCATACCTTTAAGTATGATAGAGATGGAGGTTTTCCAAACCACATCTCATGAGGTGTTCGTTCCACTTTCTTGGTTGGGGCCATATTTAAAATACGAGCCGCGGATAACCCCAAAATGATAGAGGTAACAAGCTTCTAGCCATCATAGATTGAACCATATCCATTAGGGTTCGATTCCTGCTTTTGGAAACTCCATTCAGTTGGGGCGTTCCAGGAGGAGTGAGTTGCGAGATAATCCCACAACTTCTAAGATGATCTTAGAAAGCATCGCTTAGGTATTCACCTCCTCTATCGGTACGGAGTACCTTGATTGTCTTATTGAGTTGATTTTGTACTTCGTTTTGATACTCTTTGAATGCTTCAAAAGTTTCGTCCTTATGTCTTAACAAGTAGACATATCCGAAATGACTAAAGTCATCAATGAAAGTAACAAAGTATCTTTCACCATTCCTAGTTATGGGCTTAAAGGGTCCACATACATCCGAATGTATTAATCCCAATAAGTCCTTAGCCCTTTCATAGGTCCCTTTGAAAGGTGCTTTAGTCATTTTGCCTTGTAAACAAGACTCACATACATCAAACGAGTCTAGTTCATTTGATTTCAAAAGTCCATTCTTTTGAAGTGTATGCATTCGGTTTTTGTTTATGTGACCAAGGCGACAATGCCATAAGTAGGAATCACTCAAATCCTTTTTGAGTTTCTTGGTGTTTGCATGGTATATTGAGCTATTTTATGCTGTGTCATCATGAACCAATTCATAAATACCATTCGAAGGTGAAGCCTTAAAATAGAACACATTATTTAAAGAAACATGGATATCATCATTAATGAAATTAAGATTAAAACCACATTGTTTCAAACGGGATACAGAAATAATGTTTCGTGATAAATCGGGTGCATACAAAATATTTTTCAAAATAAGCTCCAAGCCACTTGGAAGCTTTAAAACAAAGTCTCCATGAGCTTTCACTTGCACCCTTGCTCCATTTCCCAAGAAGAGACTTGTTGTTCCCGCATTTTGATTACTTCTTTTGAATCCCTGTAAAGAATTGCAAATGTGAGTTCCACATCCTGTGTCTAATACCCATGTATTAGAAGAAGTAATACTAAGCTCAATGTATACCATATATACATTACCTGAGGTTTGCCCTGCATCCCTCTTTTCTTTCAACTCCTTGAGGTATACCGGGCAGTTGCGTTTCCAGTGACCCATTTCACCGCAACCAACGCACGGATCTTCCTTGGGGTTAGCCTTTCCGGCAACCTTTTGCTTCTTGTTGTTGTTGGTTGGGGTAACCATCTTCCCCTTTCCCTTACCCTTGCCTTGGTAGGCGGGTCCTTTCCTCTTAGCCACCTTCGACTTAGAAGTGTTATTGTTTTTGGACCCGCCTTCATTGATCGTAAACACGGGTGAAGCTCTTTTACCCATGCTTGCCTCTGCCGTCTTAAGCATGGCATGTAATTCGCCAATGCTTTTATCCCATCCATTCATGTTTTAATTCATTACAAATGTGTCAAACCTCTTTGACAAGGAATTAAGGATAAGGTTCGTGGCTAATTCATTAGACACGTTACAGTTTAGACGGTTCGCTCGATCAATTAGGCTTTTCATCTTAAGGACATAACATGAAACGGATTGGGAGTCGTCCATCTGACATGCATGAAGCGCTCGGACAGTTTCAAAGCGCTCGACACGAGCTTGTTGAAGGAACATCTCCTTCAACTGTGTGATCATGTCGTGTGCACTATGATGCTCGAATTCCTTTTGGAGTTTGGGTATCATAGTCCCAAGCATGAGACAAGAAACTTGCAATGAATCGGTGCAATATTTCTCCCAATAAGCCATGGCTTCCGTATCATCCTCGTCCGGTTGATCGGGAATGGGGTCTTCCAACACATACGCCCTGTCCTCTAATTTGAGGATAATTCTTAGATTGCGGAACCAATCCATGAAGTTCGTATGGTTGAGTTTTTCCTTTTCGAGGATTGACCTCAACGATAGGTTGTTAAAGTTGATAGGTGCGTTAGGAATGTTGTTGTTGTTATTGGCGGCCATCTACAAAATGTAACAAAGTTGTTTAAGTATCAATTTTAATTTAACAATCAATACCCTTTAAATCCAATTGATATTTATTAAATTTTAGAATCCAACGGTAAACCAAATTTCGGTTAGGTGACCTTTATCCCGTCATTTGATTTAGCTAGGTAGTCATTATATGACAATAGCAATCCTTTTGCAACTTCTAAGTTATGGGATCATGCAATCCTTTTGCATGGCATATTATCCCATCAACGCCTATTTGATCATCATGCTTCGGTGACCCTAAGTTCATGATTTCTAAATCAAGTCGTCCTACTTGTGTAAACGTGTAAACTTAACACACAAGTGGTTAGGTGACATTTATCCCACAAGCATGCGAAATTCACCTTAATCATATTAGTTTGTTCATGACGGTTAGGTGACCTTTATCCCATCATGAGTTCCCTAATATGTCTAAGTGTCACATAAAAGGATGGCGTTTAACTTGTTTACCTTGTTAATTAAAGGGATTTTAAGTTTCCATTAATTCTAGTTTAAGAAAACTTTTATGCCATACACTAACATGCATTTAGTGTATGGTTCATTTGAAATCCATTTTCAAGTCATGCAATTTTAGCCAATTACTTTATATAAACCATTTTATACATATGATCCCTATTATGTTCTTAATAACCGTTTATTAGCGTCTTTTGCCATTTCAATTTAACCGATTAAATTGTAGTTTGGTACATTTCATGTTGTTAATAATTTAACCAATTAAATAGTAGTTTTGCTTGTTGTTAACTTGTGTGATAACTTGTTGTAGTAACATACACAATCCACAATCATACAAGAAATTAAAACAACCACGCATGCAAAACAAATGTTCACAATCAAGCCTTTTGGTAGACATTTTGTTTAGCCGAAAACAAAATGCCACCGGGTAATGGGTCATAACACAAAGTAGGAGATTTTACCACTCCCACTTAATCTTGCATCCAAGTAGATTCTTCTTGTGTTCTTCCTTTGACTACATCCTTTCATCTTCATTTTTACAAAAAATATATCCTAATACATTTTTCTAAAAATGAAAATATAACCTAATCTATTTTACATACCAAATATGAAATAAATTACATAAGCAAATGAATATTATTACAAACCAATTGAATGAATAATTACAACCATATTGAAATTAACAAATCAACCAACCAAACATTCATTCAACCACAAGGTCTTGGCTATGATTGTGAACAACAACGTATGAACAAAATATGAACCAAATGGCAAACCAAAACCTATTTTGGAGCCCCCAATAATTCGGCCTAGACCTTAACCCACCCAAAACCAATAATTTTTGCATTCTATTTTCATGCATGTACATAAAATGCAAAGTTATGGTGAGTTCAAAAACCATCTCGAAGCATATTTCAAGACTTCGGCTCTAGATACCATTGATGGAATTCAACATAACAACAAGTTCATATTGTTTATATAATCACAAAACCAATTTATGAGTATTAAGGCAAGCAGAAGCATTATGTTATTTATGAACAAATGTATATGTTAAACCATTTTAGATTGAATTCCATGAAGACATCAAGTCTTGAAGCTATACTTACAAACTAAAGAGAAGGAATAAGAGATAATACCTCCTCAATATAGATTGAGGGCTGTTTTGGACAGCAAAGTGATGATGAAGATGATGGATTTAGAGCTTCTAACTTGAAGCCTCAAGTGTGTAATACCCCAAGCCTTTAATTACCAAACCTTTGCACTTTAGTTAGGACTTATTAGCACTTGATTAGAGCTTCCAAAAACCAAATATAGAACCCCTTTTGAACACAAACAGGCCACGACAGCCAGCAGCTCTCAAGGGACTGATTTCGGTTTTTTTTTTGCTATCTCACTTGAAATGTTTGCATGTGTGTATTGCTACTAGTCAAAGGACATGTATATGTGGAGTTGTGTTATGGAAAGCAACAAGAATAAGCATGGGATAGACTTTCTTGGGGCTCCAAAATCTGCCCACCATCCATTATTTTATAACAAGAATAATTTTATAAAACTTGTATAAAATAAACATGTATTTGTTACTTGCAATAATTTTATAAACCATTTTATAAAATATAACATAACATAATTATTTAAACCTATAAATAATTAAATCCACATCATATATAAATTATCCAAATAATTTATCTCAAGTGATTATAATTTAGAAAACCGATTTTCTAAAGTTCAAGTGTCGCGTATTTATTTAACAATCCATCCGTTAAAATAAATACATATAAAGTGTTGGTAAGCTTGTTATTGGGTATGACCCGACTTGGATCATAACATAGTGGCCACGTTAATTTAATATGTCTCTCGGGCATACGAAATACCTTCATATATATATATATATATATATATATATATATATATATATATATATATATATATATATATATATATATATATATATATATATATATATATATATAATGAAACCATCTATTGATTTACAAATTTTAATTTCATTACCACATATCGGATAAAGGATCGAGTCTAAATCAATTCCTCGTTTGTCAAATTTAAAACGAACATGTAGCCTATTGATTTTAGCTCTCCAAATGAAGATTTCCACTTTGTGAGGAACGATTTTGTTACAAACAGTTTCAGAAGCCACGTTACTAATCGAGAGACCATCGCCAACTATTAACCTTATTAATATCAAGCCGAACATTTGAGATTAAATTATACAGGTCATCAAGATCGTTTTGAGCTCGACCAGGAATGGGCCTTAACCAATCCCATGAAGCAGACCTTTGATTGATCAACTAATTTAATCGATCCTTGTAACATCCTCAATCAGGCCTAGCTGTAAGATTACTTATTTACCCTTAAGTTCGTGTTGATTAAATATATGTTTTAATTTTAAGTTAATATTTATTATTAAATAATAATGTGGTTAGGACCAGTTTGTGACAAGGGTCACAGAACATGTTTGTTTATTTAATTTGGACTTCGTTTGGGTCCCAAATGATGTACGAAAGATATTAGATAACTGATAAATACCCGTGTGTTGCACAGTGTGGAAATTATCCACAATTAAGTGTCTAGAGCTGGCCATTTCTCTCACTTTCCAGATTATTCCCAAACACACACCGTTCTTCATCTCCTTCACCTACTTCAAACCCTAAAATCTAATCTTTGATCTAGAGCTTAAATTATTCACATCTTCTTGTTCTTTGTGATTTTGTGATCATTTTAAGGTAAACATCACTTTGATTCATTTCTTGATTCTTGCTTAAATGGGGCTTTTGTGTTCTTGAGTAAAAGTTAGATTTTGATGCTTGAATCCTAATCTTAAGTGTTTGTTGTGCCTAATTGATGTTAGAAATATATTTTATATAGTTTATATGATGTTTTGGGAGTGTTTTGGTGTTAAATCTTGCAAAAATCGAGTTTTTGGGCCAAAATTGCAAAAATCAGCGAGCTGGTGTAGTGACCCGAACTTTTCCATGATTATATATTAATTGAAAACTATATTTGCATCATTAAATTTTTCCAACATGTTAAGCAATCAAACTTGTTAAGACTTGATTAATTGAAATGATTTCATGTAGACAATTGACCGCCCAAGTTGACCGGCGATTCACGAACGTTAAAAATTTGTAAAAACTACATGATGATATATATATGTGTGTATATATATATATATATATATATATATATATATATATATATATATATATATATATATATATATATATAGTTAACATGAGCTTTTGATAAGTAAGTATCTCACTAAGTATATTAACAATGAGTGATATACATAAAAATGAGTTTATTGAGTTAAGAAACTCGAAACAATATATATATAACGATTATGGTTATAACAACGTCTTACTAAATACATATGAATCATATTAAGATATTGATACACTATGTTTAACATGATAAAATGATAATTAAACATATCATTAAGTATGTTAACAATGAACTACATATGTAAAACAAGACTACTAACTTAAGAATTTTGAAATGAGGCATATATGTAACGATTATCGTTGTAACGACATTTTAATGTATATATATCATACTAAGATATATTCATACATCATAGTATCATAATAATGTAATAATTTAACATCTCATTAGATATAATAAACAATGGGTTAACAATATTAAATGAGATCGTTAACTTAAAGGTTTCAAAACAACACTTACATGTAATGACTAACGATGACTTAACGACTCAGTTAAAATGTATATACATGTAGAGTATTTAGATGTATTAGTACACTTTTGAAAGACTTCAAGACACATATCAAAGTACTTCTACTTAACAAAATACTTACAATTGCATTCTCATTCATTTTCATCAACAATTCTACTCGTATGCAACCGTATTCGTACTCGTACAATACCCAGCTCCTAGATGTATATACTATTGGTATATACACATAATAATTTAGCTCTTAGCAGCCCTAGATAGTCAAAAAACATGTGGAATCAAAAATTAGACAACTAGCATGACTTATTGATGTGCAGCGGGGTAGTATATAAAATAGTTTATATTTTACTAGGAAAAACTATTAAATACGATACAATTTTACACAAGATATTTATTTATTTATAGAATGGATATACTTAAACCTTGCTACAACACTTATAGGCAGTGTACCTAATCGTACAGTAGTGTAGTTTTTAGTAAGTCCGGTTCGTTCCACAGGGAAATCTTTAAACAAAGCTCAACGCTATATTAGTTTACTTTTATAAAAATACAAACATATATATAAGTAATATTATTATTATAAAGGGGGGTTTTTTACCGTTTAATGACCGGTTTGTCGATTTTAAAACTTTAGTCGCAGTTAAAACCTAATGTAAAATATAAAATAAATACAAGAATTAAATTAAAGCGTAAAGTAAATAACGATAATGAAATTGCGAATAATAAAAATGCGATAAAATAAAATTGCGATAATTAAAAAGTACGATAATTAAAAGTGCGATTAAATAACAATAAATAAAAGTGCGATAATTAGAAGTGCAATTAAATATAAAATAAAGGAAATTAAATATGAAATAAAAGAATTATGCTTATTTAAACTTCCGTAATCATGATGTTTGACGTGTTGATTTTAGTTTTATGCCCATGGGTTTATTTGTCCTTTGTCTTGGATTATTTAATATGTCCGTCTGGTTTTTGTCCATAACAGTCCATCAGTCATAAATATAAATTGCAAGTGTCCTTGTCAAATTATTATTATACCCGAAGTTAAATATTCCAACTAATTGGGGATTCGAATTGTAACAAGGTTTTAATACTTTGTTTAATGAATACACCAGGTTATCGACTGCGTGTAAACCAAGGTTTTACTACTTTGTTAACAATTACACCAATTACCCTTGAATGTAATTTCACCCCTGTTTTAATTATTCTAGTGGCTATTAATCCATTCCCGTGTCCGGTTAAATGAACGATTATTCGTACATATAATTACCCCGCCCATCGTGTCCGATTGAGTGTATATGGTAATTATAGGGACGCCCAATTGTAAATATTTATATTAACATTAACAAACTTTCATTTAGTTAAACAAATATAAATCCCATTAATAGCCCATAGTCTAGTTTCCACAAGTGTCGTTCTTTTGTCCAAACCCCAATTATGGTACAAAGCCCAATTACCCAATTTTAGTAATTAGCCCAACATCATGATTACTTCGTTTTAAATAAGCATAATAATAACTTAGCTACGAGACATTAATATAAAAAGGTTGAACATAACTTACAATGATTAAAAATAGCGTAGCGTTACACGGACAGAATTTCGACTTACACCCTTAAAACAATCCTTAACATAACCTTATTATTATTATTAATTAAAATTAAAATTATAAATATTTATTTATATGTTTGAGATAGAGGGAGATAGATATTATGTGTAAAGAAAACGGATGCCAGAAGTCGCTTTAAATAGAATGTGGCCTGGAAAAGGGGATCATGCGACTCGCATGAGTTTCCCCTTCCAGCCATGCGAGTCGCATGGCAAGAGATTCCAGCTCATGATCTTTTGTCTGATTGCTTGCCGACATAATAAATAAATAATATAAATATATAAATAATTTTAATAATTATTTATATATTATATTATATTTATATGCATAGTTGAGTAGATATTTTTGGTCCGTTGCGTCGGGCGTTTCTTCTAGGCTCAGGTCCCGATTCCGGATTTTCGAACGTCCTCGCGTATTATTTTAAATCGCGTACTTTGCGTCTTGTAACTTGTACTCTTGTCATTTTGAGACGTTCCTCATCAATAATTTGAACCTTTTTGATTGAATCTTGTACTTTTTAGCTTTTTGGACCTTTCCGTCTTTAATTTGTCGAATCTGCCTTTTGTCTTCACTTTTTAATATTTAAACGAATATTGCTTGTAAATCGAACAATACCAACTAAAATCTTGTCTTTCTTGGGGAATAATGCTATAAAATATATGTTCCTTTTTAGCCTTATCAATATCCCCACACTTGAGCGTTGCTTGTCCTCAAGCAATACAGTCTTGAAACACTTGAATCACTTCTTTATTCTTCACACTTTGTACATCAGTGACTTCAATACGGCGGTATGAACAATGGTAGTAACGATGTGGTTTACAGTCCCACATGACTATAAAAATTTAGATCCATTAAGGAAATTGGATCTTTATGAAAATATTTGATCTTTTGAAAATTAAATCTAGTTTTTACCCTAGATAAGTTTTCCGGGATAACCCTTTACCGGTGTTTGCAAAATATTTTTGTGGGTTTGGTGGGTTTCAGATTTGAAAATTTTAGCTCAAACTTGCGGTTTTGTGTCACCCACTTGCTAACCTTGTATTAGGAAAGCAACACGTCCAGTTTACTTGTTCCGTATATTACCTTTCGGCAAACTACCGTCCGGTTGTAAAGGAAAACGTTGAACAAGCAACTGTTTAAGGCAATGTCCCGTGACACGCTTTTGATTATGGTCTATAACGTGTCGGACGCAATTACTATCCTTGGTAGGAGCAATAGTAAAGCTCACCCTTATAATTTTTCGGTCTGGCACAAGGTCCTGTCTTCGACCATGCTATGCAACCACCGTTCTTACGGTTGACACCCGATTTAGTTCAGGTGACCTAATGAATTCCAGGTGAATTCCTAGGATTTTACGTTCAATGGTAATGAACGCATTGAAAATAGGGTTTTCAGAAAACAAATCGGTTTGTAATTTTGATCAAAATATTTTCTCGTTTAAGCTCGAGTTTAGATATCATTGAATTCCATGAGTTTGAATTCTCAATCTTTAAGGTCAATCTCTAGGATTGAGTAATATCAGTCTTAAAAGCTGATTTTTAATCTTTAAGGAGATTATCCTTTCTGGGGATCTGATTCATTAGTCTTATCCAGCTAATTTGCATGGTGCCCCCCCATTGTACGAGATAAATCCTTCTCATGGTTAGGATAAATCTGACCACTTGGCGACCCTGTTTAATGCTGAGGTCCGTGGATTTCCTGCTGATTTTAGTGATGACTTTTCTAGATTTTTCGTCAACCTACAGCTGGTCTGGACGACAACTTCATGACCTAAATCAAGAAGCGCGTTTCTTTTTAGGAAGACTTTACTTCCTTTTAATGATGGAATTGATTCATCGTGTAGATCCATCTCTTCTTTTCTTTTATTGGGTAAAACAGTTTAGTTTAGTTCAAAGCAAAAGTATTTTCAGTTATTGGTTACAGATATATGTGACATATGTTTAAAATAACTTGGTAAATTTTCCCACACTTGGCTTTTATTTTCCTTTTTATCGTCCTCTATTCCATTTTAAATGAATTTTAACATTTTAGTTTGTTTCTCAATTTATGTCCTTTCCGAGGTAACAATAATTTCGGTGTTAAAACCTAGTTTTATCGTTCATAAATATGTATAAACATGATTTGAATTCATTTAATTGAAAAATTTTACTAGAATTGGGTAGTCAGTATATAAGACTAAGGCTGTTCTTTTTTATCAGAGAGCACTAGATTCTAATACAACTACTGCTTTACTAGTATTTTTAATGGTAACCAAGTGTATAAAGTAAAAAATTTTAAAATCCGAAAGAATTTAACCCCTTCCCACACTTAAGATCTTGCAATGCCCTCATTTGCAAGAAATCAGTAACAATTTAAATTATTGAGGGTGATTTGTGTGAAAATAATTAAATTTTTACCAAAGTTTCCAAATATATTGGCGTTTGTTTGCTGAATGATAAATGGTGCACATCATTTGTTCATTCTGTCTTGTTGTTATTTCACATATATTTTGCATCTTGTCGTCAAAATTACTTGCTTTTGCTGAACTTAATGCCAGTCTTTGAAAACGCGTTGTTTTATCCTGTTTTGTGCATAACATAAAATACATACAATACAAATATAATCATACATGTAATTTGAAATGGAACTTTGGCATCCCACTTTCAAATTATAAGAAAAATATTAGTACACAATAATAATAGAAATATCAAACATTACATAAATGTAATTAAAATGTTAAGTGTTTAAAATAATAAAAATATAAATTACCAACTTATCTCTACTGATCAGGAGGTGGGTTAGGAGGATAATTAGGATAAGGATCCCAATTCATGTTCGGATCAGGGTTCCATGGCTGTTGATAGGTGAACTGGTATGCTGCGTCATAATCATATGAATCATAGGGTGGTCTCATTTCTGGCTGATGTGCGGGATAGTATGCGGGTCGGGTCGGATAATACATCTCGCCAGGCTGCAACTGGCTTATAATTTGGCGCTGATGATAATCCCATCGGCCATGCTCTCGTTGCCGGAAATGCTCGTAGTCATTCCGACGTTGCCATGCCTCGTACTGCATATGCCTATCATAGTTCGTCATGTATTCATCCTCCATACGAACGCCTAAATCAAGAGCAGTCTCCCGAACAACTCCTATAATGTTGTTCGCCTCTTCCATTTCGTCATCCGAACCTCTTTCTACCTGTCGCTGAGGTCCCTCGTATCGATATACCCGACCACGTCTCATCAATAATACCCTTGCACCGTGATAAAGGTTTGAACTTATAGTTTCACCTTCGTCCTCTATTTCGTTCATTGGACCCCCTTGGTGCTTATCCACACCTAAATACTCTCCAATGAGAGTAATGAAAATACCACCACCTATAATACTCCCCGATTTCATCCCCGAAACTACATTAGCGAGATAATAACCAACACAATAGGGAATGTTAACGAAACTCCTCGGGTCTCTAATACACTTGAGGTAGAACAAATCGTTTACGGTCAATTTCTCTTTATTCTTACCCCTTTGTGTAATTGTGTTTGCTAAGAATCTATGAATCACCCAGAGTTCAGCTCTATCTATATCTAAGTATGTATGATTTCCACTGGCGTGAAATTCATTAAAGTGGGACATACGCCTCCAGACGGCGTTAATATCAAATTCTCTATCTATCCTTTCTCCTTGGACAATCAGGCTATTACAGTCGGGGCTCAAAAGTTCAGCAGGGGTGTAAATCTGTAAGGCCCTGGCTAAATCTATCATGGACATTCTGTACATGCGTCCACCTAACAGAAATCTAATAAAGCTTCTATCATCTATCCTCCTAACATCACTGTTTAACTTAATAGTACTAAGTAATTCTATACACCATTCCCTATATATGGTTCTACGAATGGAAAATAGGCGCATCCAATCGTTAAACTGAGAATTACCATACCTTTGCACCAATAATTCCCGAATCGGTTCGGCAAGGTCAACTGTTTCCAAAGGTACCCAGTCAATTGCCCTTGGCATTTCAACAACCTTAAAGTAGAGAATGTGCATGTTCTTTTGATAATCTGGATACTCTATCCAACATCGATCAAATCTCAGATTTGGATGTAACTGATCTTCATTAATGTCTAAGCTCAGAATCATTTGATGTGGAGCGAATTGACGAAACTGATTCATGAATAATTGATCTTGATCGTGATAAGGAATATGTTGCTCCTCATGTTCTTCTTCTTCTTGTTGCATATGTTGTTCTTGTTCATGAAACATTTCCGGTTCGGGCTCTGGTTGTCTGGACGATGATGCACCGTCCGTATCTGTATTTCTCTGCAAAACACATTAAACACAAAATTTGTGCATCCAAATATGCATTAGTGTTAGCAAAATAATAACTTGAAACAATTATGATGACATGTTCAATTCATAACACATTTTATACACATTTTCTTAACAATAACAATTCTACACTTTTACATACGAAAATGTGTACAATGTTTTATCACATTTAAACTCTTAAACATGTCAACAATAATCATTATAGCAATTAAACACTTGTTACATGGCATTCAAATCAAACTAGTGCTCATTTTCATATTTTTGTCAATTCTACACTTTGTCAAATAAGCATATACGAAAAATGTACATCAAGTTCATAAGAATTTATCTCAAATAACATGCCAAAATAATCACTACTAGCAATGAAACAAGTTTCAAATGGCCTTTATATCAAATTATCCAAGTTCATGAATTTTTAGACTTAAAAAGTCCACTTTAATTCTCAAAAACATGTTTAGGCTCAAAGTTTGGATCAATTAACTACCTAAACATGTTACACTACTTAATTTAGCAACAATTCATGACAAAAATCGGCCATAACCTGTTTATATCAAAAAGCCCCAAATTGCTCAAGAACACAAACCCTAGATTCTTAAAAATTTGAAGTTTTTAGCTTCAATTCATGTTAAATAGCTTCTATCTAGGATATACATGCATAATATAACAACAATTTAGCTCTAATTACACCTAAAATTAACAAAATCAAAATATAAAATTTCTAGCTCAAGAACACAAAAATTCGAATTTAAAGAGATTAGGGGTGAAATCTTTACCTTTCTCCTGAAGGGGTTGAGACTACTGAATCTAGGCATAATTGTTGTGAAGTTTTGCAAGAAATTTGGTGAAAAATGATGAATTTTTGAGAGGGTTTTGGAGTAAGTTCGTGTATGTGTGTGTATTGTGAGAAAGAAACAGGCCGACTGAGTTTTTTTGAACCTGACCAGTTTTTGGCTCCCATGCGAGTCGCATGATTTAAGCCTTTCCCCCATGCGAGTCGCATGGGGGTATTTTCCAGGTAACTTTTTTTTTTTTTTTTTTTTTTTTTTTATAAAAACCTTATACTTTTAAAACATAAAATTTAATAAAATTTTAAAAATTTTGTTTCTTTTTAAGACGAGGTCGTTTCGGGACGATGCCCTAGTCCGTCCTTCGACAAAATTTTAAAATTTGTCAATTTCAAGCAATTGTTTTAAAAGCTTAGATTTTGGGTTTTTTTAATGTTTTTGGCATACTCTAATTCAATAAGATTAAAAATAATGATAATAAAAGTTCTCGTCCCTCCCTCGGGTAAAGCAATTTCGGTTCAAAGACCTAGTCTTCAACTTACGACGAATTTTAAAAATCATATTCTTAACTTAATGAGATAAAGTAAATTTTTGTTTTTAAATTCACACAACTTAAATATGAAATTCAAAATTATTATTAAAAATTCACACCAAACTTAAAAATTAAAATGCATAAAATTAAAAATTAAAAAAAATTCACACCAAACTTAATTTAAAAATTTATAGATTCATATCAAACTTATATTAATTTTTCAAATATTTACAATTTTAAATATATTGTTTTTACAAAGTTTACAATATTAATTTAAGATTTAAATATTAATTTTAAAAACATGTTAAAAATAAAATTAAAAATCTTTTTGTCTTTTTATCCCACTTTAATCAATCAAATATTATCAAAAATATGCGCCCCTTTTTTCGGTAAAGTAATTTCGGTTCCAAGACCTAATTTAACTCATGACGAATTTTTGAAATATTTTGGGTCGATTGTTTAAAGATATTTATACCTTAAGAATAAACGTTAAATTTCGCAGTGATGTAATAAATTTTTGAATGATATCAATAATTTCGGTCGCCAAACCTAATTTTATTTAATACCAATTTAATACTTTTTAGCGAACAAATTAGCGTTTATTATCAAAAGGTTAAAAATAAAAATAAAAATAAAAACTGTACAGACATACCTGTGAATTAGATTTCTTAGTTATATGATCTATTCCATTCATAAGATAGTCGGTTTAATTGGTTTTCCATGGCTACATAGGCGTAACCTCGAGCATTCAGTGTCTTTTCTTCTAAACATATGAACGGTCCGTCTCTGCATAAAGTAACAAATTCGGTATTTGAATAGGTTTGATTATTTGAACATTTACCTCCATGTGACCATTTTCCGCATTTGTGACATCGTTCTAGGTGTCGTGCTCTTCTTTTCGCTGCGGATTTTGATTTTTCTTTACCAAATTGTAACTTATTATCTTCGCATCTGGATTCTTTTCTAACTCCGTCCATTCTTTCTCTGATTACTGATACTAATTCGCTCGGTAGTATATCATTATTTCTTTTAGTGATCAAAGCGTGTAGCATTAGACCATGGTTTAGTTCACAGGCAGTCTTCATTTCGTAAAAACCTAAAAAAAAATAAAAATTCAGAATGGGGGGAGAAGACTAGTTCTTTAGGGTCTGCTAGGGAAAGACCATACGTGTTCCATTTTCGAGAACTACACGAAAACAGACAATCTAACTCTAACATAAATACATATTATCCTTTAAAGACTTGATTCTCCCCACACTTAGTTAGCTGTGGTGTCGAAATTGTGATTAACTTCGTTGTCGACTTCCATCGGACCATGTATGTAATGTTTAACTCTGTGACCATTAACTTTAAATTCAATCCCATTTGAATTTATCAATTCTATCGTTCCGTATGGGAAAACTCTTTTGACTATGAATGGTCCAGACCATCTTGATTTCAATTTTCCAGGAAATAGCTTGAATCGTGAATTGAAAAGAAGAACTCTGTCTCCTTCTTTAAATTCTTTTGAACTTCTGATTCTTTTATCATGCCATTTCTTCGTTCTTTCTTTATAGATTAACGAATTTTCGTATGCTTCATGTCTTAATTCTTCTAATTCGTTTAGTTGACTTAATCGTAGACGTCCAGCTTCATGTAAATCAAGATTACATGTCTTCAAAGCCCAAAATGCTTTGTGTTCAATTTCTACTTGAAGATGACATGCTTTTCCATAAACAAGTCTAAAAGGTGTGGTTCCAATTGGAGTTTTGTAGGCTGTTCTAAAAGCCCAGAGTGCATCCTCCAATTTAATGGACCATTCCTTCGAATTTGATCCTACGGTTTTCTCTAGAATACGTTTTAAAGCTCGGTTGGTATTTTCAACTTGTCCACTTGTTTGTGGATGATATGCGGTGGAGATTTTATGAGTTACTCCATATCTTTTAAGAACTTTCTCAAGTTGATTATTACAGAAATGAGTACCCCGATCACTTATTAAAGCTTTCGGTGTTCCAAACCTTGCAAAAAGACGTTTTAAAAAGTTGACTACGACTCGTGCATCGTTAGTTGGGAGAGCTTGTGCTTCCGCCCATTTAGATACATAATCAATGGCTACGAGTATATATAGATTATTATGAGATTTTGGAAATGGACCCATAAAGTCAATACCCCAAATGTCAAATACTTCACATACTTGGATGACATTTTGTGGCATTTCATCACGTTGACTTATTTTTCCGGCCCTTTGACATGCATCACAGGATTTGCAAAGAAGGTGTGCGTCTTTGTAAATTGTAGGCCAATAGAATCCAGCTTCATAAACTTTTCTTGCTGTTAGTTGAGGCCCATAATGCCCTCCTGTTGGTCCTGTGTGACAATGGTTTAAAATTTTACTAGCTTCATCTCCAAATACACATTGGCGTATTATTCCATCGGGACAACTTTTAAACAGATGTGGATCTTCCCAGAAATAGTGTTTTATATCACTGAAGAATTTCTTTCGTCTTTGGTACGATAATCCTTTTTCAAGGAATCCACAAACTAAGTAGTTTGCATAGTCTGCAAACCATGGGATTTCTTTATAATCTATCTTCAATAGATATTCATCAGGAAAGTTGTCTTGTATGGCTGATTCATTTAGAACTTCTAATTCGGGATTTTCAAGACGAGAAAGATGATCAGCGGCGAGATTTTCTGCTCCCTTTTTATCTCGGATTTCAATATCAAACTCTTGTAAGAGTAAGATCCAACGGATTAATCTTGGTTTAGCATCTTGTTTTGAAAATAGGTATCTAAGAGCAGAATGGTCGGTATAGACCACCGTTTTTGCTAGAACGAGATATGATCGAAATTTGTCAAAAGCAAAGACAATAGCAAGGAGTTCTTTTTCAGTAGTTGTATAGTTCGTTTGTGCTCCTTGTAATGTCTTACTAGCATAATATATAGGTTGAAATCGTTTTTCAATCCTTTGTCCTAAAACGGCTCCCATTGCAAAATCACTTGCATCGCACATTAGTTCAAATGGTAGATTCCAATTTGGTGTTATCATGATCGGTGCATTAGTGAGTTTCTCTTTAAGAATATTAAAAGATTTGATACACTCATCTGAAAAGATGAATGGCGCATCCTTTTCTAGGAGTTTATTCATAGGAGTGGCAATTTTAGAAAAATCTTTTATGAAACGTCGGTAAAAACCGGCATGCCCTAGAAAACTCCTAACTCCTCTAACATTTGTGGGATGTGGAAGTTTAGCAATTACATCTACTTTAGCTCTATCCACTTCAATTCCTTCTTTTGAAATTTTTTGTCCAAGAACGATGCCTTCTTTAACCATGAAATGGCATTTCTCCCAATTAAGTACTAGATTTGATTTTTCGCATCTAATTAGCATTCGTTCCAGATTAACTAGACATGATTTAAATGTATCACCGAAAACTGAAAAGTCATCCATGAATACTTCCATGCATTCTTCTATCATGTCGTGAAAAATCGCCATCATACACCTTTGAAAGGTTGCAGGGGCGTTACAAAGTCCAAATGGCATGCGTTTGTAAGCAAAAGTACCATAAGGGCACGTGAATGTGGTTTTCTCTTGATCTTCGGGTGCTATTGGAATTTGAAAATATCCGGAAAATCCATCTAGAAAACAATAGTAACTATTTCCGGCTAATCTTTCCAACATTTGATCTATGAAAGGTAAGGGAAAGTGATCTTTTCTGGTGGCGTCATTTAATTTTCTATAATCAATACATACACGCCATCCTGTTACAGTCCTAGTAGGAATAAGCTCATTTTTCTCATTTGTGATAACAGTCATGCCACCCTTCTTAGGTACGCATTGAACTGGGCTTACCCATGGACTATCAGAAATTGGATATATCAAACCTGCATCTAGCAGTTTAATAATCTCTTTCTTAACTACATCTTGCATATTAGGATTTAGTCTTCGTTGGCGTTGCACATACGTTTTATGACCTTCTTCCATAAGGATTTTATGTGTGCAATACGAAGGACTTATTCCTTTAATATCATGAATCTTCCATGCAATGGCTGGTTTATGAGCTTTCAACACAGAAATGAGTTGTGATTTCTCATTTTCAGTAAGAGAAGACGATATTATTACAGGTAATTCAGATTCACCATGTAAATAAGCGTATTCCAAATGGTTTGGAAGTGGCTTTAACTCTAATTTCGGAGGTTCTTCTATCGATGATTTATATCGATATCTGTCTTCTTCTTTTAGCATTTGAATTTCTTCTGTTGTTGGTTCATATCCATTAGCTATAAGTGTAGCTAACATTTCAGCTTCATCAATTGGTTCATTACCTTCTCCTAAAGAACATTCTCCAGTTCCTTGTAATTCTGGAAATTCTTCTAATAATTCTGCATGTGCATCTATAGTTTGAATATAATAACATGTATCATCTGCAGATTGTGGTTGTTGCATTGCTCTATCAACTGAAAAGGTAACACTCTCATCCTCTATACTTAGGGTCAGTTTCTTACCGAACACGTCTATCATTGCTTTAGCCGTGTTTAAGAATGGTCTTCCTAATATGAGAGGAACTTGAGAATCTTCTTCCATGTCCAAAACAACAAAATCTACTGGAAATACTAAAGTACCAACTTTAACTAGCATATTCTCCATTATCCCTCTAGGATATTTTATTGATCTATCGGCTAGTTGTATACTTATTCTTGTTGGTTTCAGTTCTCCAAGGTCTAGTTTAGCGTATAGTGAATACGGCATTAGATTTATACTAGCACCTAAGTCTGCCAATGATTCTATTGAACTAAGACTACCCAGAAAACATGGAATTGTGAAACTTCCTGGATCAGATAGTTTTTCTGGTATCTTATTCAACAGCACTGCTGAACAATTAGCATTCATAGTAACAGCCGAGAGTTCTTCCATTTTCTTTCTATTCGTGATTAGATCTTTCAAGAATTTAGCATACCTTGGCATTCCTGAAATCACATCAATGAAAGGAAGATTTACATTTATCTGTTTAAACATATCCAAGAATTTGGATTGCTCGGCTTCAAGTTTTTCTTTCTTCATTTTACTCGGGTAAGGAAGTGGTGGTTGGTATGGTTTAACATAAGGTTTATCCTTAACTGTGTTATCTTCATTAACCTTTTCAACTACCGGTTCTTTTTCCTTATCTTGATCAGGTTGTGGTTCTTGTGGAGTAGGAATAGTTTCATCAGAAGTTACAGGTATTTCAGGTGGTTTAAGTGTTGTACCACTTCTTGTGGTAATGGCTTTAGCTGTTTCATTCCGGGGGTTAGCGTTTGTATCACTAGGTAAACTTCCCGGTTTTCTTTCACCTATTAACCTTGCTAGGTTACTTACTTCTTGTTCCAGATTTTGAATAGAAGCTTGTTGATTTCTAAATGCTTGAGCATTTTGTTCATTGGTTTGTTTCTGAGATGTGAAAAACTGCGTTTGAGTTTCAACTAGCTTCGTCATCATATCTTCTAAATTCGGCTTTTTATCATCGGTTTGTTGTGGTGGTTTGTTTTGAAAATTAGGTCTTTGCTGATTGTAAGTATTATTGGATACTTGTTGATTGCTAGGAACTTGTTGGTTGTTGTATGGAATATTTCGGTTATAATTCTGGTTTTGATTATAAATTGGTCTTGGCGGTTGATAATTATTCTGATAATTATTTCCAGGCCTTTGGTTTATGTATGAAATATTCTCTCTTTGTTCCATTGTTAATTCAATACTGAGACAATCTTTTGTCAAATGTGGTCCTCCACACTGCTCACAACTAATTCGTATTGAGTGAATATCTTTAGTCATCTTTTCCATTCGTCTCTCCACAGCATCTATCTTTGCGGAAATGGAATCTAAGTCATGGCTAGAATCGGCTCTAGCTGCTTTAGATGATCTAATGATATCTTTTTCTTGGTGCCACTCATGTGAGTGGGAAGCAGTGTTATCAATAATTTTGTAAGCATCAGTTTCGGTTTTCTTCATAATAGAACCACCAGCTGCTATATCTATGTCTTTTCTTGTAGTGATGTCGCATCCTTGGTAGAATATTTGTACTATTTGACAGGTGTCTAAACCATGTTGCGGACATCCTCTTAATAACTTTCCATATCTTGTCCACGCCTCATATAGAGTTTCATTTGGCTTTTGTGTGAACGTAACAATTTCTGCTTGAAGTCTTACGGCTTTAGATGCAGGAAAGAATTGTTTAAGAAATTTGTCAATTAAAACATCCCATGTATCAATCGCCTCTTCAGGTAACGATTCCAACCAATCTTTAGCTTCTCCCTTTAAAGTCCAGGGAAATAACATGAGATATATCTGTTCATCCTCCACTTCTCGGATTTTAAATAGTGTGCAGATCCTATTAAAGGTACGTAGATGTTCATTTGGATCTTCCTTCGGCGCACCACTAAATTGGCATTGATTAGTCACCATGTGTAGAATTTGTCCTTTGATTTCATAATCTGGCGCATTAATGTCTGGATGAGTAATTGCGTGACCTTGGCCAGTGCGTTTAGCTCTCATTCGGTCTTCCATACTTAAAGGTTCCAGATTCTCCATAATTGAATTTGTTGAATCGGTATCACTAGATGATTCTGATTTAATGGTTCGTTCCTCAACAATCTCTGTTTGAATGATTGGTGGTTCCGGAGGAAAGTTTAGTGGTTCAGGATCTACGAACCGTTCCTGAATATTCTCTGGATTCTCAATTGTGAGGTCGGGTTCAAAAAATGGATTATCGGAAATTTGAACTGAAGTACTTGGTTGACTGGATGACGATTCTAAAGAAAAATTAACGGCTGTTATATTTGCTAAATGTCTTGATCTAGTTACAGGTGGTGAACGTACAAAAAGTGGTGAACGTCTTGCTCGGTGCATTCACTGAATATCCTATTAGTTTTAAAAAGGAAAGAAAAATTATAATAAGTTAACCAATCAATAGACTTTTCTGATTTTGCCCACGTTTCGAATAGCCAAAAGATGCAGCAGAGGGGCAGGATTCGTTTGGTCTCAATATAATTGAGGACTGTTTGGCTCCAATAACCCGGTCCACGTACAAATCCAACTATTACTACGAACCAGAAAATTTTGATGTCTATCAATTTAACCACTTAAAATAAATTTTCGTAATTTTAAGAAATTTAGATAAGAAGTAGAAAAAAAATTCTAAGTCCTAAAAACTAGAATAGCGAGAAATAAGAGAGAAAAAGAGTTCGTCGAAAAAGGTAGAAAAAGAAAAATGGTTGAAAAAATAAAAAATAAAAGGTGACGGAAAAATAAAAGAAACTTATAAAAACTTAAAAATATTTGACTAACCTAACCTTATTATTACAACTAACTTAAAATTATAATCGCAAATTGATATTACTAATTGGAATGATAATTGGTACATAGTAAAAGGTCTAAAAATATTAAAGCTTACAAGAAAAAACTAAATCCCAAATGGAAATAACTTAAAAAGAAACTAAAACTTCAAAAGGCGTTGCAAAATTCTAAAGCACCTAAATCTTAGTCTAAAGAAAAAGCACTTAAGGAATTCTACGGCAAAGCCTAAAAATCTAGGAGTAAAAATAACTATAGCAAAAACTAAGTTTAAAATTAAATATGAGCTAAAAATACAAATATTACGCTACAACGATTAAAAAGGTACAAAATATAAAAGTTATAAAAAGTTATAAAAATATTAGATTTTATAAAAATATTATTTTTATATTTTTTTTTATATTATAGTATTAAGTAAATAAATAATAAAACTAAACAAAAGTAAAAATAACTAAATAAATTAAAAACTTAATTATAATAATAATAATAGTTTTAGGGTTTAAGTAATAATAATTAAATAATATCCGTAATAAATGCGTGATTAGGGTTTGGATGTGGCCTGGTCAAACCTCACCATGCGACTCGCATGGTTCAAAGGTATGGGTCATGCGACTCGCATGGCCTGCCTTGCAGGTTCAAACCAGGGGGTTCAATGACAGGTTCAAACGTAATATTTATTATTTATTTATATTTTTCTGTTTTATATTTAAAAGATAAATATATATATAATTAAAATAAAACTTAATTTTAAAAACTAAAAATAAACTTAAAATACTTTATAATTTTGTAAAAATAAAAGAAAAACTTAAAAATATATTTAAAATACTTTTTTTTTTTTTTCTATAAAAAGGTTTTAAAAGATTTTTTAATTTTTTTATATCTTTTTAAATTTTTATAATTTTTAAACAAAAATATATATATAACAAAAACTAATTAAAACTTAAAAATATTTTTTTTTATATTGACGTTTCGCTTCGGTGTTCCCCGGCAGCGGCGCCAAAAATACTTGATGTGCAGCGGGGTAGTATATAAAATAGTTTATATTTTACTAGGAAAAACTATTAAATACGATACAATTTTACACAAGATATTTATTTATTTATAGAATGGATATACTTAAACCTTGCTACAACACTTATAGGCAGTGTACCTAATCGTACAGTAGTGTAGTTTTTAGTAAGTCCGGTTCGTTCCACAGGGAAATCTTTAAACAAAGCTCAACGCTATATTAGTTTACTTTTATAAAAATACAAACATATATATAAGTAATATTATTATTATAAAGGGGGGTTTTTTACCGTTTAATGACCGGTTTGTCGATTTTAAAACTTTAGTCGCAGTTAAAACCTAATGTAAAATATAAAATAAATACAAGAATTAAATTAAAGCGTAAAGTAAATAACGATAATGAAATTGCGAATAATAAAAATGCGATAAAATAAAATTGCGATAATTAAAAAGTACGATAATTAAAAGTGCGATTAAATAACAATAAATAAAAGTGCGATAATTAGAAGTGCAATTAAATATAAAATAAAGGAAATTAAATATGAAATAAAAGAATTATGCTTATTTAAACTTCCGTAATCATGATGTTTGACGTGTTGATTTTAGTTTTATGCCCATGGGTTTATTTGTCCTTTGTCTTGGATTATTTAATATGTCCGTCTGGTTTTTGTCCATAACAGTCCATCAGTCATAAATATAAATTGCAAGTGTCCTTGTCAAATTATTATTATACCCGAAGTTAAATATTCCAACTAATTGGGGATTCAAATTGTAACAAGGTTTTAATACTTTGTTTAATGAATACACCAGGTTATCGACTGCGTGTAAACCAAGGTTTTACTACTTTGTTAACAATTACACCAATTACCCTTGAATGTAATTTCACCCCTGTTTTAATTATTCTAGTGGCTATTAATCCATTCCCGTGTCCGGTTAAATGAACGATTATTCGTACATATAATTACCCCGCCCATCGTGTCCGATTGAGTGTATATGGTAATTATAGGGACGCCCAATTGTAAATCTTTATATTAACATTAACAAACTTTCATTTAGTTAAACAAATATAAAGCCCATTAATAGCCCATAGTCTAGTTTCCACAAGTGTCGTTCTTTTGTCCAAACCCCAATTATGGTACAAAGCCCAATTACCCAATTTTAGTAATTAGCCCAACATCATGATTACTTCGTTTTAAATAAGCATAATAATAACTTAGCTACGAGACATTAATATAAAAAGGTTGAACATAACTTACAATGATTAAAAATAGCGTAGCGTTACACGGACAGAATTTCGACTTACACCCTTAAAACAATCCTTAACATAACCTTATTATTATTATTAATTAAAATTAAAATTATAAATATTTATTTATATGTTTGAGATAGAGGGAGATAGATATTATGTGTAAAGAAAACGGATGCCAGAAGTCGCTTTAAATAGAATGTGGCCTGGAAAAGGGGATCATGCGACTCGCATGAGTTTCCCCTTCCAGCCATGCGAGTCGCATGGCAAGAGATTCCAGCTCATGATCTTTTGTCTGATTGCTTGCCGACATAATAAATAAATAATATAAATATATAAATAATTTTAATAATTATTTATATATTATATTATATTTATATGCATAGTTGAGTAGATATTTTTGGTCCGTTGCGTCGGGCGTTTCTTCTAGGCTCAGGTCCCGGTTCCGGATTTTCGAACGTCCTCGCGTATTATTTTAAATCGCGTACTTTGCGTCTTGTAACTTGTACTCTTGTCATTTTGAGACGTTCCTCATCAATAATTTGAACCTTTTTGATTGAATCTTGTACTTTTTAGCTTTTTGGACCTTTCCGTCTTTAATTTGTCGAATCTGCCTTTTGTCTTCACTTTTTAATATTTAAACGAATATTGCTTGTAAATCGAACAATACCAACTAAAATCTTGTCTTTCTTGGGGAATAATGCTATAAAATATATGTTCCTTTTTAGCCTTATCACTTATGAGCAAGGAAACAAAAACAAGAACTCCTTTTAACCCCACTCACCTTCACCACTCACCACCTACTCCATTTCACTTCCAATTTTCTTCCCAATTCTCTCTCAAAACACACACACTCTTCCATGAACATCTAAGTTACTATTTTTCCAGCAAAAATCATCAAATACAAGCTTTGGTTATTATCTATAATCATCATAAAAACAATTACTCAAGAACACATCAAGAACACTTCCAAGTTTACAAGTTTACAAGTTTACTTCCAAGTTTCCTAATCCATTTCAAGCAATCATCTAATATCAATAAACCTTTGTTATTTACAGTAGGTTATCTTTGTAAATCAAGATAATTCATATTTAAGCTTTGATTCAATTTCTATAACTATAACTATCTTAATTCGAGTACTAATCTTACTTGAACTTATTTTCGTGTCATGATTTTTTTGCTTCAAGAACTTTCAAGCCATCCAAGGATCCTTTGAAGCTAGATCTATTTTTCTCATTACTAGTAGGTTTATCCACAAAACCTGAGGTAGTAATGATATTCTTAACATCATTCGATTCATATATATAAAACTACCTTATTCGAAGGTTTAAACTTGTAATCACTAGAACATAGTTTAGTTAATTCTAAACTTGTTCGCAAACAAAAGTTAATCCTTCTAAATTGACTTTTAAAATCAACTAAACACATGTTCTATATCTATATGATATGCTAACTTAATGATTTAAAACCTGAAAACACGAAAAACACCGTAAAACCGGATATACGCCGTCGTAGTAACACCGCGGGCTGTTTTGGGTTAGTTAATTAAAAACTATGATAAACTTTGATTTAAAAGTTGTTCTTCTGGGAAAATGATTTTTCTTATGAACATGAAACTATATCCAAAAATCATGGTTAAACTCAAAGTGGAAGTATGTTTTCCAAAATGGTCATCTAGACGTCGTTCTTTCGACTGAAATGACTACCTTTACAAAAATGACTTGTAATCTATATTTCCGACTATAAACTTATACTTTTTATGTTTAGATTCATAAACTTAAGTTCAATATGAAACCATAGCAACTTGATTCACTCAAAACGGATTTAAAACGAAGAAGTTATGGGTAAAACAAGATTGGAAATTTTTTTATTGTTGTAGCTACGGGAAATATTGTAACAATTCTATAAAAATTATATCCTAGCTAACTTATATTATATTATACATGTATTCTAATATATTATGTAATCTTGGGATACCATAGACACGTATGCAAATGTTTTGACATATCATATCGACCCATGTATATATATTATTTGGAACAACCATAGACGCTCTATATGCAGTAATGATTGAGTCAGCTATACAGGGTTGAGGTTGATTCTAAAAATATATATACTTTGAGTTGTGATCTAGCCTGAGACGTGTATATACTTGGTCATGGATTGATTCAAGATAATATATATCGATTTATTTCTGTACATCTAATTGTGGATAACTAGTTGTAGGTTACTAACGAGGACAGCTGACTTAATAAACTTAAAACATTAAAACGTATTAAAAATATTGTAAATATATTTTGAACATACTTTGATATATATGTACATATTTACTATAGGTTCGTGAATCGACCAGTGGCCAAGTCTTACTTCCCGACGAAGTAAAAATCTGTGAAAGTGAGTTATAGTCCCACTTTTAAAATCTAATATTTTTGGGATGAGAATACATGCAGCTTTATAAATGTTTTACAAAATAGACACAAGTACATGAAACTACTTTCTATGGTTGAATAATCGAAGTCGAATATGCCCCTTTTACTTGGTAACCTAAGAATTAGTAAACCAGTCTACTAATTGACGCGAATCCTAAAGATAGATCTATTGGGCCCAACAAACCCCATCCGTTGTAGCGGATGCTTTAGTACTTCGAGTTTTTATATCATGTCCGATGGAGGTCCCGGAATGATGGGGATATTCTTATATGCATCTTGTTAATGTCGGTTACCAGGTGTTCACCATATGAATGATTTTTATCTCTATGTATGGGATGTATATTGAAATATGAAATCTTGTAGTCTATTATTACGATTTGATAAATATATAGGTTAAACATATAACTCACCAACATTTTTGTTGACGTTTAAAGCATGTTTATTCTCAAGTGATTATTAAGAGATTCCGTTGTTGCATGCTAAAATATGGACAAGATATGGTGTCAGCATACTTGTATAATATTGTTTAAAACTGCATTCGAGATTTACTTTGTTGTAACATATTAATATTGTAAACCAACATGTATTGGTAGTGTGTAAGTGTGATATTTTTAGATTATCATTTCTGATAATCTAGGTGGTGTCCTTTTAACCTTGTCGATAAAATAAAGGTTATGATTTATCATAAAAACGAATGCAGTCTTTGAAAAACGTCTCATATAGAGGTCATAACCTTGCAACGAAATCAATTAATATGGAACGTTTATAATCAATATGAACGGGACATTTCAGTTGGTATCAGAGCGTTGGTTTTAGAGAACCAAAAATTTGCATTAGTGTGTCTTATCGAGTTTGTCATGATACATTAGTGAGTCTGGACTTCGACCGTGTTTTCTTTAAAAATGATTGCTTAACACTTTTGTTGGAAACTATATATTATTAACATGTAAATATTATGTGATATATTAATATCTTAACATGTTTGATATTGTGTGATAGATGTCTACCACTAGTACAAATCCCATCGACTCACCTATTAATAATGAAGAGTCGAATATATTTTGGGAAGATTCGCAAATTCCCGAAGAAGAACCGGAAGAGGAGGAACCGGAAGAAGAGGAACCGAAAGAAGAGGAACTGAAAGAGGAAGAACCGGAAGAAGAAGATGTTCCGAAAGAAGAAATATTGATACCTACAGTAAATCGATTAAATAAAAGAAAATCCTCAACCAACAGACCAAAGTTAAAAATGGTCAATTGTGTTTCCACCGAGGAAGCAAAATATTGGGAAGATTACCAATTTTTCGATGAATCAGATCCCGATGAGGATTCCGATGATGTTATAGAAATTACCTCGACCCAATTTAATAAAGCAAAAGAAAATAATAAGGGAAAAAGTGTAAAAATAGAGAAACCTGATTCCAACCCCGATGAGCTTTATATGTATCGGCAACCTTCGTATTTCCTAAATTGTAACAATAACCCGGGAACCTCTAAACCACCAGGTTTTTCTAAACCATTGTGAAAAACGACGGCTCGTATTAGAGGAACACCATATATCCCTAGAAAATTAGGAAAACGAACCAAGTCCGAAGAAGAAGAAACCAGTGATTCAGATTAGAGGGTTATAATCATGTTGTGTATTATATGTATTGTAGTGTGCTGGTACTTTTATATTCTATGTAAAAATTGCTTGTATTGTTTGTTAATTATCTTTTACGAATCTAATCCTTGTCTATTTTATAGTATAAAAAACACAAAATGGACGTTAAGGGTAGACAATCGAATATTTTAGAAGACCTACCAGCGGATATGATTGATGAAATCTTGTCTAGAGTAGGTCAGAATTCATCAGTACAATTAGTTATGGCGAAATTAACTTGTCAAACATTTGAAAGACTTTCCAGAAATGCCTTAGTTTATAAAAGGCTTTCCTTTGATAGGTGGGGTATATCACATTGGGGAGACCGTAAGTTACGCCGTGTTTTCTTTAAAGCATTAAATGCGGGGAACCCAAATGCAATTTTACGCTACGGGTTAAGAACCTATATTGACTCAACATATCCCAACATAGGATTTCATGAGTTAGAAAGAGCTTCTAACATGCAACATAAAGAAGCATGTTATGCTTACGGGTTAGTTATGTTCGCTTCTTACCAACGTGAGAAGAAGAACGTCGGATTACAATTGTTAAATAAAACATTCCCACAAGTGACGGACTCAGTAGTTGGGGTGAGAAACAAGGCTTTTAGATTGTTACGGGGTTGTTGGACATTACGAAACCCTCGTCCTTTTAACGACATTACAACATGCTACCTAGCCAATGATCATAACGGTTACTTTCCACAAGACCAAGGATGGGAAGTCGTCTTAGTAAAACTAGAATGCATGACTTATTTCTGGACTTATGAATTACGTGTCTTTATTTCTTTTGTTGAACGACTTGCGTATTAACTAGAATTGCCTTTATAGCTACCGAGTAGCAATGTTATTATGTGCTATATTTCATCCTATATGTATAGTAGCGGTATTGTAAGTTTGTAAGAATCGTAGTAGTTGAATTGTATAATAGCTACTAAGTATGAACTTAACGGGTAGGTACTACCCGAATTAAAACTATAAAACGCTAATATGAAAAAAAGCTTTTATAAATGAGTTCATACTATGCTACAAAATACTATTGACTACTCTTAAAATTCTATATGATTAACTCAATTCTTTTGGCTATTTTTGAAGGAAATGGCACCGACGACTCGTCAGAACTTGAACATGAGTGAGGAAGACTTTCGTGTTTTCCTTGCTGCGAACATAGCCGCAGTGCAGGCCGCAATGCAAAATAATAACAATAACTCTGGATCTAGCATTGGAACTAATTTCACAAGAAATCATGCAGGATGCTCCTACAAAGAATTCACTGCCTGTAAACCTTTGGAATTTGATGGAACCGAAGGACCAATTGGATTAAAACGGTGGACCGAGAAAGTCGAATCGGTGTTTGCCATAAGTAAGTGTACTGAAGAGGGCAAAGTAAAGTACGCTACGCATACCTTCACAGGTACTGCGTTAACATGGTGGAACACCTATCTCGAGCAGGTGAGACAAGATACTTCTTACGCACTACCGTGGTCAGCATTCAAGCAATTGATGAACGAGCAGTATCGTCCCAGAAACGAGGTCAATAAGCTCAAGGTAGAGCTTAGAGGATTACAAACGCAAGGTTTCGATATCACCACGTACGAACGACGATTCACAGAATTGTGCCTATTGTGTCCCAGAACGTTCGAAGACGAAGAAGAGAAAATCGACGCATTTGTAAAAGGATTACCGGAAAGGATTCAAGAAGATGTGAGTTCACACGAGCCCGCCTCCATACAAAAGGCAAGTCGAATGGATCACAAATTAGTGAACCAGATTGAAGGAAGGATTAAAGAGCAGGCGACCGAAGAGGCTAACATGAAATAAGTCAAGAGAAAGTGAGAAGAAACCAATGACAAGAGTCACCAATATAACAACAACAATCACAACCACAATCGCAATAACTATCCCAACAACTGCAACATCAATCGCAACAACAACTTCAACAAACGTCCCAACAACAACTACAATAACCGTCCCAACAACATCAACAACAACAACAACAACAACAACAACAACAACAACAACAACAACAACAACAACAACAACAACAACAACAACAACAACAACAACAACAACAACAACAACAACAACAACAACAACAACAACAACAACAACAACAACAACAACAACAACAACAACAACAACAACAACAACAACAACAACAACAACAACAACAACAACAACAACAGCAGCAGCAACAATAACAATCCCAACAACAATCTCAATAACAACAATGGCAACAAAAATCAAAAACAGCCATGCCAAATATATGAAGAGCATCACCAGGGGTTCTGCACGACATTTTGTAACAAGTGTAAAAGAAATGGTCATAGCACGAAGAAGTGCGAGATCTACGGACCAATGCATAACAGAACTAAAAGAACAAATAATGTCGGAACAAATAACACCGCCATAGTTTGTTTTGGATGTGGAAAACCGGGCCACTTTAGTAGAAATTGCCCGAATCAGGGGAATACTAATGGGCAGGGCCGCGGAAGAGTTTTCAATATTAATACGGCAGAAGCACATGAAGACCCGGAGCTTGTTACGGGTACATTTCTTATTGACGATAAATCTGCTTATGTTTTATTTGATTCGGGTGCGGATAGAAGCTATATGAGTAGAGATTTTTGTGCTAAATTAAGTTGCCCATTGACGCCTTTGGATAGTAAATTTTTACTCGAATTAGTAAACGGTAAATTAATTTCAGCAGATAATATATGTCGGGATAGAGAAATTAAACTGGGGGATGAAACGTTTAAAATTGATTTAATACCAGTCGAGTTAGGGAGTTTTGATATAATAATTGGCATGGACTGGTTGAAAAAGGTGAGAGCAGAGGTAGTTTGTTACAAAAATGCGATTCGCATTATGCGTGAAAAAGAAAAACCTTTAATGGTGTACGGAGAAAAGAACAACGCGAAATTAAATCTTATTAGTAGTTTGAAGGCGCAAAAACTAATAAGAAAAGGTTGTTACGTCATTCTAGCACACATCGAGGAAGTTAAACCTGAAGAAAAGAACATCAGTGATGTTCCCGTCGCAAAAGAATTTCTCGATGTATTTCTGAAAGAATTATCGGGATTACCCCCACATCGATCCGTTGAATTTCAAATAGACCTTGTACCAGGATCTGCACCAATAGCTCGTGCCCCATACAGACTCGCACCCAGTGAAATGAAGGAACTTCAGAACCAATTACAAGAACATTTAGAGAGTGGTTTCATTCGACCAAGCACATCACCGTGGGGAGCTCCTGTTTTGTTTGTTAAGAAGAAGGATGGTACATTTAGGTTGTGTATCGACTATCGAGAGTTGAACAAACTTACCATCAAGAACCGCTACCCACTACCGAGAATCGATGACTTATTTGATCAACTACAAGGCTCGTCGATTTATTCAAAGATTGATTTACGTTCTGGGTATCATCAAATGCGGGTGAAAGAGGATGATATTCCAAAGAGTGCTTTCAGGACGCGTTACGATCATTACGAGTTTTTGGTTATGCCGTTTGGGTTGACTAACGCACCAGCTGTGTTCATGGACCTCATGAACCGAGTGTGTGGACCATACCTTGACAAGTTTGTCATTGTTTTCATCGATGACATACTTATTTACTCAAAGAATGATCAAGAGCACGAAGAACATTTGAGAAAAGTGCTAGAGTTGTTGAGGAAAGAAAAATTGTACGCTAAGTTTTCAAAGTGTGCATTTTGGTTGGAAGAAGTTCAATTCCTCGGTCACATAGTGAACAAAGAAGGTATTCAAGTGGATCCGACAAAGATTGAAACCGTTGAAAAGTGGGAAACCCCGAAAACTCCGAAGCATATACGCCAATTTTTAGGACTGGCTGGTTACTACAGAAGGTTCATCCAAGATTTTTCCAAAATAGCAAAACCCTTGACTGCATTAACGCATAAAGGGAAGAAATTTGAATGAAAGGATGAGCAGGAGAAAGCGTTTCAATTGTTGAATAAAAAGTTAACTACGGCACCTATATTGTCATTGCCTAAAGGGAATGATAATTTTGTGATATATTGTGATGCCTCAAAGCAAGACCTCGGTTGTGTATTAATGCAACGAACGAAGGTAATTGCTTATGCATCCAGACAATTGAAGATTCACGAGAAAAATTATACGACTCACGATTTGAAATTGGGCGCTGTTGTTTTTGCATTAAAGACTTGGAGGCACTACTTATATGGGGTCAAAAGTATTATATATACCGACCACAAAAGTCTCCAACACATATTTAATCAGAAACAACTGAACATGAGGTAGCGTAGGTGGATTGAATTATTGAATGATTATGACTTTGAGATTCGTTACCACCCGGGGAAGGCGAATGTGGTAGCTGAAGCTTTGAGTAGAAAGGACAGAGAACCTATAAGGGTAAAAGCTATGAATATAATTATTCGTACTAACCTTACTACTCAAATAAAGGAGGCGCAACAGGGAGTTTTAAAAGAGGGAAATTTAAAGGATGAAATACCCAAAGGATCGGAGAAGCATCTTAATATTCGAGAAGACGGAACCCGATATAGGGCTGAAAGAATTTGGGTACCAAAATTTGGAAATATGAGAGAAGTGGTACTTAGAGAAGCTTATAAAACCAGATACTCAATACATCCTGGAACGGGGAAGATGTACAAGGATCTCAAGAAACATTTTTGGTGACCGGGTATGAAAGCCGATGTTGTTAAATACGTAGGGGAATGTTTGACGTGTTCTAAGGTCAAAGCGGAGCATCAGAAACCATCAGGTCTACTTCAACAACCCGAAATCTCGGAATGGAAATGGGAAAACATTACCATGGATTTCATCACTAAATTGCCAAGGACTGCAAGTGGTTTTGATACTATTTGGGTAATAGTTGATCGTCTCACCAAATCAGCACACTTCTTGCCAATAAGAGAAGATGACAAGATGGAGAAGTTAGCACGACTGTATTTGAAGGAAGTCATCTCCAGACATGGAATATCAATCTCATTTATCTCTGATAGGGATGGCAGATTTATTTCAAGATTCTGGCAGACATTACAGCAAGCATTAGGAACTCGTCTAGACATGAGTACTGCTTATCATCCATAAACTGATGGGCAGAGTGAAAGGATGATACACATGCTTGAAGACATGCTACGAGCATGTGTTATTGATTTCGGAAACAGTTGGGATCGACACCTTCCGTTAGCAGAATTTTCCTACAACAACAGTTACCATTCAAGCATTGAGATGGTGCCGTTTGAAGCACTTTATGGTAGAAAGTGCAGGTTTCCGATTTGTTGGAGTGAAGTGGGGAATAGACAGATTACGGGTCCGGAGATAATACAAGAAACTACTGAAAAGATCATCCAAATTCAACAACGATTGAAAACCGCCCAAAGTCGACAAAAGAGTTACGCTGACATTAAAAGAAAAGATATTGAATTTGAAATTGGAGAGATGGTCATGCTTAAAATTGCACCTTGGAAAGGTGTTGTTCAATTTGGTAAACGAGGGAAATTAAATCCAAATTATATTGGACCATTCAAGATTATTGATCGTGTCGGACCAGTAGCTTACCGACTTGAGTTACCTCAACAACTCGCGGTGGTACATAATACTTTTCATGTCTCGAATTTGAAGAAATGTTTTGCTAAAGAAGATCTCACCATTCCATTATACGAGATTACAATTAATGAAAAACTACAATTCATTGAAGAACCCGTCGAAATAATGGATCGTGAGGTTAAAAGGCTTAAGCAAAACAAGATACTAATTATTAAGGTTCGATGGAATGCTCGTAGAGGACCCGAATTCACCTAGGAGCGTAAAGATCAGACAAAGCTAAAATACCCTCACCTATTTCCAGAAGATGCGTCAACACCTTCAACAGCTTAAAATTTCGGGACGAAATTTATTTAACGGGTAGGTACTGTAGTGACCCGAACTTTTCCATGATTATATATTAATTGAAAACTATATTTGAATAATTAAATGTTTCCAACATGTTAAGCAATCAAACTTGTTAAGACTTGATTAATTGAAATGAGTTTCATGTAGACAATTGACCACCCAAGTTGACCGGCGATTCATGAACGTTAAAAATTTGTAAAAACTACATGATGATATATATATGTATATATATATATAGTTAACATAAGATTTTGATAAGTAAGTATCTCACTAAGTATATTAACAATGAGTGATATACATAAAAATGAGTTTATTGAGTTAAGAAACTTGAAACGATATATATAACGATTATCGTTATAACAACGTCTTACTAAATACATATGAATCATATTAAGATATTGATACACTATGTTTAACATGATAAAATGATAATTAAACATATCATTAAGTATGTTAACAATGAACTACATATGTAAAACAAGACTACTAACTTAAGAATTTTGAAACGAGGCATATATGTAACGATTATCGTTGTAATGACATTTTAATGTATATATATCATATTAAGATATATTCATACATCATAATATCATGATAATGTAATAATTTAACATCTCATTAGATATAATAAACAATGGTTTAACAACATTAAATGAGATCGTTAACTTAAAGGTTTCAAAACAACACTTACATGTAACGACTAACGATGACTTAACGACTCAGTTAAAATGTATATACATGTAGTGTATTTAGATGTATTAGTACACTTTTGAAAGACTTCAAGAAACATATCAAAGTACTTCTACTTAACAAAAATACTTACAATTGCATTCTCATTTTGTGATCATCAAGAATTCTACTCGTATGCAACCGTATTCGTACTCGTACAATACCCAGCTCCTAGACGTATATACTATTGGTATATACACATAATAATTCAGCTCTTAGCAGCCCTAGATAGTCAACAAACATGTGAAACCAACAATTAGACAACTAGCATGACTTATGAGCAAGGAAACAAAAACAAGAACTCCTTTTAACCCCACTCACCTTCACCACTCACCACCTACTCCATTTCACTTCCAATTTTCTTCCCAATTCTCTCTCAAAACACACACACTCTTCCATGAACGTCTAAGTTACTATTTTTCCAGCAAAAATCATCAAATACAAGCTTTAGTTATTATCTATAATCATCATAAAAATAATTACTCAAGAACACATCAAGAACACTTCCAAGTTTACAAGTTTACTTCCAAGTTTCCTAATCCATTCCAAGCAATCATCTAAGATCAAGAAAGCTTTGTTATTTATAGTAGGTTATCTTTGTAAATCAAGGTAATATTCATATTTAAGCTTTGATTCAATTTCTATAACTATAACTATCTTAATTCGAGTAATAATCTTACTTGAACTTGTTTTCGTGTCATGATTTTGCTTCAAGAACTTTCAAGCCATACAAGGATCCTTTGAAGCTAGATCTATTTTTCTTATTTCCAGTAGGTTTATCCACAAAACCTGAGGTAGTAATGATGTTCTTAACATCATTCGATTCATATATATAAAACTACCTTATTCGAAGGTTTAAACTTGTAATCACTAGAACATAGTTTAGTTAATTCTAAACTTGTTCGCAAACAAAAGTTAATCCTTCTAACTTGACTTTTAAAATCAACTAAACACATGTTCTATATCTATATGATATGCTAACTTAATGATTTAAAACCTGAAAATACGAAAAACACCGTAAAATCGGATATACGCTGTCGTAGTAACACCGAGGGCTGTTTTGGGTTAGTTAATTAAAAACTATGATAAACTTTGATTTAAAAGTTGTTCTTCTGGGAAAATGATTTTTCTTATGAACATGAAACTATATCCAAAAATCATGGTTAAACTAAAAGTGAAAGTATGTTTTCCAAAATGGTCATCTAGACGTCGTTCTTTCGACTGAAATGACTACCTTTACAAAAACAACTTGTAATCTATATTTCCGACTATAAACTTATACTTTTTCGGTTCAAATTCATAAACTTAAGTTCAATATAAAACCATAGCAACTTGATTCACTCAAAACGGATTTAAAACGAAGAAGTTATGGGTAAAACAAGATTGGATATTTTTTTATTGTTGTAGCTACGGGAAATATTGTAACAATTCTATACAAATCATATCCTAGCTAACTTATATTGTATTATACATGTATTCTAATATATTATGTAATCTTGGGATACCATAGACACATATGCAAATGTTTTGACATATCATATCAACCCATTATATATATTATTTAGAACAACCATAGACACTCTATATGCAGTAATGTTTGAGTTAGCTATACAGGGTTGAGGTTGATTCCAAAAATATATATACTTTGAGTTGTGATCTAGCCTGAGACGTGTATACACTGAGTCGTGGATTGATTCAAGATAATATATATCGATTTATTTCTGTACATCTAATTGTGGACAACTAGTTGTAGGTTACTAACGAGGACAGCTGACTTAATAAACTTAAAACATTAAAATGTATTAAAAATGTTGTAAATATATTTTGAACATACTTTGATATATATTTACATATTTGCTATAGGTTCGTGAATCGACCAGTGGCCAAGTCTTACTTCCCGACGAAGTAAAAATCTGTGAAAGTGAGTTATAGTCTCACTTTTAAAATCTAATATTTTTGGGATGAGAATACATGCAGCCTTTTAAATGTTTTACAAAATAGACACAAGTACATGAAACTACTTTCTATGGTTGAATGATCGAAGCTGAATATGCCCCTTTTACTTGATAACCTAAGAATTAGTAAACCAGTCTACTAATTGACGCGAATCCTAAAGATAGATCTATTGGGCCCAACAAACCCCATCTGTTGTAGCAGATGCTTTAGTACTTCGAGTTTTTATATCATGTCCGATGGAGGTCCCGGAATGATGGGGATATTCTTATATGCATCTTGTTAATGTCGGTTACCAGGTGTTCACCATATGAATGATTTTTATCTCTATGTATGGGATGTATATTGAAATACGAAATCTTGTAGTCTATTATTACGATTTGATAAATATATAGGTTAAACCTATAACTCACTAACATTTTTGTTGACGTTTAAAGCATGTTTATTCTCAGGTGATTATTAAGAGCTTCCGCTGTTGCATGCTAAAATATGGACAAGATATGGTGTCAGCATGCTTGTATAATATTGTTTAAAACTGCATTCGAGATTTACTTTGTTGTAACATATTAATATTGTAAACCAACATGTATTGGTAGTGTGTAAGTGTGATATTTTTAGATTATCATTTCTAATAATCTAGGTGGTATCCTTTTAACCTTGTCGATAAAATAAAGGTTTTGATTTGTCTTAAAAACGAATGCAGTCTTTGAAAAATGTCTCATATAGAGGTCAAAACCTCGCAACGAAATCAATTAATATGGAACGTTTATAATCAATATGAACGGGACATTTCTGCTGGAATGTTCTAATAGCTCCCACACTTCTGACAGGTCACCCATACATGTGACCACATGTTTGAGGCTCAACCACGCAGTTGAGGACTCACTCATACGAGTAAGCTGTCACCCGAACGGTTGAGTGTTCTCAAACGTACGATTGAGAGTGTTACTCGTACGGTTGACAGACCAGTTGTTAAATGCTTAAGTGTTGGTATTTAGTGTTATTGTTTTGTTGTCAGGTTGTTATCGAGACATTATAACTAACTTGTGTATATGTCTTTCTCGGGAGAAAAGGAGAAAGAGAAGGTTCAGTGATTAGACAGCTGAACACCTTCTCAGTTGTTGGTAATCGGTGAGTGGGACTAACTGGAGTATATAGTATATAGTAGCATGTTATATTATGATTGCCATGCTTTTTAGATATACTTACGGATACTGTTAGTTAGTTTGTGGTGATGACTGCATGTTAGTTGATGCTTGTCTTCTGGAGTCCAGTGCGTCCCTATTGTGTGGTAGCCTCGGTAGGAGAGATCAACCTGCGGGTTGGGTTCCTCTGTGGTAGCCTAGACAATTGTGGTGTATATATATGTGAATGACGCATCCGTCACGTGTGAATTGTGTATATACAACACGGTGGTGGAGGAACTTCTGGTAAGCCCCAGTCCGATCAGTTGGTGGTTAATGGTTTGGCCGAGCCGCCAGAGTCTCTGTAGACGGTACTTGGGTGATGTTTGTGTGTTAGACTATGTGACATGATTAGTATAACACTTCTGTATGCTATGACTTGTAGTTAGTCGTACTCACTTAGCTTCGTGCTAATTCCCCTCCATCTCTTCCCTGCAGGTTTTAGCTTTGTAGATATTGCTTTTGAGAGAAGACGGACATGCTAATGTTATGTTTGACAGTGTTTAACTCTGATGGAGTCTTTTATCATATAAACTGTGTTCTTTTGTAAACCGAATGTAATTACGTCTCTTCCATTCAAAACATGTATTTTGTGATGTTGTCATGTGACATGATAAATCGTATTTGGTAATAAATAAATAAATGCTTCCGCCACGTATTTAAAAAAAAAAATAATAGCAGTGTCACAAGTTGGTATCAGAGCTTGGTTTGGCAGCATGCGCATTGTGATCTGAATGCCATGCTCCCAAACTTAGTAGAGTCATGTCAAACATAACATGCCGGGGATGGGTTAAGTGAGTACTAATACAGGATATGTGTTAGTTGATAGTACTGATAGAGTTTATACTAAGCTTTGGTGTGAGTGTTATGGTAGTGCAGTAATGGCAGATAATGAAGCAAACGCTACTGGCCCCACTGTCCCTAGAACTGGTATTTTCAGAGCTCCCGAGGAAGATGGACATGTTTCATCGGAAGAGGAAACCTCACAAGAAGTTATAAACCTTCAGAGTCGATTACTAGAACCTCAGGAGAAAATTAAGGAATTAGAACAAGAATGGACACAATGGAACCCCAATACCACTGCGTTAAACACAACTTTTCCTTCAAACCTTTATACCCAAGCAGGTGGCAGTTCTCAGTCACAGTTTCCCCAAACCACCTATCAAAACCTCCAAATGTCATTCCCGTTTAACCAGGCATTTCCAAACCAAATGATGTGCCCATTTCAAGTTCCCGAGATGAAAAAGAAGTGTACCTATAAACAGTTTTTTGATTGCAAATCTCCAGAATATCATGGTCACACAAACCCTACAATGACCCTTAATTGGCTGAGAGAAGTTGAGAGAGCATTAGAAGCGTGTTTCTGTAAGCCTGAGTCTAGAGTGTTGTTTACTAGTAGACTTTTGAAAGGTGAGGCAATGGAATGGTGGGACTCGATTACAGCATATTTGCCCAAGGAAAAGATTAGCCAAATAACCTGGGAACAGTTTGCTGCTAAAGTTTGTGAACAGTACTGTTCTGAATATGAAATGGAGAGGTTGAAAACCGAGTTTCTGAATATGAGAATGATAGAAAGTATGACTATTGATGAGGTTTTCAAAGATTTTACATCGAAGTAAAGGTTTGTTCAGCAATGGGTACCAACTGAGAAGGATAAGATCCAGCATTTTATGTAAGTGATTAAGCCAGAATACAGAACCGTTGCGAGATTTGCAACAACCTTGGCACAGGCTCACGAGATGGCTAAGGTTACTGAAGGTGATGTAGTGGCAGCAAAAAGAGAAAGTTCAAAAAGTGAATCTTTTGGGGGAAAATCAGAAAGTCAATCTGGTGGGCAGTCAACTCAGCAGTCGAGTAAGCAATCTAGTTTTCGTGGTAAAAAGTCAGGCGGGTTTAAACAGAAAAGTAAGTCTGGTATGAGTGGATCGGGTTCAACTCAGTCTGGGTGGTGTAATGTTTGTAAGTCGACCCATGTCGGTCCGTGTTCTCCAATGACCAGAAGGTGTTTGAAATGTGGAGTGTTAGGTCATGAATCAACAGCTTGTTCTTTTAAGTCAAATGTTTATAGGAGTTGCCATCAAGAGGGGCATAGATCTGCAAATTGTCCATATGCGTCAAGAGCCGGTTCTGGGGTAGGGACAGGGGCGAGGTCAGCAACTTCTGGGGGATCTTCTACTTCTACTGTCGGGCAGAAGAGAAAGAATCCTCCAACAACAGAGGCAAGGGCGTTTCAGATGACGGTAGATGCTGCAACCGCTACCGATGACGTCATTACCGGTATGTTCTTGGTTAATTCATTGCTAGATCATGTGTTGTTTGATTCCGGAGCGAATCGTTCTTTTATGTCCTTAGGCTTCTGTGATAAGTTGAAGTTGCTTGTTAGGATATTAGATGCGCCTTTAGGAATAGAAGTAGCTGATGGTAAAATGGTTCCATGCACATCATCTGTGTCTGGAATTACCATCGAAATCGACGGCCATTCCTTCCCTTTAACATGTTTGTTGATGCCTATACCTAACTTTGATGTAGTCATAGGCATGAATTGATTAAGAGCTAATAGGGCTAATATTAAGTGTGATAAGAAGATGATTTCTTTCCGTTTGGCCGACGGATCCCGAGTGATAGCTAGGGGAGAGTGCAGTGGATTTAACTTTCCTATGGTTTCCCTAATGAAAGCTCAGAAGTCAATATCGAAAGGGTGTGATTCATTCTTAGCCTACGTGATCGATGTTAAGAAAGAAAAGAAACAGGTGACCGATATCCCTGTTGTGTCAGAATTTCCAGAAGTGTTTCCAGATGATCTACTAGGGTTACCTCCAGTACGTGAAGTAGAGTATAAAATCAATTTAGTTTCAGGTGCAACACCAGTTGCAAAAGCTCCTTACAGATTAGCTCCGTCAGAAATCCAAGAAATGATGTCTCAGATTCAGGAACTGTTAGATAAAGGGTTTATTCGACCAAGTTCTTCACCGTAGGGTGCTCCTGTTTTGTTTGTGAAAAAGAAAGATGGGTCGCTTAGAATGTGTATAGATTACCGCGATTTGAATAAGAGAACAATCAAGAATAAGTATCCGTTACCAAGAATAGATGATTTATTTGATCAGTTACAGGGTGCTTTCTATTTTTCAAAGATTGATTTACGTTCAGGGTATCATCAGGTACGTGTTGCAGAGAACGATATACCGAAAACAGCGTTCAGAACTAGATATGGTCATTATGAATTTTTAGTTATGCCATTCGGGTTAACCAACGCGCCAGCAGTGTTTATGGATTTAATGAACAGGGTGTGTCGTCAGTATCTTGACAAGTTTTTGATTGTCTTCATAAATGATATCTTGATATATTCGAAAACCGAGAAGGATCATGCTACACATCTGAGGTTAGTGTTAGAACTTCTTAAATAGGAACAGTTGTACGCTAAGTTCTCCAAATGTGAATTCTGGTTGCGGGAAGTGCAGTTTCTGGGTCATGTAATTTGTGAACAGGGTATTAAAGTAGATCAGTCTAAGATAGAGGCTGTAATGAATTGGAACTCACCAAAAATGTCGACAGAAATTAAGAGTTTTCTGGGTTTAGAAGGTTATTATCGCAGATTTATCAAAGACTTTTCCAAAATAGCAGGCCCATTAAATAAGTTAACCAAAAAAGATGTAGCCTTTCGATGGACTGATGAACAAGAAAAGGCTTTTCAGACTCTCAAACAGTTGTTATGTCAAGCACCAGTTTTAGCTTTACCAGAGGGAACAGAAGATTTTGTGGTTTACTGTGATGCGTCACGTGCAGGTCTGGGGTGTGTTTTGATGCAAAGAAATAAAGTTATAGCGTATGCTTCACGACAGTTGAAGAATCATGAACGAAATTACCATACTCATGATTTAGAGTTAACTGCAGTTGTGTTTGCCTTAAAGCTATGGAGACACTATTTGTATGGTACACATTGTGAAATCTATACAGATCATAAGAGTCTTCAATATATCTTTTCGCAGAAAGAATTAAATATGCGTCAACGTCGATGTTTAGAATTGATTAAAGACTACGATTGTGAGATTAAGTACCATCCGGGTAAAGCAAATGTGGTCGCAGATGCTCTGAGTCGAAGTAAAACCGTCGAAAATGTCAGATTTATGAGAATTGAGATAGTTTCAGACTTGATCGATCGTTTGAAAACCGTTCAGTTAGCAGCTTTGAATGATGAAAACCTAAAGACTGAGCAAATGACTAAAAGAAAATTTGACCTATGTAATGATTCTAGAGGATTAAAGACCTATAATGATCGTATTTGGGTGCCTTTGCTTGGAGATTTGAGGGATTTAATCCTTACAGAAGCACATAAATCTAGACTGACAGTGCATCCAAGCAGTACAAAGATGTACAGAGATTTGAAAACACTGTATTGGTGGCCGACAATGAAGTCAGATGTTGCAAATTTCGTCGAAAAGTGTCATATATGTGCACAAGTTAAAGCGGAACATCAGAAGCCGTATGGGTCTCTACGACAGTTAGAAATTCCTCAGTGGAAATGGGATCATATAACGATGGATTTTGTAACCAAGTTACCCCGAACCCAGAAAGGTCACGACATGATCTGGGTGATAGTGGATCGTCTAACTAAGAGTGCTCACTTCTTAGCTACTCGTGAAACTGCTTCGCTGAGTGATTTAGCAGAATTGTACTTGAAAGAAATCGTTAGTCGACATGGTGTACCGTTATCAATAGTTTCCAACAGAGATACTAGGTCTGTATCGAACTTCTGGAACAGTTTACAACAGAATTTGGGTACACGTGTGAATCTGAGTACAACATATCATCCATAGACAGACGGTCAGAGTGAACGAACGATTCAAACATTAGAAGACATGTTGAGGGCATGTGTCTTAGAATATGGTGGTTCTTGGGATTCACATCTTCCATTAATAGAGTTTGCTTACAACAATTCCTATCATTTGAGTATCGGAATGCCGCCGTATGAAATGTTGTACGGTCGCAAGTGCAGAACTCCTACGTGTTGGTTAGAAGCAGGTAAGAAACAATTTACAGGTCCCGAAATTGTTCAGATAACTACAGAAAAGGTTGAAATTGCACGTAAGAAGTTAAAAGCAGACATAGACCGACAAAAGATGTATGCTGATCCGCGCAGACGTCCGGTGATATTTAATATAGGTGATCGTGTATATCTGAAGGTATCACCGTGGAAGGGGGTTATCAGATTTGGTAAACGTTGTAAGCTAGCACCGAGATTTATTGGGCCATTTCTGATCAAAGAAATTCTGAATGATCAAACTGTTGTTTTAGATCTTCCTTCAGAGTTAGCAGAAATTTACAACACATTCAATGTGTGCTATCTGAGAAAGTACAAAGTAGATGATGAAAATCAGATTCTTCCATTGAAAGACTTGAAAGTGGATTTGAGCAAGAAACTAGTGGAAGAGCCGGTTAGAATAGTAGACAGGAAGGTCACAAAGTTAAGAAAGAAACAGATTCCAATGGTGCTAGTGGAATGGCAGCACAGTTTAGGTTCTAACTTGAAGTGGGAAACCGAGGAGTTAATGAGGGTGCGCTATCCCCAGTTGTTTGACCTTGACCAGATTCCGAGGATGGAATGTTCTTAAGGGGGTAGATTTGTAACATCCTCAATCGGGCCTAGCTGTAAGATTACTTATTTACCCTTAAGTTCGTGTTGATTAAATATATGTTTTAATTTTAAGTTAATATTTATTATTAAATAATAATGTGGTTATGACCAGTTTGTGACAAGGGTCACATAACAGGTTTGTTTATTTAATTTGGACTTCGTTTAGGTTGCCAAATGATGTACAAAAGATATCAGATAACTGATAAATACCCGTGTGTTGCACAGTGTGAAAATTATCCACAATTAAGTGTCTAGAGCTGGCCATTTCTCTCACTTTCCAGATTATTCCCAAACACACACCGTTCTTCATCTCCTTCACCTACTTCAAACCCTAAAATCTAATCTTTGATCTAGAGCTTAAATTATTCACATCTTCTTGTTCTTTGTAATTTTGTGATCATTTTAAGGTAAGCATTACTTTGATTCATGTCTTGATTCTTGCTTAAATGGAGTTTTTGTGTTCTTGAGTAAAAGTTAAATTTTGATGCTTGAATCCTAATCTTAAGTGTTTGTTGTGCCTAATTGATGTTAGAAATATGTTTTATATAGTTTATATGATGTTTTGGGAGTGGTTTTGGTGTTAAATCTTGCAAAAATCGAGTTTTTGGGCCAAAATGGCAAAAATCAGCGAGCTGGAATGTTCTAACAGCTCCCACACTTCTGACAGGTTACCCGTACGTGTGACCACGCATTTGAGGCTCAGCCACGCGGTTTAGGACTCACTCGCACGAGTGAGGTCTTGTCCGCGCGAGTGAGCACTGGTCAGATTTTGATAAACTTGAAAAGGCTGTAACTTTCAAACCGTAAATCCGTTTTCAATGAATAAACAATCGTTGGACTCATTTTGAAGTTTACTTTACAATGATAAGGTTTTAAGAAGCTAGATCAAACTTTATTTTGGTCAGAATTAGGGATTTTTAAGTGTATGCCTTGTTGTGCACGCTTTTGAGTGTCGTTATGGGTTGAAATTATGATGTAGACTTATCATATAGTGATTACATGATTGTAGGTATTAATTTAGTGTATGAATTGATGTTTGACATTGTGCTTTTGGGTTGAAACTCGTATAAATAGTTGCTGCTATTGTTCTTCATCACTCGCACGAGTGAGCCTTCACTCGTACGGTTGAGGTAGTCAACCGTGTGGTGGACCGTGCGAGTGAGTGGTGATGGAAACTTATGATTTGATTATGATGGTACGTACGGTTGAGACGTGACTCATACGAGTCACCGGTCACTCGTGTGGTGAACCGTACGGATCAGATTAGTCACTGTAGGATGTTTGGTCATAGACCAAACGTACGAGTAAGTTGTCACCCGAACGGTTAAGTGTTCTCAAACGTACGATTGAGAGTGTTACTCGTACGGTTAATTGACCAGTTGTTAAATGCTTAAGTGTTGGTATTTAGTGTTATTGTTTTGTTGTCGGGTTGTTATCGAGACATTATAACTAACTTGTGTATATGTCTTTCTCGGGAGAAAAGGAGAAAGAGAAGGTTCAGTGATTAGACAGCTGAACACCTTCTCAGTTCCTGGTAATCGGTGAGTGGGACTAACTGGAGTATATAGTATATAGTAGCATGTTATATTATGATTGCCATGCTTGTTAGATATACTTACTGATACTGTTAGTTAGTTTGTGGTGATGACTGCATGTTAGTTGGCTTGTCTTCTGGAGTCCAGTGTGTCCCTATTGTGTGGTAGCCTCGGTAGGAGAGATCAACCTGCGGGTTGGGTTCCTCTATGGTAGCCTAGACAATCGTGGTGTATATATATGTGAATGACGCGTCCGTCGCGTGTGGATTATGTAT